>NC_081409.1:498039010-498390510 GCF_030272615.1 Cryptomeria japonica | reverse complement strand
TTTTCATCTGCAATCACACTTTGTAGGTATCAACACACTTCTTCAGTCTGGCAAGAATCAAGTATCACTCACTAGGATACACACATACCATTTGCCAACAACTTCAACATGAAAAACATCAATGACCTTATAGGAAACAGATGGGTCGGTAGCATAAACCCTAAACCCTAAAAATTTAGGTTTTACAATCCAGTCGGTTCAATCCAGACCGTTAATCACACTGCATCAAATACAATAGTCTTGAATAGATCTCAAGACATTCTACAACGTTCATTCTTTGCCGCTTCAAGAAGCTAATAACTCATCATGCACTTTCCACCGTTTACAGAGACTTCACACATTCTTGAGGAAGATAGGATCACTCTCCATGCAAGATCCTCAAGGAAATCCTTCACATGCACAAGACTGGTGTGGAAACACTTATCTGGTCTTCATACAATGCTAACTCATCACAAGATGTCATCAGTTGAATCACACAATCTTGGAATGCATCAACCGAAAACCCTGAAGCCGAGACTACCAACTGGTAGTCATGCCAAATGAAACCCCAATACAAAACTTCCATTTATCGGTTCTCATTCCAACATACCGGTTCACCTTGAATAAACATACCGCTTCACTTTTTCACAAATACCAATTTACATCATCATACCGGTTCTCTTTCCAGTTTGCTTACTACAACATATCGGTTCATACTTCAACATATTGACATCAATGACAACATACAAGATCATCATGTCATCATGCTCTGCACATATGCCAACATCCATCAGGTGATTTATAGCTTAGCTAGCAGATAAATGTCTCCCATTCAATCATCTTCTTCATAAGAATATGCCTTTCAGATGGGAAGACAAATGTGCGGAATCATTTCACTAGCTCAAATAATATCTGATGAATCCACCAGTTTTGGTACCACTGATAGTAGGCAAGCTACTCATTCTCTATATATCAACAATAGAAGTATCATTGGGGGCACTGCTAGCACAAGAAGACTCAGTAGGAAAAGAATGAGCTATTTATTACATCATCAAGACTTTAAACGGATATAAGCTAAATTATACATTCATTGAAAAGGCTTGCTTAGCAATGGTGTTTGCTTCTCAAAAGTTACACCACTATATGCTAGCCCATACAATCAAGTTGCTAGAAAACATTGATCCTCTCAAGTATTTACTCAGCAAGGCAACTCTCACAAGATGATTAGCTAAGTGGGTCATTATTTTGAGTGATTTTGATATCCAGTACATGGAACATTGAGCTATCAAAGGATAGGTAATTATAGATCAACTGGAAGAAGCACCAATACTAGACCAGAAACCAATATAGGTGGAATTTCTAGACATGGATGTACTCACTGTCACACCCAAGAAATGGACCATGTACTTTGATGGATCCTATACACAACATGGATTGGGTGTCAACATCCTTTTCGTCACTCCAGAGGGTCACACAATTCCAAGATCTTATAGACTAATGTTTCCATGCACCAACAACATTGCTGAATATGAAGCCCTGGTAACAGGAATCAAAATGGTTATGGAATGGAGAATCATAGAATTTAGAGTCTATGGGGATTCTCAATTAGTTATCAGTTAGATCAATGATGAATATTAGACAAAGGATGATAATCTAATTCCTTACAAGAGAATGGTGGATGATTTCAAACAGTACATTGTGCACATCACCTTTGAGAAAATCCCAAGATTGGACAACAAAGTTGTGTATGCAATGGCCACTATCACTTCACTACTGCAAATTCCATATAAACAAAGTCATTACGAGTTTCTAGTAGAGCAATTGTTTTCCCCAACCTATGACAATTTTGTATCCCAAGTCATCTATGCCCTAACAGGTTCAAACTCACCTCTATATGGGACAATCTATGATTATCTCAAAAACAATACTCTCCCACTTGACCTATCTCATAACCAAAAACACAGCTTCATTCAGCAAGTCGCCCACTATACCTTAACCACTGACAAACTTTACCGTCGAGGTCTAGATGGTACTCTTCTTCGATGCCTTGATCGTAATGAATCTGACTCTTCCTTACATGAGCTTCACGAGGGTATCTATGGTACGCATTCAAGTGGTCCTACTCTCGCTAATAAACTTTTGAGAATGATATATTACTGGCTGACAATGGAGAGAGAGTCCTATCAATTTGCTAAGAAATGTCCTAAATGCCAAATTCACGGCAATCTTATCCATGCACCAGCACAGGAGTTGCAGTAGTTCACCACATCTTGGCCTTTCTATCAATAGGGACTTGATTTGGTAGGGAAACTTCATCAATCTTATTCAAATGGGCATAAGTTCATTATCACTGCAATAGAGTATTTCACTAAGTGGATTGAAGCAGTCCCGATGACCACTATAACTGGAAAGTATATCTCATCATTCATTCTCCATTATCTCACTTGCAGATTTGCCATTCTCAGTTCCATCATCATAGACAATGGGCGTCCTTTCAAGAATCAAGATGTGCGAGAGCTATGTGAACAATTCAAAATCCAACATCACTTCTCTACACCATACTACCCACAGGGTAATGGTCAAGTAGAGGCATCAAACAAAACAATCCTAAAACTCCTCAAGAAAATAGTAAATGATGTGGGCAAGGATTGGCATGTACAACTCAATCTGACACTTTGGGAATATAGGACTAGTATCTGGACACCTATAGGGGCTATGCTATATTCATTGGTGTATGGTTTAGAATAAATTCTACCTCTTGAGGTAGAAATCCCATCTCTCTGAGTATCTTTGAAGGGCCTCATACTAGATGAGGAATATCAAGTAAACAGGTTGCATGAACTAGAGTTTCTTGATAAAAAATGACAACATGCATGTGACCATCTCAAGGCATACCAATAGCGAATGTGAAGAAGTTATAATCATAAAGTCATCCCAAGGCATTTCAAAGTCAGTGATCTTGTACTCAAGGAAAATCCCAGAAATCAGCAAGATCAAGAAAAGAAAGGGAAGTTTGAGCCTAACTAGTTTGGTCCCTTTGTCATCATATCAGCCTATGGATCAAGAGTATATCAACTATCAACTTCAAAAGGAGTAGTGCTAGATGAACCAACCAACAATATCCATCTAAAAAGGTTCTACACTTGTGTCGGCCAATGCACGAATCAAGCAAAAAAGCAAAAAAACCCAAAAATAAGAAAAATACAAAATAATGAAAAATAAATCAAAAAGTGCAATAAAAACAAATGGTGAAAACCTAGCAATAGGCGCTATTTGTAAGAGAATGGCTCCTCTATCTACCAGTACTCATATATTTGGTCCATATAGTCTCAACTAATAGCCATCACCAGAACACTTGTACATGTTGGTCATTTGGTGGAATTGATTATGTGTTTCATTGATGTTTTCTCATTGATGTCAACACTAGTTGTTTGGATCCTTTACCGGCACCCTTCTGGTCTCGGTAGGTTGAGTGGTTTCTGGTTAACTTGGATCCGTTATGATCCGGTAGGCTCCTGTATAATCTGGTGAAGGAATTTTCTTGTTCATGACACTAATACTCATATTTGGTCAGTTGGTTTCAGTCTGGTGATTGGATGCTATCCTTCCTGCTTAGAAGCTTGGTTTCTGGTTTCGGTGAGGGTTTCACCAACAGAACTTTTGGTGGAGATCTTTTGATGAATTTTATAAGTGGTGATAGTGCAACTTCTAATGGAGTTTTAGGATTTTGTTGGTGGTCATGTTTGAGACTTGGCAGTTGAAGATCATTGCTGAAGCGTGCGGACCTATACTTGGTCCCGATTGATCTAGGTTATGGACCGACTTTAATATAACGTGTAGATAGGACCTATTGATGCATTTTTGGGATGTCTTATGTGTTGATATTACTTGTTTGTTCTAAGGCTGACATGGTTTGTAATTATGTAATTATTTATTGTCTGGTGGCCGACCTGATTGTTTATGGTCGAGGGTTTGTATATATAGATGTAAGATCTCATTGTAGATCATCATGGTTAATGTAAGAGGTCATGGTCAAGGAATGTAATGTGCGAATAATGTAATATCATTCAAGAAGAGGAGTTAATCGATCATTGGAGATTGAATTGGGTTTATATAAGAGGATTAAGTCCTTTGATATTGAGCTTAACCAAAACTGCACTCAAGCATAGGACATGCTATCTTTTGCAGTTCAAAACTTCTTTGGATTGTAGTGTGGATTTATATGTAGTCAGTGAGACTTATTTTGTGATGACCAGTGTGCTATAGGCTATTGGCCTTCCTACAAGTGCAGGCCCCTTCATTTTAATTCACATACTTACTACAGAAGTATTATCTGACTCTGGGTAGGCTTCCCACCATGGTTTTTCCCTTTACCATGTTTTCCACATACAAATCTTGGTGTTGTGTGGATGGATTTTATTTTGTGATTATTTTTTATACTTAATTGGTTTAACTGCTATTCTGGCATTATTGTTTTGGGTTTTGATATTAAAGTTTAATTGTTGTAATCCATGACAACTGATTCACCCCCCCCTCTCAGTTATCTTCCGGTTATCTGAACTATCTAACAATTGGTATCAGTGCTTTGGTCCTCTCTATAGAAAGCTTAACAACTTGAGGAAGATCATATGGCAACTTTCAGTTCAAGTTCATCCAGTTCATTTGGAGCTATCTTTTGAAGGGATATTTTGAGGCTTGATGGAATGAATTACACAATATGGAAGACTCGGATGGAGACTCATCTAAGATGTCTTGGCAAGGAGATTTGGGAGATCACACAGAATGGTGCCACACCCTATAATCTGGAATTTGGTTATCCTCATCCAGCAAACCTGGATAAGGAGCTTGAGAATGACTGTAGAGCAAGAGAAGCCCTCTTGTGTACACTTTCTGATCAACAAATAATGGGATTGATAGACAAATCATCTAGAAAGGCTATATGGAATAATTTGGAGACTTTTAATGAAGGTGACCCTATAGTGAAGATTGCTAAACTTGATGGTTACTGAGTGAGATATGAAAACCTAAAGATGGAATAAGATGAAAAGATTATTGCATTCATGGAAAGGGATGGGAATTCAATGTTGTGGTCAAACTCTGAGTGAAGATGAAATTGTTTCTATAGTTCTAAGAGCCCTACCACCGAATTACAAAATGAAGGCTACTACTATTAATGAGTTGAAAAGAATGGCTAATATATCTATCAACAAAGATACCTTGGTTGGGAAACTATCTACTTTTGAGCTTGAGGAATTTGGACATTCTGGAGCTGTGAAGACTAAACCTTCTTTTCATGCCTCTACATCTACAAACGGTAAGAAAGACTGGAAAGCTTTATATGCAAAAGAATTAGAAGATATGAAGAGAGAAGATGATGAGTTTGAGCAACTTGAGGCACTATTTGCTAGAAGAGTACCCAAAGGACTGGTAGGAAGTAAGTATGAAGGAAAAGAACCTTTTAAATGTTTTGCATGTAATAAGATTGGTCATTTTGCATCTAGATATCCTGAAAGAAATTCAAGATATGACAAAAGAGTTAAGAGATCATTCAAGCCTAACCCTGGATATTAGAACAAGTATAGATTCAACAAAAACAGAGACAAATAATCCTACATAGTGGATGAGGAAGGAATTAACAATTTCGATTATGAACTGGCAAAAGACTCTGCTAGTGGATCTGACAATGGGAAGAATGGCTATTCTTGGCTATTAAGGAAGATGATCTGGCACTGGAAGAGAATGTACCTAAGGAGAAGGCACTTGCATCTAAAATTGAAGACAATGATGAATGGGTAATTGACAATGGTTGTTCACATCATATGACTAGGGATAAAGGGAAGTTTCTGTCTTTGCAAGAATTTGATGGTGGACTAGTTAGATTTGGAGATGACAAGGCATGCATGATTAAAGGAAAAGGAACTATATCATTGGATTGTAAGAACAATACTAACAATTTTTATTATGTTGAAGGTTTGAAGCATAATATTTTGAGTGTAGGATAATTGGTAGATAAGAGATTTCAACTATAGTTCAAGGATGGAAAATAAAAAACCATTAACAAATGTGGCTTGGAGATTGCAACCGTTACACAAACAAAGGTAATATATTTCATTTGAACTCCGGTGAGAAGACATGTTTAATTACACAGATTGATGAAAGTTGGCTATGGCATAAAAGGCTATGTCATGTGAATTTTGATTGCATTGTGAAGATTAGTTTAACTAAGGTTGTTAGAGATATACCTAAGATTATGAAGCCCTATAATCCAGTATGTAAGGAATGTCAAATGGGTAAATAGGTTAGAACCTCTTTTAGGAGTATATAAGATAAATCAAATGATGTTCTTGATCTTATTCATACTAATTTGTGTGGTCCTGCTAGACTTAAAAGTTTTCATGGTGATAGACATTTGATGCTAATCATTGATGATTATTCTATTATGATGTGGGTTACTTTTTTGAGAGAAAAATCTGAAGCATTTGAAAAGTTTAATATCTTTAAGGCTAAAGTGGAAACTAAGACAGGATTGAAGATTAATTGTTTGAGATTAGATAATGGTGGAGAGTACACATCCGGTGATTTTAACAACTTTTGTGACAAGCATGGTATAAGAAGACAACTTTTTGCTCCCTGGACACCTCAGCAGAATGGAGTTGTGGAAAAGAGAAATAGAACTATCTTGGATGCTTCTAGAACAATGATGATGGGAGCTAATTTACCTCATATCTATTGGAGAGAAAGAGTAAATATAACAGTTTATACATTCAATAGAGTACATATCAAAGGAGAAACTGGTACGACACCTTATGAATTATGCTTTGGAAGTACACCTATGGTTAAGTATCTCACAATTTCTGGTAGTAAATGTTATATCAGGAGAGATGATACTATTGGGAAATTTGATCCTAGATGTGATGAAGGCATATTTCTTGGTTATTCTAATGAAAAAAAAGCATATAGATGTTATAACAAGAGATTGCAGAGAATTATGGAGAGTGTTAATGTCAAAGTAGATGAGCTAAGAAAAATTCAAATCAAAGTTTATGAGAAGGAATTGGCAATGAAAATGATTATATCTGAACTAGTAGCACCTTTATGAGAACAAAGATTTGAACCAGTAACTTTAGAAACATCAGAGAATTCTACAGTAATTAAAGAACAAGGAAGAGGAATAGAGACTCAGAAGACTCCTAGTTACATAAGACTGAATCATTTTGAAGATCAAATCATTGGGGATAAGAGAAATGGAGTGATGACAAGAAGAAGATTGACAACTAATGAGGTATGTTTAATTTCACAAGATGAACCGATATCAGTAATTGAGACATGTAAATATGAACATTGGTTAAAGGCTATGGAAGAAAAAATAGATCAAATTGAAGAAAATAACACAAGAACTTTGGTTTCCCGACATAAAAATAAAAGTGTTATTGGAATTAAAAGGGTTTCTAGGAATAAATTGAATGAGGATGGTAAAGTGATAAGGAATAAGGCTAGATTGGTTTGTAAAGGATATTCGTAGAAGGAAGGAATTGATTATGGAGAAAGTTTTGCAGCGGTAGCTAGGATTGAAGTTGTAAGATTATTTCTTTCCTATGTTGCTTATAAAAACTACAAGGTTTATCAAATGGATGTTAAATGTGCATTTTTGAATGAGGATCTAGATGAGGAAGTTTATATTGAGCAACCTAATGGTTTTTCACTATCAGATGATACTGATATGGTTTCTAGATTAAGGAAAGCTTTATATGGATTAAAACAAGAACCTAGAGCTTGGCATGCAAGGTTGGATAAATATCTTTTGAAGCTTGGTTTTACTAAGGGCAGTTCTGATAGTAATTTATATTATAAAATCACTGATGATGATATACTCATTGTTGAAGTATTTGTTGATGACATTATTTTTGGAAGTGAAGATAAATTATGCATAGAATTTTCTAAGAACATGGAGAAAGAATTTGAGATGTCTATGATTGGTGAGATGAAATTTTTCTTAGGTTTGCAGATTAATCAGACTGACAAAGCTATTTTTATCTGTCAAACTAAGGTATGGTTACAAGTGAGAAATTGACAAGAAAAAATGTTTCTGTGCCGGTAAATCCTACAAGATACAAATCTATGATTGCAGGTCTTCTCTATTTGACTTAGACTAGGCCTAACATTATGAATGTTGTTTGTATTCTTTCAATATTTCAAAGTGATTCTAGATAAAATCATGAGATGGTGGTGAAAAGGATTTTTAGATACTTGCAAGGTACATGAGAATATGGCCTATGGTACCCTAAGGATGATAACTTTACTTTGTGTGCATATACAAATGCTGATTGGGCTAGAGATGTTGATGACTGGAAAAGTACTTCCGGTGGAGCTTTCTTTCTTGGAAAGAATTTGGCTTCATGGATCAGCAAGAAATAATCATGTACTTCTCTATCTACTATTGAAGCTGACTATGTTGTTGCTACTACCAATTGTACACAAATTTTATGAATGAAGTAAATATTGAAGGATATAAAGGTGGATTGTGATGCACCGGTAGTTATTCACTATGATAACTCTGCTGCTATTAATATATCAAAGAATCCGATATTTCATTCTAAGACAAAGCACATATCTATCAAGTATAACTTTTTGAAGGAGAAGGTGGAGGCACATGAAGTTAGACTAGTTTATGTGAACACTAAAGAACAAATTGCAAATATTTTCACTAAACCTTTATCCAAAGAAGCATTTGAGTACCTGAGAAACAAATTGGGATTTTCTGCCCCTCCGATAGAGACTTGATTTATGTGGTTTGGCATCAGTCTGACATGCATTATCTGAGATATTATTCATTCTTTCACTGATGTGGGATGCTACTGCTTAGGGGGAGTAATCAGCTTTGAGATTCAAAGGCTTTGATATTTCTATCAGATTTGTGGCATTGATGTCAAAGGGGGAGAGATAGTAATGTGAAAAAGATAATGAAAGTAAAAAAGAAATTTAGAGCTTTATAGAGATATTGGTCAAAGGGGGGGAGATATTGATATTCAGAGCTATATGCAGGTGATTGTTTGCTATCTTCCATAGGGGGAGAGTTGCTTGGCATTTCTTGGTACTTAGATGTTTTTCATATCTAGTGTTGCCATCAATGCCAAAGGGGGAGATTATTGGCCATTTGGTGGAATTGAGTATGTGTTGTATTGATGTTTTGTCATTGATGTCAACACTGGCTATTTGGATACTTTACTGGCACCCTTCTAGTCTTGGTAGGTTGAGTGGTTTCTAGTTAACTTGGATCCAATATGATCTAGTATGCTTTGGTATAGTCTGGTGATGGATTTGTCTTGTGCATGACACTAATACTCATATTTGGTCAGTTGGTTTTGGTCTGGTGATTGGATGCTATCTAGCTTTCTTAGAAGCTTGGTTTCTGGTTCCAGTGAGGGTTTCACTAGCAGAACTTTTGGTGGACATCTTTGATGAATTGCATAAGTGGTGTTGGTGCAGCTTCTGATGGAGTTTCAGGATGCTGTTGGTGATCATGTTCGAGACTTGCCGGTTGAAGATCATTGCTGAAGTGTGTGGACCTATACTTGGTCTCGATTGATCTAGGTTATGGACCAGCTTTAATATAACATGTGGATAGGACCTATTGATGTATTTCTAAGATGTCTTATGCGTTGATATTACTTGTTTGGTCTAAGGATGACATGGAGATCAAATTGGGTTTATATAAGAGGATTTAATCTTCTGGTATTGAGCTTAACCGGAACTTCACTTAGGCATAGGAGATGTTATCTTTTGCAGTTCAACACTTCTCCGGATTGTAGTCTAGATTTATATGTAGTCGGTGAGACTCCTTTTGTGATGAGAAGTGTGCTCTAGGTTGTTTGCCTTCCTGCAAGTGTGGCCCCTTCATTGTAATTTACATACTTATTGCAGAAGTATTAGCTGACTATGGGTAGGCTTCCCACCATGGTTTTCCCCTTTACCAGGTTTTCCATGTACAAATCTTGGTGTTGTGTGGGTGGCTTTTATTCTGTGATTATTGTTTATACTTAATTGGTTTAACTTCTATTCTAGTATTATTGTTTTGGGTTTCGGTATTAAAGTTTGATTATTGTACTCTATGACAACTAATTCACCGCCCCCCTCTCAATTGTCTTCCAGTTACCTGAACTATCTAACAACTGGTATCAGAGCTTTGGTCCTCTCTACAAAAAGCTTAACCACTTAAGGAAGATCCTATGTCGACTATTAGTTCAAGTTTATGCAATTCTTCTGGAGATATCTTTCGAATGGATATTTTGAGGCTTGATGGAACAAATTACATAGTATGGAAGATTCAGATAGAGACTCACCCGAGATGTCTTGGCAAGGAGATTTGGGAGATCACACTGAATGGTATCATACCCTATAATCTAGGATCTAGCAATCCTCCTCCGACAAACATGGATAAGGATCTTGAGAATGATTGTAGAGAAAGAGAAGCCCTCTTGTGTGCACTTTCTGATCAACAAATAATGGGATTAACAGACAAATCATCTTGAAAGGCTATATGGAATAAGTTGGAGACTCTTAATGAAGGTGACCCTATAGTGGAGATTGCTAAATTTCATGGTTACTGGGTGAGATATGAAAACCTAAAGATGGAAGAAGAGGAAAGGATTACTACATTCATGGAAAGGGTAAATGAGATTTTTATGGGAATTCAATGTTGTATTGGAACTCTGAGTGAAGATGAAATTGTTTCTAAAGTTCTGAGAACCCTACCACCTGCTTACAAAATGAAGGCTTCTTTTGTTAATGAATTGAGAACAATGGCTAATACATATATCAACAAAGATACCTTGGCTGGGAAACTATCTTCTTTTGAGCTTGAGGAATTTGGACCTTCTAGAGCTATGAATACTGAATCTTCTTTTCATGCATCTACATCTGGAACTGGTGAGCAAGACTAGAAAGCTTTATCTGCAAAAGAATTAGAAGATATGAAGAGAGAAGATGATGAAATTGAGCAACTTGAAGTAATATTTTCTAGAAGCATACCGAAAGGACCAATAGGAAGTAAGTATGAAGGAAAAGAACCTTTTAAATGTTTTTCATGCAATAAGATTAGTCATTTTGCATCTACATGTCCTGAAAGAAATTCAAGATTTGAAGAAAGAGTTAAGAGATCATTTAAGCCTAACCCTGGATATCAGAACAATTATAGATTCAATAAAAATAGAGACATATCATGCTACATAGTGGATGTGGAAGGCATAACTAATTCAGATGATGAACCAGCAGAAGACTCTGCTAGTGGATCTGACAATGGGAAGGTATGGGTATTCTTGGCTATCAAGGAAGATGATCCAGCACTAAAAGAGAATGTACATGAGGAGAAGGCACTTGCTACTAAAGTTGAAGACAAGGATGAATGGGTAATTGATAGTGGTTGTTCACATCATATGACTGGAGATAAAGGGAAGATTTTGTCTTCACAAGAATTTGATGGTGGACTAGTTAGATTTGGAAATGACAAGGAATGTATGATTAAAGGAAAAGGAACTATATCATTGGATGGTAAGAATAATACTGACAATTTTTATTATGTTGATGGTTTGAAGCATAATCTTTCGAGTGTAGCACAATTGGTAGATAAGGGATTTCAACTAGAGTTCAAGGATGGAAAATGTAAAATCATTAACAAATTTGGCTTGGAGATTGTAACCGATACACAAAAAAAAGGTAATATATTTCATTTGAACTTTGGTGAGAAGACATGTTTGATTACACAGATCGATGAAAGTTGGCCATGGCCTAAAAGGCTGTGTCATGTGAATTTTGATTGCATTGTGAAGATCAGTTCAACTAAGGTTGTTAAAGATATACCTAAGATTACGAAGCCCTATAATCCAGTATGTAAGGAATGTCAAATAGGTAAACAGGTTAGAACCTCTTTTAGGAGTATACAAGATAAATCAAATGATGATCTTGATCTTATTCATACTAATTTGTGTGGCTTTGCTAGAGTTAAAAGTTTTCATGATGATAGATATTTCATGCTAATCATTGATGATTATTCTAGAATGATGTGGGTTACTTTTTTGAGAGAAAAATATGAAGCATTTGAAAAGTTTATAATCTATAAGGCTAAAGTGGAAACTGAGATAGGATTGAAGATTAAATGTTTAAGATCACATCATGGTGGAGAATTCACATTTGGTGAGTTTAAAAACTTTTGTGACAAGCATGGTATAAGAAGACAAATTTCTGCTACTCGAACACCTCAGCAGAATGGAGTTGTGGAAAGGGAAAAAATAACTATCTTGGATGTTGCTAGAATAATGATGATGGAAGCTAATTTACCTCATATCTACAAGAGAGAAGCAGTAAGTACAATGGTTTATACATTCAACAGAGTACATATCAAAGGAGGAACTAGTAAGACACCTTATGAATTATGGTTTGACAATACACCTACAGTTAAGTATTTCAGAATTTTTGGTAGTAAATATTATATCAGGAGAGATGATACTATTGGGAAATTTGATCCTAGATGTGATGAAGGCATATTTCTTGGTTATTCTAATGAAAGAAAAGCATATAGATGTTATAACAAGAGATGGAAAAGAATTGTGGAGACCACTAATGTCAAAGTAGATGAGCTAAGAAAAAGTCAAATCAAAGTTTATGAGAAGGAACCGACAGTGGAAATGACTATATTTGAATTGGTATCACCTTTACTAGAACAAAGAGTTGAACTAGTTACTCGAGAAACATCAGATAATTCTATAGTAACTAAAGAATAGGGAAGAGGAATAGAGAGTCAGAAGACTCCTAGGTATGTAAGATTGAATCATTCTGAAGATCAAATCATTGGGGATAAGAGAAATGGAGTGATGACAAGAATAATACTAGCAACTAATGAGGTATGTTTAGTTTCACAAGTTGATCTGGTATCAATAATTGAGGCATTTAAAGATGAACATTGGTTAAAGGCTATGGAAGAAGAATTAGATCAAATTGAAAAAAAAAACACATGGACTTTGGTTCCCCAACCTAAAAATAAAAATGTTATTGGAACTAAATGGGTTTTTAGGAATAAATTGAATGAGGATGGTAAAGCGATAAGGAATAAGGCTAGATTGGTTTTTAAAAGATATTCTCAGAAGGAAGGAATTGATTATGGAGAAACTTTTGTACTGATAGCTAGGATTGAAGCTATAAGATTATTTCTTGCCTATGTTGCTTATAAAAACTACAAGGTTTATCAAATGGATGCTAAATATGTATTTTTGAATGGTGGTCTTGATGAGGAAGTTTATATTGAGAAACTTGATGGTTTTTCACTATTAGATGATATTGATATGGTTTATAGGTTAAGGAAAACTTTATATGGATTGAAACAAGCACCTAGAGCTTGGTATGTGGTTTGGCATCAATCCAACATGCATTATCTTAGATACTATTCATTTCGGCACTGATGTGGGATGCTACTATTCAGGGGGAGTAGTCAACTTTGAGATTCAGAGGCTTTGATACTTTTATCATATTTTTGGCATTGATGTCAAAGGGGGAGAGATAGTGATGTGAAATAGATAAAGAAAGTGAAAAAGAAATTCAGAGCTTTACAAAGGTATTGATATTCAGAGCTATATGCAGATTATTGTTGGTTGTCTTCCATGAGGGGAGAATTGTTTGGGATTTCTTGGTACTTAGATGTTTTTCACATCTAGTGTTGCCATCAATGCTAAAGGGGGAGATTGTTGGCCATTTGGTGGAATTGATTGTGTTGTATTGATGTTTTGTTATTGATGTCAACACTAGCTATTTGGATACTTTACCAGCACCCTTCTAGTCCTGGTAGGTTGAGTGGTTTATGGTTAACTTGGATCTAGTATGATTTGGTAGGCTCCGATATAGTCTGGTGATGGAATTGGCTTGTTCATGACACTAATACTCATATTTGGCTTGTTGGTTTTGGTTTGGTGATTGGCTGCTATCTTGCTTGCTTAGAAGCTTGGTTTTTGGTTTCAGCAAGGGTTTTACCAGCAAAAATTTTAGTGGAGATCTTTGATGAATTACATAAGTGGTGTTGGTGCAGCTTCTGATGGAGTTTCAGGATGCTATTAGTGATCATGTTTGAGACTTGGCGATTGAAGATCATTGCTGAAGCATGTGGACCTATACTTGGTCCGGGTTGATCTAGGTTATGGATCAACTTTAATATAATGTGTGGATAAGACCTATTGATGCATTTCTGGGATGTCTTATGTGTTGATATTACTTATTTGGTCTAAGTCCAACATGGTTTGTAATTTTGAAATTATTTTATTGTCTGGTGGTTGACCTGATTGTTTATGGTCGAGGGTTTGTATATATAGATGTAAGATCTCATTGTAGATCATCATGATTAATGTAAGAGGTCATGGTCAAGGAATGTAATGTGTGAATAATGTAATATCATTTAGGCAGAGGAGTTGGTTGACCATTGGAGATCAAATTGGGTTTATATAAGAGGATTTAGTCCTCCGATATTGAGCTTAACTAGAACTGTACTCAGGCATAGGAGATACTATCTTTTGCAGTTCAACACTTCTTTGGATTGTAGTCTGTATTTATATGTAGTCAGTGAGACTCCTTTTGTGATGAGCAATGTGCTCTAGGCTATTGGACTTCCTACAAGTGCAAGCCCCTTCATTGTAATTCACACACTAACTATAGAAGTATTATCTAACAGTGGGTAGGCTTCCCACCATGGTTTTTCCCTTCACTGGGTTTTCCACGTACAAATCTTGGTGTTGTGTGGATGGCTTTTATTCTGTGATTATTGTTTATACTTAATTGGTCTAACTTCTATTTTGGTATTATTGCTTTGGGTTATGGTATTAAAGTTTAATTGTTGTAATTTGTGACAACTGATTCACTCCCCCCCCTCAGTTATCTTCTGGTTATCTGAATTATCTAACAACACGTGCAACATTATCCCATACATACTTAGCGTAGTCACTATCCTTGATTATCTAAAACTAGTTATCCATATCATATCCCACCATGGCTTGGTGATCAACGTGTATATCCACATCAACAAATATATGTGACTGGGGGCAGAATTCTGCTCACTTTAGCATTCTGATAACAACAAACAAGGATCACAACATACTAGAGAACCAATGTCAAAACTGCTCATTAGGCTAGAAAACATGACCATTATCCAACTATAACTTTAATATACACATGATGGATGATTTTATGAATTATGATTTGTTTACATTTTAGCGAGAAGTTTTGACTATTTTGTATCTTAATTTATGAATCAATAGATCTCCTAAGCTATTCAAGCATGCACTGAGCTAAAAAAGCGATGAAGGAATCTAATATCTTCTTTGGTTTTCTTTTGGTGAGGCAATCATTCTTAGGTTGAAAATTTGTCTCGATACATGATTGGAAACATATCATTGAAGATATTTTCCACTTTGCACATATAAATGGTTAACTCTTATCTATTTTACACAAGCAACACTCAGGTCATCTTGGTTCAATTATACCTTGATGCTTGTGTCATATTGCAATATCAAAATCCATGTAAGTTTTACTCAGGTCATTATGGCTCAATTATACCATGATTCTTGTATAAACTTTCAACATATTAAAAGCTCAATGATGACAAAAAGAGCACAAATAAGTGATTAAACAGGAATGACAATGATACAATTAACATGATCATTTAGCTGCATATCATTTTAAACTTGCATTTAGTTGCATATCATTTTAAACTTGCATTTAGTTACATATCATCTTAAAGTCACATTTCATCTTGCATTAGTCTCATATCATTATCATTATCATACATCTCATTTTCAAGATACATCTCATATCATTATCATTACCATATATCTCATTTTCAATATACATCTCATATCATTATCATTATCGTACATCTCATTTTTAAGATACATCTCATATCATTATCATTATCATACATCTCATTTTCAAGGTACATATCATATAATTATCATTATCATACATCTCATTTTCAAGATATATCTCACATCATTATCATTATTATACATATCATTTTCAAGATACATCTCACATCATTATCATTATCATACATCTAATTTTCAAGATACATCTCACATCATTATCATTATCATACATCTAATTTTCAAGATACATCTCACATCATTATCATTATCATACATCTCATTTTAAAGATACATATCATAAATAAAAGTAATCAATCCAATACATCATCACATTATCACCCATTCCATCATGAATCATACATTCACATCATAATCAAAATCAAGAGAATTATTATCTAAGCATAAACTCATCCTCATAGAATCATCATATCAAAACATAATGCATATCATGAATCAATCATCATCAATAACACATCACATGTGGATCAGAGAAAATCAATGCCATATCTATATCTCAAAATGATTGAAATGTACAAGGGATATCATGTTTGTCAAAATACAATTGGTAAAAAACAACAGAGACGGGTTTCTTAGGTATGACTATCTCCTGAGGATGATGGTCTAACAATAGATGTAACATCTCCTAGATCTCCACTAGGTGGATCACGTCGAGAAGGCCTCATAACTCCTCTTCTGTCTATCCTCATATGACTACGGCCAAATTGACTAGACGCCACTGCAACATAGCTAGGAGCTCTATGATCTCAAGGGACCACCTCCTCGTATAGATGCCTATAATACTTCTCCTCCTTGGCCAAGTACTATATCTCTCTCAACGTGTCCCAAACTGGGGCACCAGTCATCGCTCTCTTTAACCTATTAGCAAGGGCCTCTACCCCACCCCGACACTCTATCTCTATATCCCGCTCTGTGATAACCTACATAATCTAGCACTGTTGGGCTAACACATGTGCCTGCAATTGCTACACCAAGACCTATAGTGCTGTAATCTATGAATATTATTGATGGGTGGGCAGCCTAATCTGAATAGGTACCTGTGTTGTGGTCCCACCCACACCTCTCCCTATTTGAGGTGTCAGTGGAGGTAGAACATCAAATCTTCTCCTCTAGGTAGGTCACCTATCATCCTCTATACTACCCACCACAACTAGCACCACACCTACCCTACCAACCCTAACAACACCAAGCGTGAGACCTCTCCCTCTATCTCCATCACCTCTCCCTCTATCTCCAAAACCTCTCCCTCCACATCCTCCACCTCCCTCCCTACCTGCTCTCCCTCTTCATCTCTCCA
The DNA here is from genome assembly GCF_030272615.1 of Cryptomeria japonica. NCBI lineage: Eukaryota > Viridiplantae > Streptophyta > Pinopsida > Cupressales > Cupressaceae > Cryptomeria > Cryptomeria japonica. The sequence continues at coordinate 498,373,320 of NC_081409.1, read as the reverse complement.
TCTAGCTCCCCCTCGCCTTTGTGGTTGCTCAACCTCATCATCATCAAAAGAAGGCAGCAGCTCTGTTGGATCAAATATGCATGCCACTGCATGTTCTATAAAGTAGGTGGAAAACTCCTCTATCATCCCAGCATCAACAACCCTAGCCCCATAATCCTAGATCTGGCCTACCAGTGACATATACTCCTCAACCATTTCTACACTATCTAGAGTAGGTCCCCACTCTAGCACATCCTATCACCGACGAGCATATAAACAGGCTCCCTGTGGCATCCCCTATTGTCGACGATACTATCACTAAACACGACTATGCAATAATCACTCAATAATAAAGGGCGTCCTCCCAATCATGTACCTCGACATATATACATAGAGCATCTCTAGCCCTTCATCTTCCCACACCTCACAATCCATATACAGTCTCCAAATGATCATATCGATATCATCTAGTGCCCTCTGCCAATGCTCTAGTTTTCCCAGCTTATGGTGGACAACTAAAATTGTATGCCCATAAACATAGGCCCAACCAACTGGCCTATCCCTCTCTGCAAGTGGTCTCAACATGATAATATGCTCCTAGGCCCACACCTATAATAATGTCACCCGAGTTGATAAACTAGTATATCCCAGATATACCACCTGGTGAAGCTCTCTATATAGATGGGCCAACATACATAACCCCCATGCAAACTTGCATCCCTATGTCACCATATCCTCTAGCACCAATCTTCATCCAACGGCTAGTCCCTTCGACCTACAGTCAAGACAAAGAAACCCACCAATGAAACCTACTAATATTGATGGTAGCAGAGCATAACCTAAATCCAAAAACTCCTGCCATGGGATCTCATAACCACTAATATCATCATCCTAGAAGATGGGGCAAAGAGCCTCTGTCCCACCCTCCTCAATCTTCTTGTATGGTAATAGAGCCCCAACAATAGGAATTCACAGAATCTGATAATAGTCCTCCGGTATGACTGTCATCTCACTAGTCGCCAAGTGAAAGGTGTTTGTATCATTGTGCCACCTCTCTACCAACGCTGTCAATAAACCTTGGTTAATGATATACCGAAGCATGTCTAATAAGGAGGATAGCCCACATCTCTCAATAATATCTCTATCAGCCTATGACAAACGTGGAATCTGTGTCCATGGCCTCATAAATTTCTCTCAAGATTGGAGCACGCCAAGCTCTGCCTGCAAATCAACAAGTATCCATCATCAGTTCTCAAATCCATCTAATATATCAGCAATCAAAGTAAATCAACTTGAAACAGCGAAGGATCTCAAGAACTCATATCAAAAATCAATCAGGACTCGTTTTGAAATCAAAAATCAAGGACTCATATCAAAAATCAGCTCCATATCAAAACCAAATATCGGGACTCATATCAAAATTAGAATTAGGACCCATATCAAAAATCAAAGACCCATATCGAAATTAAAAATGAGGAGTCATATTGCAAATAAATCAAGGGCTCATATCGAAAACAAATTCAAATACCCATATCAAAATCAAAATCTAGACTCATATCAAAAATCACAAATCCATATTGGAAATCAAGGACTCATATCGAAATCACAATCAGACCCATATTGAAAGAATCTCAAGAACCCATATCAAAAATCAATCAAGAATCCATATCAAAAATCCAAACTCATATTGAAATTAGAAATCAAGATCCATATCAAAAATCAATCAAGACTCAAATCCACTCAACAATCCATATCAAAAGCAATTCATATTGATAGAAGCAAGACTCAGATCATCCTGCAAAAGCATATCAAAATTAGACACCATCACAAAGAAAGACTCACATTGGATTAGGAACCATATCAAAGAAATCAATAGACCCATATTAACATCTACACAATCTATCTAATCTTCTCGACTCATGACGCATTCTTCACAAACACTTTTTTACCAACATTGGATCCTACGTGCTAAACTAGGGATCCTGAGCGCTAAGCTTCCACCTATAAGCTAGTCTTTTCCATCAATGTGATACAACACAAACTCTACATGCTAAACCTATCCCACACACTAACTGGAACTCTATTTGTGCTACCTTGTTTACCCAACATGCTAAGTTATCCTATGCACTACCCAACCTACCCATTGCACTTCTATGCTGACCCCATGTGCTAAATCATCCTATGCGCTAACCTACCCCCCGACCACACTACAATGTGGTCCTTAGATGCTAAAAATCCTAGGGTTTTTCTATGCACTAACACTCATATTGTATGCACTAGACAACTTACTCAACGTGCTAAACCAGCAAAATCTGACCCAAAATTTGAAAAACATGACCCAAATAAATAAAATTAATCAAAAACAAAGATGGATTTTGGCCACTTACTGATGGGCCATATGTGGCAGGTCTCCAGTATTGCTTGACGCACTGAAATTGGTGCAAGGAGTATGGAATCTCCATCATCATCAGAGCTCCAAATGTCACAATCAGAAAGATACAAGTGTGCAAATGATTTTTCAAAGTCACTTTTTACCTTTTAATAGAGTAAAATAAAAAAGGTTAATAATTGAGGCATGTTTTTTCCTCCCACTTTTCCATTTTTAACCTTATCAACATCACTTTTGGGAGATGAATTAATAATGTGCATTCAACATAGTCAATATTCTCATATTGCAATTAATTAAAAAATACTCATTGACTTCACAATTTTTCACCAAATCCTTGATTCATCTCCCGAGGGGGCATCATCAATAACGTTTATCAAATCTACATCTGGGGCATCATATCAACATTTGGACACACAACATCATATCGATCAAACTTTGACAACAAATCTAGCAAATTTTCTTTGAATCAACATGTGGATACACATCACTTCAAAGAGGGGAAAAATGTAAACGTATAAATCTGACCACTTTCCTAAATGAATATTTAATATTTATTTTAACCCCATTCCTCCTATTAATTAAATTCTATTTAATTAATTTCTTCATTTTCATCTATTTGATTAAATGAATTACTCAATTTATTTAATTAAGTTCACCTAAACCTTTTCTATCCTTTAATTAAATAAATCACTTTATTTAGTTAATTACCCTTTCTCCCTTTTTAATTAAATATATATTTAATTAAATTGATTCTTGCAAATAAATAAATCTAATTTATTTATTAAATCCCCCCACTTGTATTTATGCAATTTGCATCTATTTTGTTGAAATAAAGTAATTTTATTTTAATTAAAATCCTCCTCCATCCACTTGCATTTTCCTACATCTCCCACTTGCCTCCTAAACCCCTTCTATATTCTTCTAATCACTTCCAATTTAGCCTAATTCATCTCCAAATTAGTTTCACATTCCTAAGCAAAGAGAAGTCACTTCTCAAAGCCTCGAAAGTCTTTGAAATGCATTAAAGGCTTTATGTCTTCAACAAGTTAACCCTCAAAGTCTTCCTAACCATTAATGGTTAACTCAACCTTCTTGCATGGTTAGAGACTTTCTCTCTAACTTAACCTTCATCTAACCCAAGGATCTCATCAAGCATTCATGGTTTTAACCTTCATTGTCCTATTAACCCTTGCACAAGAGTTTACCCCTTGGATAAAAGCTTTATCCATTGGATAACCCTAACCTAACCTTAACCCTTACCTCCTAGGGTAACCTTCATGTATTCTCACACATTTAATGCTTCTTACATCTCCTCTCAAACAACCTCTTGTTGACAATTGTCACCATTTGATTATTGAGAATTGTAATCATGGATTGATTAACTTTCGATCCTAGCCCTTGATAAGATTATTCAATCTTGACCATCCATTGCCCTATTTTCCCTATAAATAGAGCTCTCATTCCTCTTTTTTAATAATCTCCAAGTTTTCATGCATCTAAATTTTATAGCCTAAATTACTAAACATTTAGTCTCTTTTTGTTAAATCATCATAACAGGATTTAGAAGCATTTTAAATATATCATAGAATATTCATGCTAGGATAGTATATCATTTGATAGGATAAATTTGCTAATCTTTTATCATATCATCATCTTTATGCTAGCTTAATCATCATAGTTTCAATATCATACACCTTAGAATGCATTCATGCATAAAAATCAAACATCACTCATTCTTAGAGTTGTCATTCCTAAGTCAATTTGCTCAGTGATATGAGAAAAAAATATTAACTTTAGGAATCTTGTGAGATAGAGAACAATGGGACATGCCTTGGGAAGTTGAATTGATTGAATTAGTTCATAGACTTTCACCAAGAGTCTCATTGGTGTGTGGGTATTCTGGATTTGAGATATTCATTTTCATCACCACATTTTCTAGCATACACCAACAATTACAGCTATGCACCTGCAACCTACACACAAAAAGAGAGGGAGAATGGTTGTGGATAGGGGTTTGCCTCAGTCAAACCCCGGTTGAGGAATCAACCTTGAAAGAAACTAATTGAAAATTCTTAAGTGTAAACAATGGAAATGTATACCTTGTAGATCTGCAACTTGTTGATGATGATTGCTTTGCTTCTTGAATGTAATCACAAGTGTTGCATGAAATGGCATGTAACATGACAAAACCCTAACACACACACATGCTTACAAATGAATGTTGTAATATTGTTCCAATGGATGAATGAAGAAGACTTGAATGATTGATCATGTATATTTTCTCCTATGCTTGCTTATCATCCCTTCGCTTGAATTTTTCCTCCTCCACAAATGAGAAAACCAACTCCCTTTTATACATGCCTTATAAGATTAATTCATCTTACCAAAGGCTAACATCGGGGAGATTTGGGATCCCGAAGTGAAGATAGGGTTAGGGGACCTATCTTGGGGCCACCCTAAGAGGGTGGGATAGGGGCGCCACACCCCTGTCCTGCCCTATCTAGGGGCCTGGACAGGGTCCTGCAGCTATCTCAGGGCTCAATGGGGTGAACATGCAGAAAGAGGTTTTGGTTAGAAAGGAGGGTGTCATCGCCAAAGTGGGGACTTTGAATGTGGTTAAAATTATAGGAGGTTCAATTTTATGACACTACATTTAGCCCCCACTTTAGCAGGAGTATGGCTTATGCCACTACTATCGGTAAAGTAAAATAAAATAGAGATGGAGACAAGAGATGTAGAGAAATACCACAAGGAGTATAAGATGTCATTAATCTTGAGAAACCAAGCCCCCAATCTTAGGATCTTAACTCACGCAAACATACGCAAGAACACACAAAATAAAAAGAAACAAGATGCACAAGACAAAAACAAAGCACAAAAGACACATGACAGACACAAGACACAAGATGACAAACCAACTAGCCGAATAGACCTCGATACTCAAATGTCTCAATAACTAATCAAGACACAAAGACCAATGCCATCACATAAACACGATCGGTCACATAAAAGAGAAAAGATGACAATATCCATAAACCATCAATAGTAAAACTATGATTTAATGAGAGGAAGAAGAGAGAGAACATAAATACACACTTTGGTGATCCATGAGAAGAAAGGTGACCAAGAGAGAAACCATGGACATCTCACCCCTAAAACTATGTGATCCATGGAGAGAAGGACATGGAGATCTAGCCCCCAGAGCTTGTCTGGGTAATCCATGTAAGGGAGGAGAGTGAGAACATCGTTATTTCCACCCAACCTCAAGCATGTGTGTGTGCAAGTGAGGTTCAAAGTGCCTCATAGGAGTCTATGCCTGAGTACGCTACAACTTGTATAGAATGTATAGTACAAGTGTCAAGAAATGCGTGATATCTTGTTCTAAGAGTCTGTTCTCTAGTTCCGAGAATAATCACCCTACATAGGATAAAAAGTGGTGGCATATCGCTCTAAGAGTCTATGCTCTAGTTCTGAGAATGACCCATTGTATAAAAAAATAAGTGAAGACATCTTTCTCTAAGAGTCTGTGCTCTGAATATGAGAATGACCCACTGCACAAGATAAAAGTGATGATATCTTATTCTAAGAGGCTTCCCTTTGGTTCCAATAATGTCTCACTATACAATAAAAGTGATCAAATCTTTCTCTAAGAGGCCACCCTCTGGTTCCAAGAATATCTCACTATACAATGCATGAGAGAAGTATAGTACAAAGGAGAAGTGTGGGTGCCCCCCCTTAAGATGTCAACATAGGTTGATGTTGATATCTTAAGGAAACTAGAACAAGGATACCTACCTTCATCACAAAGAAGATATCCGCAATGCAACATTTCCATAAATCCAAGTAAGAGAGGGAATACTCTCTAAGCAAGGATAAGATAGTTGAGAAGAGATAGCTTTCCATAATTGTGAAGGAGATCCTTGGAGGAGAAGAGATCTTTGTTCAAAAGAAATCTACCCCCAAGAGGAGTTGTCTTAGACAAATATAACATCTTCTAGAACAAGTAAAGGAAAGAACAAGAATGCAATCCTTCCTCCTATTTCTAGGTGAAAGGGATTCTTGATGAGGGATGATTCACTTTTAGCCCCCAGAGGGATGGGTGAATTTATCGTAGATGTACATTACCAAGTGTAAAAGAGGTCATAGTCAAGGACTAACACCTCTTGTATAAGAGAGAATCCTTGAGCCAATAACCAACAACTATGCACAAGGAATGACATCAAGTAATATAACTCACACCATCCACTTAATAGGGAAAAGTGGATCCCTAGAGAAAGAGAGAGAGAAGGATCATTGCCCCCCAAGCTAAGGGATAATGACAAGAGATTACAAAATCTACTAGAGAGAGATTAAACATAATAAAATTTGTAATGAACTTACATGAACACATGCAAGAAAAGATATTAGTAAATGTAAAATACATATCTCAAGAAGTGGCAATCTTCGATAGGAAGAGAGAAAAAGCATCATATATTCCCCAAGGGGGATTAATCATAAAAGAATACCATTGTAAGAAATGATAATCACATATGAAAAATGCATTCCCTAAAAGAAATAATGATAAATGAGGAAGAAAGAAAGGGAAAGGAGTGAAAATCCTTGCCCCCCAAGTGAGGAGAACAAGGAGAAATATTACACATTTTCTGATGGTGATTATTTTCAAGTGATATGTTTTCCTAGTGGAACAAATCCTTTCAAGGAAGGGATACATACTTCTCAAGAGATCATTCCCTGCTAAGGGGCATATCATACGTGCAAATAATTGAAACCATAGAAGAGGTAAGATTTCCAAGAGAATGAAGGAAAGAGAAGAAGTGTAGTACTCATTAAAGACGTCCCTTTCCAAGAAAAGAAGGAAACCAAAGAACAATTATATGCTCACATAAGAATAACCCTATGCAAGAAAACAAATCTAAAAATGAATAATGCACAAAGATAGAGATAAACATATAAAAAGAAGAAGAAAAATGGACTTCATGTTGCTGCCCCAAAGTATGTTAAAGTGAAACAATACCACCACTAATGATAAAGAGCCCCCGTTAAATGGGATAATTATGCCATAGGGTGAAGAGAAACATGAAAGGAAAAGAAGTGCTAAGGCACTATGTTTTTACCAAGAAATACAACTAGATTTATTGTGAGACAAATTTATGCAAGATCATATTGCAGTTGAACAAATTTTTTAAATGCATAACATTTTCCAAGAGAATGTGAATATGAATCATGAAAAATGCAATATTCAATCCCTTTCTCTTGCTTAAGAGTTTTTTTTTTAATTTTGAGGAGGAAAGGAAATTTTCTCGTCATATTTCAATCTCCAATAAATTGTTGCAGCTAATCTATCAGGATGATAAATATCGTCTTTACATAAAGGAGAGGGTTTATTAGAAGAAGAAGTTTCATTATCCACAATTCTAATTTTGTCACTATCTATGCCATCTTGAATAGATTTTTTAAAATCAAGGCAATCATCAGCATTATGGTCATGGGTTTGATGAAATGAACAAAAAAGGACACTTTGAAGAAGAAGCATTCTTGAAGCCTCTCTTGATTTGTTGTTTTTGAAGGTAATCTTTAAAGTTTTGAAGCCTAAGAAATTCGTCCATAGAAAGAGGGGTACCACTTCCTAGGCCTCTTGTAGTAGCTTGTGTAGGAGGACTTATAGGTACATGAATTCCATGCTCAAATTTCCCAATTCCTTGTCCTTTAAAACCTTGTTTTGTAATTATATGAAAGCCACGACTATAAGAATGTTGCAATTGACTAGATGGAGGAACAAGATCATGAATTTCTTTGAAAGATAATGTGTAAGCAGGAAGGATTTGTAGATGAAGGAGGATTATCATGTGAAATGAGAATCTCTTTTCCTTTATCAAGCTTATCCTTTTTGGAAGATTGGGGAGGAACATCTTCATCATCTAAAAGCTCATTTTTAGTTATTTCTATGTGAGGGGAAAGGTCATGAATAAAATGTATGACATCATCATCCCTACATAGACTTTGATGTTGAAGATAGGTCTTAGGAGAATAAGGAGGATCTAAAGATGTAAGAATGTTGATGTTTTGATTTTTCCCCCCTTTCTCAAGGGTATGTGTAGAAGAAGAAGATGGATCCATTTTACTTTCCAATGCTTTCTCTTTTTTAGAGAGATCATTGGTTAAAGAATTAGGTTGCATCTCATCCGCACTAGATACCCAAAATATTTTAGGCAATTAACATAGGAAATGCATTTTGTTAACAACATCACCATAATGCAACATAAATGATACATCAAACCTTTGAGATCTAATTGAAAAGAAAATAATTTGAAAATTCTAACAACATAATATGACCAAGTGCTATGAATAAAGAGAAGCAACAGGAAATGAAATAAACTATTATCTGAAACATGATTGTAGTAAATATATGCAAAAAGCAATGTAATCACATGTGAAAGAGAAAGTAAATCCAATTTATTAATTGCCATAAAAAGTCTCTTAAGTGAAATTTGAATTTGCTGGAAAAGCAAATCTAAAATTAGGACCTTTCTATGAAAATTAATTTTAAGATTTGAATTTGATGAATTTTGAATTTGAGTTTGACCTTAGAGAGTGTTAAAATTGATAAATTACACTGATTTTCTGAATTCGAGCAAAAAAATATAGTCAATTCTGTCTCTCAAAATTTTAGGAAAAAAGTCGAGGATCGTGGTGGGAGTGCACACGGTTCGACCAACTTTTTTCAAAATTTTTAGTGATGATAAAAATTATGATTTTAATGCAGAATCCAAAAAAATAGCCGATTTGGAGATGGCTAGATCGGTCAAACTTGCAGTCAAAGGTCAAAAATAGAAGAATCTTTAAAAGTTAGGGTTTTTTGGTTTAACCACTGAATTTTCATAATAAAGATACAGATTTGAATTGTGATTTTGAAATAAAAATCAGATCTAAAACAAGCAATTTAAATTTTACACTTCACAAGCTTAATTTTCTCAAAAAGAAAAATTAGGGTTTTTATGCAATTAACCTCTTAAATTTGCAAATAGATCAAACTTGAAAATGAAAATTTGAAATTCAAAGTTCAATTAATTAGATCTAATAATGAGAAATCAGAATTAATGTGTAAGACATTGGGTTCACTAAAATGTAAAGTGGAAAATTGGATCCTAGTGACTCCCCACCTAGGAGAGAGAAAGGAATCCACTAGGATGATTTTCACTTGGAGGAACTTTACATTCAAAAGAGGGGCTTGAATCCACTAGATCCAAATCCAAGGGAAGCAAGAATGTGAATTCCAAGTGGATTGCAAGGGTTGAAGTGTGATTTACCCTCTTTTGTAAATGAGAAAGTTGACTTATTCACTATGTCAAACAAAGAGAGAGATTGAGTAAAATGAGGAGCTACCAGCTTGGGATCACACTATAATTTTGGATCTGGGCCAATTAGACTGATACGGATCTGCCCTACAAATTTGGAGAAAAGTTGTCAAGGCCGTGGCGATAATGTATATGGTCCTCCACAAAATCTGCAAAATGAAAAGGGTTCTTCTATCTCTGCAAATGAAGCCCAAACCTGCAATTACAGTTGTGCACCTACAACCTAGACATAGAAAAGTGAGGGAGAATGGTTGTGGATAGGGAGTTTCCTTAGTCAAACCCTGATTGAGGAATCAACCTTGAAAGAAACTAATTGCAAATGCTTGAATGTAAACAACGAAAATGTATACCTTGTAGATCTGCAACTTGTTGATGATGATTCCTTTTCTTCTTGAATGTAATCACAAGTGTTGCATGAAATGGCATGTAACATGACAAAACCCTAACACACACATGCTTGCAAATGAATATTGTAATATTTCTCCAATGGATGAATGAAGAAAACTTGAATGCTTGATCATGTATATCTCCACCTATGCTTGCTTATCATCCCTTCTCTTGAATTTTTCCTCCTCCACAAATCAGAAAACCAACTCCCTTTTATACATGTCTTAGAAGATTAATTCATCTCACCAAAGGCTGATATTAGGGAGATTTGGAATCCTGAAGTGCAGATAGGACCGGGGGGACCTATCTTGGGGCTACCCTAAGAGGGTGGGACAGGGATGCCACACCTCTATCCAAGGGTGAAAGGGGATCCACACCCCTATATTGTCCTATCTTGGGGCCTGGACAGGGTCCTAAAGATATATCAGGGCTCAAACATGGAGGGGTCAATGGGGTGAACATGCAAAAAGAGGTCCTGGTTAGAAAGGAGGGTGTCATCACCAAAGTGAGGACTTTGAATGTGGTTAAAATTGTAGGAGGTGCAATTTTATGACACTACAACATCATCACTGAGGAATATCTTTTCACTTTACGATTGCATAAACCAATATATGATGCCTCTAATGTAATTATCAATTTATTTGATGGATTCTCTTGTCTTACCATTGGCTCTATCACCCTTCCTATTGAAGTTCATACTAAATCTATGGATGTTGACTTTGTTGTCATACCCTCTTTTGAGCAATTCCATGTGAAGTTGGGCTATCCTTGGCTATCTTCCATGAAGGATATTTCTTCTCCAATCCATAAGTGTTTGAAATTTCCTCACAATGGAGAAATCATAACCATGAACCATAGCTAATTTCATCTCTCCGAAAGAAGCCCTAGTGTTCCTATTGATTTCTTTTGGCCTAAGCAATTTCAATCTCTTCCATCAAGGAGCGATTCTCTTTTTCAATATTATCAAAAATGGAAGAAAGATATGATCCCATCCTTAAGTCAACCTAGATCCCCAAAAATTGACATTCCTTTCATACTTAAAGATGAAGTTCTTCCCCTCATAGATAGAACTAATCTCCCTCCTAAGGAATATATTCAACCTATTCCTATTGATGTGACCACACCTTCTCCTAAGAAGAACAACAATATTCCTCCTAAGGTTAGACTTGTTCCTCCTCCTTCTCAAACTTCTACTAAGACTCGATGAAATCATTATGTGAGAAATCACCAATGAAGGCATCATGCTCGAGCTCGTGAAGTTGTTCCTCAACCCATTCAATCTCCTAACTACACCAATTGACATGATTCCCTTTTCTCCTAAGCAAGATGTTCAACCTGTTGGTATTATGGATGTGTTGCATTGGTTTTGTAATTGATGTCAACACTTATCCTTCTGGAGATCTTTGGTTATGTTGAACTCGCACATAATGTTCACTGGAAAGTTTAGTGACTTATGCACAGTCACTAGTATATCACTCACCGGCAAGTTATATTGTTCATCGACATTGAAGATGACTTGTTATCTTCTAGAGATCACTTGGTTATGTCAAAGACATGGTTTGGACACTTGGATTTGGTATTTTGGTTATTGGTCTAATCGGGTTGACATATTTGTTGTTATTGGTAAATTGGTCTAGGTTATGGACCGGCATGCATTATCTATTCCAAATCAGCACAACACGTTATGGAGATGATTTAATTAATTGGATATTGTTGTAAATGTATCGAGCCGACATGATGCATCACATCTTGACTTATTTGTAATTAGTTTAATTGTAATATTCTTGGTAAGCCGACCTACACATTTGGTCTTAGGCTTCAGTATATATGTAAGATCACATTTGTGAGATGATGTAAGTAAAGAGAAGAAAGATAACAATATATGGTATAAGGTTTTGTAACATGGTATGTTTGAATATTGAAGATCATATGAGCAGACCATAGAGAAGGTTCAAGGAAGGATTGAAGGTAATTATCAGAGCTTAAATGGTACTGAATCTAGCCTTGGAGATGCTACTTCGAGCAGTACATTATCATTGGATTTAACCATCTAATTGTAGTCAGTGTGACTCCTATTTTGTGATTGAGCAGTGAGCTCGAGGCGATCGGCCTTTCTGCATGTGCACACCCCATTTGTATACACATACTATCTGCAGTAGTATCATCTGATTGTGGGTAAGGTTTCCCACCATGGTTTTTCCCCTTACAAGGTTTCCACGTACAAATCTATGTGTTATGTGTTGTGAATGTTTTTTCTCTTTCTGTCTTATGCATTGAGTTTCACCGGTATTAATATTAACTACTAATCTATCAACCGACATTAAGTTTGGTTTATCGGTATTAAGTATCAAGTTTGATTAAGTCATATTTGGGTTGAAATTAATTGACAACTAATTCACCCCCCCCTTTGAGTTGTATTTGGGTCCTAACAATTGGTATCAAAGGTAAGTCCTCCTTTTGCAGAAGTTTAACATCTTGAGGAGATTCTATGGCAACAAACTTTTTCAAGAAGGATAGTCTGAAACTTGATGGAACAAACTATGGTATATGGAAGATCAGAATTAAGACACATCTGAATTGCATTGGAAGAGACATATGGGATGTTACAAAGAATGGCTATGTTGGTCCTACACCGAATCAACCTAATCCACCAACATTGGATAAGGATCAAGAGAATGATTGCAAAGCAAGAGAAGCACTCTTGAGCACCTTGTTAGATCAGCAAATCATGGGATTATTAGACCGATCTATTGCTAAAGCTATTTGGGATAAATTGGAGACATTAAATGAAGGAGATACCACTGTCAAAATTGCAAAACTGGAATGCTTCCGGGTTAGGTATAAAAATCTGAAAATGGAAGAAGATGAAATAATTTTTTCTTTTATGGAAAGGGTTAATGAAATTATTTTGGAAATACAATGTTGTGGAGGATCCTTGAGTGAAGATGAAATGGTTTCTAAAGTTTTAAGAGAATTGCCACCGACATACAAAATGAAAGTAACTACGATTAATGAGTTGAGAACAATGCTTAATACATCAGTATCTAGAGATATCTTGGTTGGAAAACTTTCAGCATTTGAGCTTGAGGAATTTAGTCATGTTGCTACAATTAAGATAGATCTATCCTTCAAAGCATCATCATCTGCAACATCATCATCATCATCTGACAAATCTGATTGGAAAGCACTTTATGCAAGAGAACTTGAAGATATCAGAAAGGAAAATGAAGAACTGGAAGAACTTGAAGCACTATTTGCAAAGAAAATGCCTAAAGATCCTATTGGTAGTAAGTATGAAGGTAAAACGCCATTTAAATGTTTTAACTACAATAAAGTTAATCATATGGCATCTAGATGTCTCGATAGACATGCAAGATTGAGAGAAAAAGATAAAAGGACATATAAACCTAACTCTGAATATCAGAGATATAGATTTAAGAAGAATAGAGACACATCATGTTACTATGTTGATGAAGGAGTTACTGATGATTCTGATGAAGAACTAGAAGAGAATGGATGGGCTTTTGTTGCAATAAAAGAAGATCAACCGGCACTACTGTTCCATCGGTAGAGTAGGCCCTGGCAGCTAAAATTGAATAAAAGGATGTGTTGGGATTCATTAAATTTGAGTGAATTTGAGAGGCCCATTTCAAAATTTTGCTCTGCATTTCCAAATGATTGTAAAATGAGTCAGTTTGAATGGCCTAGTTAGAGAGAGGGTAAAATGGAGCCAGTTGATTTTCAAAGGGTAAGGCTTGGGAAATGTGTCCTACACCTTTCATTTGGCCTATGAAGTGTGTTGAAACTTTTAGTTTTCAGTTTGGATCAGTTTATCAGGTAGCCATTTCAAGGGGTGAGCTGAAAGTGTATTTTAGGCACATATGCAGATTTTATTAAGTAGCCTACTTTGAGCTCCTATATCTTTTTCCCTGTTGATCATCATATTGAAATTTAAAATGGATTGAATTCTATGCATAAATGTGTGTCTCTGTGCAAAATTTCAAGTCTTTGTGAATCCATTTTCTTAGTTTGCAAGTCCAATCTGTTTGTAGTTTGTGTTGTTTGACAAGTCCCTATTTCAGCAGCTAGTCAGAGCTCTATTTTTGCATAAGTGTAAAAGTTGCCTCAGTGAGTGTCATGTTAGAATGTTTTTCTCGGGATATTGTTGGTATAAATAACAAGCTATTTTTCAAGTTTCAAGCCTCTGCCAATCCGTTTGATCGGTTTTCAAAAGGGTTTCTTGAGTCATCTTTTTCAGTGATCCGTACTTTCATTGCCGCATCAGTTAAAGTAGCCATTTTCATGAGCGCACCATTTGCACTCAGTCATCCTTTTGGTCAAACTAAGAATTAAAAGATTTGATATTTAATTCAAGGTACCTATGTCTCATATTTGAGGGTCTACGTAGATCGTTTGATATTTTTAAGATAGGCATCATGGGTTGCCTGCGCATTGACTTCATCAGGTCCGCAGTGCCAACAAAGCCAGTTGGTCATTTTTGACCATTAATATCTCTTCGCTTAGGATTCATATTGAGAAACCGTTTGGTAGAGTGTGTGTTTGTATATCAGAGTACATGCCTGTCAGATGGCGAGGTCCATAAAGGTGTTTTGACTGATTTGAAAATTACGTATTCACGATTAAATGCGAAAATGTGGCGCAAGTGCCTGAAAGTTGCAAAACTCAGTTTGATGATTTGAAAATAGGGCTGATCGATTCCATAGGTATGTTTAAGGTTCCTGAGGTATTTTGAACATCATTTGCATGAAAACAAAAAAAAATTCAGCCAGACCCACTTTGGGGCCCGACCTGGCTTGCCGCTTCATGCATCTTTTCAGGCAAGGTTTAAATTGTTTTTTTTAAAATCATATGTTATACGATTTAAGTATTAAGGAGTTCATGAGGAATGAAGAATATTATATGTTCCAGGATGCCTATTATCCCATAGATAAAATGTTGAAATAGATGGATGCCTTCCCAATTCAAGTGAATGCACTGAATATGTTTTTCAAGAGAACAAGGCCTTCGGTGACATTTGGATTGAATGTTTTGAATGGAAGGAAAGGATTTTAAAGAGCCCTCCAGATAAATTCCATTGTTAGGTTTAATACCAGCAAACAAACCTCCCAATTTGACATTGAAAAGGCTTTAGAAACTCCAGGCGAATTGCAATTTGGCAGGCGTAATGCCAAAAACTCCTCCCTTCACAGGCAACATGGTATTCTAGAAAGGCATCAAACTTTAAAATCAAATACCAAAGACCCCCCATGTGGCATGGTTTGGAAAGTTTAAAACTATTAAGCAAGTGCATTTTGGCAGCTACAAACCATCTAATCTCCTCTACAGTGGCTGGGGAGTGCATTGAAAACTTTCAAGAAAGTGAAGGGGCATTCAATTTTCAGCAAATGAAATCTGCAAGGTGAAGCCAAAGCAAATACCCTCTACCAGCACCCTCCCTTCACATGCTAGTAAATTCAAGTGGCATAAAATCAGGAAACTCCAACAATGCCATTGATAGGTGCAAAGCTTAAAGCCCCTTCCCATGTGGTAGCAGCGAAGAAAAAAATTTCAAACAAATGCAAATTCACTTGGCAGAATTGAATGCCATATTTTCCTCCCTGTTTGGTTGGAGCACATTAAACTTCAAAGCAAATGCAATGGAATGTGTAAAGTGTGGCTCCTTTGCCAGTCATCCTTGCCTGCGGCACATAGCTGGTAAAAGGGGGTTTTAAAATCTTTTAAAGCAAAAGCAAGTAGCAGGTTAAAAGCTTGAAACTTCCCCTTCCCATGTGGTGGCAGCCAAGACAAATCATAAACTCCAGCAACAATGTGGCAATGAAGAAAGACCATTAAACTTTGAAATTAATGCAGATCTATATAGTGTTTGGAGAGGCATTTTAAATTTTTTCAAGAAAATGTATATGGCAAGTGTAAATCTTTCCAAAATCTCTCCTGTGGCACACCAACGAACAAAAAGGCAAAGAACCTTCAGCAAAATGCCATTAAAACTCTCAAGAACACTCAGAAAATCCATTTTCAGGCAAATGCATTAATCCCACATTGGCTGGGCAGACGTCATTTGTGATATTTATAAGTAAAACTCCACCCATCTATACTGTCAAAGCCTTAAGAGGCTTTTGATGGATGGTGTTGGCTGGGCCAAAGTGGACCCCACTCATGTGGGCATGCTTCTTGAGATAACCAAGGAGGCTAAGTGGCGACCAGGTGGACCCTATGTAGAGAAAGGGTGACTTAACTGGTGAGAAAGTTCATTGAAGATCTACGGTGCACTTTGATTCATGAAGGAAAGATGATTGAAGCTTACCCTTCACGAAATGGCAAAAAGCTCAAGTGGAAAAATAGAGGTTAAAGACCATGCAAGTTTAGCAAGATCCGACGACGCGCTGGATTCATGAAGGAAAGATGCACGTCCATTAGCCATTGTGAAATGGTGAAAGATGACATGGCGCATAGGTGGCAGGTCCAGGTGGAGGTCCATCTCGTTGGTCCCATCCAGTAATGATGACATGGTGCTGATGTGGCCGACAAGCAAGTAGTCCGGTGGCAATGAGGTGGTGGTGATGAGGCAGATAGGTGGTGAAAGGTGAGGTGTCATCCCAGTGGTTTCCAGTGGACCCTATTAGCCAATCAGAGGTTGCCACATGGTAGGGCATCAGGCCAAAATCAGGAAAAGATCAAAGTTAAAATCAAATTTAATATATAGTTGAAACTATATAAAAATTCAAAAAATTTAAATGATGGAGCCATAAAAATGATTAATTTTCTCAGAGGCTCATTTTTGCCCGAAATGGCAAGTAATATATACCATTGGAAAGCCCTTGGAATGAGGAATGTAGTTATGAAGTTTGTTTCAACAAGTCTTATATATTTAGAGAGAATTTTCCATGGGAAAGAAGGAGATATTTTTCCAATTAGGGAAAAAGAAGACACTTGACATGTTCTGATGGATTCTGATTGTTTTCCCTCTCCTTATTCCCAATTATTCTCAATTGTAGGGGTTCCAGTTTTTGAGAGATTTTCTCCAAGGGGGAAATCCAAAAATTGTGGGTTCCAATGATGAGATCTTTTTATTTTTGCAAATGATAGTGTTCTTCAAGGTTTTCAGTGTTGTCTTTGTCATAGGTCTTGTTTCAGTTTGCAGGATCACACATATGCAAGGCATGTGTGATTTTCCATGAAATTGTCTCCAAAATGTATTCAGATTCATACAATTTCATATTGTCAAGGATAATTTGGATTTGTCTCTTTTAGCCTTCTCTAAGTGTGTAATGTTTGTCTTTTGGGTATTCTTCAAGGAAGAATTTAAATCCTAAAAGCCAACATTAATGATGTTGAATATGTATATTGGATGTGTAAGCATGATTTTATGATAGAGCAGAAAATTGTATTAATGTAAGGCATTGATACATGAAAATTTAATGTTGAAAGGAACTTGCATCTGAGATTTCTCTTCCAGTTTTATGCATGACTCTGTGGCCTAGATAAGGCACTGGTCTTTTGTAACATTGAAGGGTTGTCAGAACATCATTTAAAAATCCAAAATCAGAATATCTTTTGTTTTTTGTTTTATGGTAGTGTCCCTCCATCTCATGATTCAAACATTGTTGAGTTTTCAATGTAGATTTAGCCTATCTACAATACCCTCCTTGTTTATGAACCGTTTATGAGATCTATCTACTTTATTGATGATGTCATATGTGGGTAATGAGTCTGAATTTTAAGCATCAAAGGTATACCCACCTAGGTTTTGCAGAGCCTGAAGAGTAGAAGGATTCATATCCTTGTCATGTTGTCCAAGCCCTGAGGTTCTTCATAGATTGAATTGGCTACTTCATAGATCAATTACAGTTGTACTTGGGTTAATATTTTTTATGAACAACAGGATGAATGGATTATAGATTATGGATGTTCACATCATATGACTAATGATAAAAGTAAATTCTTATCTTTTCAGGAGTACAATGGAGGTCTATTAAGATTTGGGGATGATAAAGCTTGTTTGATCAAAGGAAAAGACACTATATCTTTTGATGGTAAGCACAATACTGATAATGTTTATTATGTTGAAGGTTTGAAGTATAATATTTTGAGTGTTGGTCAATTAGTTGAAAAGGGATTTCAGTTACAGTTCAAGAATGGTAAATGCAAAATCATGAATAGAACTATTTTGGAGATTGCAACCAGTAATTAGACTAGAGGTAATATCTTTCATTTGAATAACAATGAAAAGACATGCTTGATTGCACACATTGATGAAAGTTGGTTATGGCATAAAAGACTTTTTCAAGTGAATTTTGATTGCATTATAAAGATCAGTGCATCTAAGGTAGCAAGGGATTTACCTAAGATTGTAAAACCTCATAATCCGGTATGTAAGGAATGTCAAATGGGAAAGCAAGTTAGAACAAATTTTAAGAGTATTTATGAGAAATCCAATAATGTTTTTGATTTAATCCATGCTAACTTGTGTGGTTTGGAAAGAACAATAAGTCTACAAGGAGAGAGATACTTTATGATAATCATTGATGATTATTCTAGAACGTGTTGGGTTAGTTTTCTTGAGTAGAAATCAGAAGCTTTTGGGAAATTCAAATTATTCAAGGCAATGGTAGAGAATGAAACCGGTAAGAAAATAAAATGTTTAAGATCAGATCAAGGAGGTCAATTTACATCTAAGGAGTTTAATACATTTTGTGAAGTGAATGGAATTAGAAGACAACTATCAGCACCCCGGATACCTCAGAAAAATGGAGTTGTGGAAAGGAAGAACAAAACTATTGCTCTCAATTTCTGATTATTTCATTTTCTCTATTAGAATTCTCAAACCTTTGTTGCTTATGGAGAAAAAAAACATAAAAAAGAAACAAAAGACCATATTTAACAAGATTTACATAAAAACCTTCTTCACTTCAAGCTTAAACTTAAACTTAGGTGGGTATACCTCTTGGATCACTTTATGCAATTGAAAATTTACAGAAGACAAGTGTCAACTCCTACAAACCTTACACTTTTAAACATAACTGGATGTAAAAGAAAGATTTATATTCATTTTCATTGATCATCAAGAAAATCATGAACCTTAACAAGATATACCAGTGCCTTATTCAGGCTTCAGAGTCACTCAGATATGGGAAAGAACTGACAGAAAAGATTTCACATACATGCCATTACAGTTATTTAACCAAATCTACATATGCCTAACATACATAAACTCTCACCATATGCATAAATCCAGTCATCGAATTCAAGTAAGAATCACTAGTTACCAATGAAAAGGGGTAAGAATCACTAGTTACCAACGAAAAGGATTTAAGTATATCTAATTTCTCTCCTTGAGGGAACAACCTAAACTCATTCTCATAAATTTCCTTGCAAATCATTCAATTAAACAATCCTAAATAATTTAATCAAGATGGTAACCAATCATAAAGACATGACGACAACAGGAATTAAGACTTGAAATGCTTCGGTCTGTATATTAATACTTTTCATCAAATTCTACACAACTCAAGAATGATTTTCCAAAGACCAGTCAAACCCTAAATATATTTTGCCAGAGTTTTCTTACATAATTCTTGTGATGATTTTCTAAAATAGTCCTGGTATCCATTTATAGAAATATGGATGCAACAAGCTTCGGACTTTTCTAGAAAATTTTGTTATAACCATAATTCCCTCTCAAAAGAGGGTTACAATTCTTGCTAAAGGAAACAAGAGGAAAACCAATTAGTTAACCAGCTAGAGAGAGGCCAAAAGACTTCTTAGTACTCATAGATTGAGTGTCAGGTGTCTTTAATTCCTCAAAAATCTGATTAGCCTAAAACAAGCAGTTACAAGAGCTAACCACTTCCAACTTTCTTGAGGTTTGTTATAATACTGCAACATCAATTGACTATTCTTGAGCCTCCGCTTCTTGTATCACATATTTACCTTTCCATTCTTTGAACACGTCATCACTAGGCCAAGAGAAGATAACAATTTTATTCTTCAACTTATTTAATCTTTTCCATGTGTTCCTTAACTGCTTAACCTCTGTCTCCAAAAAACCATAATGTGACTTTATCTTTTCAATTTCTTGATCAATTGTTCAAATGAATAAAGATGTATCATCTGAAATGATGACATCATTTATCCGTTGTGAAAATTTATGGCCTAACTCACCAAGCCATACATCTTCATCTTTCAACTTGTTAGTGCCAATAAAACCCCTAGGAAATAATTCAAACTTCTGGTCAGAATACTCTTTTCTATACAGGTTTGCTTTCTTTTCAAGACTAACTCTTCCCTCTGCCAACCTAGACATACCTTTTACCAACTCACAGGTGGATTTAATAGTGGCATCAACATCTGCCCCTTCATGGGATGAACACATAAGTTCCAAATCCACCTCCCTAGCCATCCATTTATTTAAAATTGGCTCCAGAATAGCCTTGTCCTCCTTTAAAGAAATCAACATGCTCAAGACTCTTTTCATATATATGTACACAATAAAAGCCCCTACTGTGTCAATAGACTTCAAAATTGTGCCCCCGATCTTCTCCTCATATTTACTTGCAAAAATGGCTTGAGCTTGCTTCAATTTTTCCATTTCATCTTAGATAGTCTCAGTAGATTGGAAACTGCGAGTCATAGGGGAAGGGAGAAATTCAATGATTGGCATAGTAGATGGAGGTTTGGCTAGAGAGGAGGAAATCATCAAGGTAGAAGATTCACCTTTTTGGCATTGTCCTTCTATCTGGACCTTCCACTTGGCAATTGTGTTGTCCTTATGAGCTATTTCAATTTTAGCTTCATTGTAAGCTTTCAGGACTACTTCTAACTTCCCTTGGAGATCAACTTTCTCCTTGGCTTCTTTCTAAGCCACTGCCATACTGAATTTTGTAGATTCTAAAGTAGTACTGATAGCCTCTATCACCTTGTGTCCTTTACTCTCTTGAAAATTATGCCTCCTGAATAACTGGACTCTGAGGAGTCATTCCTCTTTTTGCCTTCTTGTCTTCTTAATGACTACATAACCAGGGCCGCATGATCAGTGTTGTAAGTTATTCTGATGTGGAGCTTCAAAGTACCAAACTCAAACTTAACAATACAAGACTATTTGATGATCAAGTTGACACAAATGGTGTCATAATACTAAATCAATAGAAACACAACCCTTTGAGACTTTACAAACTGCCTCAATGCATTGACCAAGAAAAATCATTGCAAAACTACCACCTTGTTGCCATATTGATAGACCCTTACACAGTCACCCATAAATTTTGCAACTGAACAAATTTATTCAATTGCTCTGGTGAAATTATTTGTAACTTGGTTATACAAAAAATATCCAAAACTCAGAAAAATCAATGGTGGAAATGTAAGATATGGCCCCTGTACTAGGACTGTATTTTCTACAACATTCTGCCCCTAAAATTTCAGATCTTTACTACCACAATGCACATGCCATCTTGTGCATGGCCTCTTGAAACCAAATATTATGAAAATATACAATATAATAGACCATCATACCCATTTGTGGGGTTAGATCAATCTGGAAATAAAAAAAAAACATTTTCATGCTCAGTATTAACCCCAGGGCAGGGATATGACTGTTTTCACAAGAAATTAGACATCTTCACGCAAACAAAACCAAATCACTTCAAACAAAAGCCAAAATAAACTTATTTCACTATAAAAACATATCCAAACATGAATTAATGAAAAATAATTCATAAAAGCACTCAAAACAATGGAAAATCAGACTGTTCTACGTGAAAACCTAGAAAATACACATGAAAATTAGATTTTTATTGCTTCAAAACTCCAAACCTGAACAAAAAACCTTTTCCAACAACCCCAAAATAATTAAATTACATCCATTTATAACCCTCAAGGCCTTCTAGGCCGAAATCCAACCTAAAACCAACTTATAACTAACTTATGACAACTTTTTGACAACAAAAAGTTGCTCCAAAGTTGTCAAGTTTGACAACTATGTATGTCAACTTGCCAAACCTATATGTGAACCTTCTAAAACATTAAAATGGTCATTAGATGAACTTATAAACACATTTTATCCACCTAAACACACTTCTACCCCAAAAACCCAATTTTAGCCTTTTCTAGGCCTAATTGCTCAAAATGGCAATTTTACACTTTTTGACCATTACATTGCATTTCACTACATTTTATGGCTCATGTGGCCATGTTACATCATTTAAAGACCTTATAGGTCTTGTTTGTCTTCATTTTTCATCAAATCCTCCATAGGGCCTATCAGTGACCCTGCTCCACCTTGTCTTCCTGGGTGATGCTGCACCATATTCCTTCTAGAGGGCTAGTCTCTTTTCTTCCCTGCTCGGGTGTAGTTGCCTCAAATTCTACTAGAATATCCTTCTTTACTTCAGTTTCAATAACAAATGTATCTTTTTGGGGATGTTCAGCCTTCCCCTTCTCACATCTCTCCATAAATTGCTCTATGTTCATTTTCCAAACAAACTGCAAAAATGCTCATGTTTTAACAAAATTGCTATTTGCCAAAAACTCCTCACTGGCCTACTTAATGGCAAAGTCCAATTCCTTAACTTTGAACTCTTCAATAGTCAATTCCATTTCAACACTTGTTGGTTCTTCTGGCATTCCTTCTTGTAGCTCTCCATATGTGCAGACAATTTCTCCAAGACTCCCTAATTGCAACAACTGCTCAGCTAATGTATGTTCATCTCCTATATGTATTGGGGATTGGGAAGGAGAATATAAGGGCTCATCTATCTACACTTCTTGCCCCACTCTTTGCCTTTTTGGAAAATCTTGGATTTCAGTGACATCTTCTAGTGGCCTTTTTCCTTTCGAAGTAGAGGGCTCCTGCCTTTTGGGCATCACTGTAATATACCCTATTTTTTTTATACATCATATATTCACCAGGGGGAACCATCTTTGCATAATTAGGCTTAGCTAAAACAAGTTTAGCTTTCTCAGGACCAGCTCCTATTACAACCTCCCTTTTCTCTTTTAGAGTTTGGATCAGATCCTCAAAATAGACAACCAAAAATTTAATATTTTCTTCAAAAGGATTAAAACTAGCCAAATGATCATAATTTTTATCAAAATGTTGAATGAAATCTAGAGTTTTCTTGAACACTATCCATTTCTCCTTCCTTACTTCTTGTTCATCTAGATTAAATTCATTTCTTATTAGGTCTTCAGGGAAATGAAATTGGTGAACTTTACCCCCACATCTAACTTTCTTCCTAAACATATCGTTGAAGAAATCCTCTGGGTCAGCAATCCTAGCAACTGCAATAGATAACCTGTAGGGCTGAATAAATTTATCAAGATATACCCAACCACCCTTGGTAATTACAAACTGATGGGCCATTGTGGCCATTGGAAAAATGGTGCCCCTTCCTTTGTTTTGCAACTTTGCTTCCTATAAATCTCCAATTTGCTTCAAGATCTCAGCTATACCTACCGTCAAAGGAACCTAATAGGGGAGAAAATATGGAGTCCCCCTAAAACCATACACTCTGAAAATAGTAGAAACAACATACAAAATTATATATCCCCAGTTATGCACAATTTTAATATCTTCAGCAAATTCTTTGGGTCTGATGAATTCCAAGAGGGCTTTAGGGATCCTAGGGTTTTCTTGACATAAAAGTATCCTAAGCTTAGATGCAAAGTATCTATCAAATTTCAAGTAACTTGCATCCTCTCTGTCTCAGGAAAAAATGGTGCTCCATAACTAAGCAGACATTTCCTCTCCCTCTCTTTCCTTTAACAAGTCCATCTCAGTTGCAAACTATTGAGCACCTTTAAATAAAAGCATGTGCCTAAGCAGGGAATACCATCCGAAAGGTCTATCAAATTTAGCATTTTTTATTCCAATTAGGCCTTCATGAATGACATCAGTAAGATAGGGTACAAAACCAAAATTCACTACCAAAGATGGATTCAAAATCTCTACCATCATAAGCATCTAGTGGGTTAGCATGGTGTCTTCTGCATCTTCCCCAAGAATCTAAGATAAAGACCAGTATAATCCTTTAGCCCTCGGAGTAAACAAATTTAGAGGGAAATGCTCCATCGTGTTTAGGCCTACTAGTGTCAGTCCTCCTATTTTTGCGAAGAATTCTTTCAATGGCCCACTCCTAAGATGACTCTTCTATCCATTATATACCTTCTTAAGCATGTCAAAATCAATAGTCTCTAAATAATTTGAGGTCTCGGTTAGCCAAAAAAATTTCCTGAATTCATCATCTTTGATTCCAATTAAAATTCCTCCACTTATATTTCTCATAGTTTTAGTGACAGTGTCATAGTTTTTTGGAATCTGAGTCAGTAGGTCAATATCCATGAATACTCTTGGCACTACAAGTTTTCCAACATCCAACTCCCATATGCTATTAGTTGGAGTGAGTGAATTTTTCTGATTGAATCCTACTCTGAATAGTCCTAGACCTATCATGCCTATCTGAGCATCCCTCAACAACCAACCTTTATCATATAACCCTTCACCGACTTTCAAGTAGGAAGCTTTAGGCACAAGTTCTTTTATTTTGGCTACACTATTGGTGGATTGATCCAATTTCTCTAAGAAATTATCACAGATAACTCATTCTTGGTAATCCACTTTTCCTCTGAGTTCCTTTCACGGTGCCATTTTTTAAAAACTAATCCTACGACAATCACTACTTCTGATAATTCCTTACAAAATTTGAGCACCACAAGAGAGAAAGTACAGAGAAAATTCACAGAAAACTTACTTGTCACTTGAGAAACCTCAGTCAATGGACTTATTTTCAGCAAAATTTATTTGAATCCCTTTGTGCTATGTTGAATTTTTAACACTGTCTTATCAACGAGTCTTAACAATAAGTGAGCATTGATTACCAATTTGTAAAGCCACACACTTCTGCAGTTAAGATCTTGATATTTAAAAAAAAATGGCTCCAACGACCTAGAAAGACATCCTCTGCATATTCCTTGCTTGGTCACCAAGTTTCTACTATTAAAGTTTGGATGCACTTCCGTTGCGGTATAGAAACCACCATAGGATCCTGCCAAACTAACACACTCATTAACAACAACAACTAACTTAGTGGGCCCGTTAGTTGGTCACTTATCCTCCCTTTGTTGCTATGTTGCAACAATTATCAGGTGAGCACTTTTTCTTGGCGATATAGCGACCATCATCGATCTTTTCTTATCTTACTGGATCTTTAACATGCCACAACCTTTCTTTTCTCACGGGCCCCACTACTTGTCACCATGTCGCTGCTATTAAAGTTTAGGCATCCTTTTGTCATGGTATAGCGACAGATGTCCGATCCTCCAGGACTTTCTCAACCTTTATGTTTCATTACCACGTAGCCGGTAGCATTTTGTTGTTTATCATAACCTCTTTCCTGAACCATTGGCCTTAACTGTTGTCACTGATGGTTTGTCACCATGTCGTTGTTGTTAACATTCGGGCATTTTTGCACTACGATATAGCAACAGACGTCCGATCCTCCAGGACTTTCTCGCTGGTTAACTCGCCTGAGATGCATTGTTGTTGGGCCCCACCAGTAGTCGCCATGTCATTGCTGTTAACACTTGGGCATTTTCGTACTGCGATATAGCAATAGATGTGGGATCAAATAGGAACATACCCAAGTTTTAAGGACCCAACACATATATAATGAAAAGCATAGGACTTGCAAAATATTTCAAGAATAATAGATCCCACCTAAGCCTAGAATTAGAAAAGGCCCTCTTTCGAACAATGGACTGACCCTTCCACTTAAGTGGAAAAAGGTAACGAGGAAACATAAGCGAAGAGCCTACATAGCAAAAATTTAGAAAATGCGAAACCCTAAACCCTGAGAACTTCAACCCTTAGAAATGAATATAACCCTAAAAACCTAAAAAATTTTAAGGATTGCAAGGAAAAAACTCCTAGTACTCAAATTACTAACAACAACAACTCTGATTGGGGATGGTTGGATGTGAGACCAACACAAGAACACAAAAAGCTCTAGAAAGCAAACCAGAACCAAAACAATCCCAAAAACAATAGAAACAAACCTAATATGTATAGCCTACAACCTACTGCACATGGACTTGAGCAAAAATTAAGAGAAGTAATACTTCAGGAATTGTCCATGCACTCAAAATTCTTGTACTTCACCATTCATTCTTTTCAAGAAGTATGAATCCTTTTCATTGATATCACAGACAATAAAAGGGCCTATCCATAGTGATTCAAATTTCTTATGCTTACCCTTATCTTGTCCTCTTGCATTCCACTAAAGAACCATGTCGCCAATTTGAAATTTCCTTGATGTGGTTCTCTTCTCAAAAAGATACTTGGACTGTAATTGGATCTTCAAGTTTCTTTTATGAGCCAAAGTTCTAATTTCTTCCATTTCCACTATCTGAACCATTCTGTCTTCCATGGGTCCTTATAATTCCAACTCCTTAGCTTGTAGGAATTTGTACATAGGGAGAAGGCTATTAACTAGTACCCTAGTCTATGTTCCATAAACCAATTCAAATGGTGAAACACCAATTGCTTTCTTCACAGTAATCTTGTTTGCCCATAAGGCTAACTTGAGTTTCTGATCCCAAGACCTTTTATTTTGCTCAAGAATTTTCTTGATAATATTGAGGAGGCTTTTATTGCTAGATTCTGCTTAGCCATTGCCTTGTGGATGGTATGGTGAGGAATACGACATGATAATTCCATGGCTAGCACAAAATTTGGTGAATTCCTCTGATCTGAAGCTCATAGCATTATCCATTATCAGTTTCACAGGCACACCAAACCGTGTTATCACATTATCCATCAGAAATTTAATGACAACTTTACTAGTTTCCCTTTTAGTGGGTATGGCCTCAATCCATTTAGTAAAGTAATCAGTAGCCACAATGATCCATCTATGGCCTCTACCTAACTTCTCTGCTATCTCCCCAATAAAATCAATGCCCCACTAGACAAAAGGGGCTTCCACTATAACTGGGTTAAGGGGTAAAGCTCCTTCATATTTTAACTTGGAAGAAAATCTTTGGCATAGATCACACTTCTGAACATGCTCATGGGCATCTTTAAACAAAGTTGGCCAATAGTATCCTGCCCTATCTATTTTACCAGTAGTAGTTTTGGTAGAGTAATGACCTCCACATACTCCATTGTGCATTTCTGTCAGCATCTCTCGAGCTTGGGAATCATCTAGGAACATTAGCAATGCCCCATCTCTGCTTCACCAATATAAATCCCCTTGAATAAGGACATATTTTTGAGACTTCAATTTCAGCGTCCTTCTTTGATTCTGAGTCATTCCTTCTGAATAAGTTGCATCTCTCAGAAAACACACTACTTTTGAGTACCAAGGTTGTCTCTTAATACTAGTAACCAGGGCTTTCTCAATTTCAACATTATTGACATCGACATCAACCAGATTTGATTCCATTGTCAACTTGGAAAGGCCTAGTCCTCTTACCAGTTTGGTGATCTTGATTTCTAAATCAAACTCTTTTATTCGAGTTATCCACCTGCACCTTTTTCCAGTAACCTCAGACTGAGATAAAATGTCCTTAACAGCTGCATGTGGGACATAAGCAACTATTTTTGCATTTACAAGATATGGCCTAAATACTTTTATGGCCTTGACAAGAGCATATGCTTTCTTCTCCATGATTTCATATTTCAACTCAGCAGCTTGTAAAGATTTGCTATAAAAAGCAATTGGATGTTCATATCCCTCACCATCCTTTTGAAGCAAAACTGTTGCTACCGTGTGATAAGAAGCAAAAGAAAATAATGAGAAGGGATTACTGTAATCAAGGGATTTCAACATTGGTGCCTCCTGAATGGCCTTCTTAACTTTGTCAAAAGCTTGTGCAGCTTCTTCATCCCAAGAAACATTTGCATCCTTTTTAAGTAGTCTAACAATAGGCTTAACAATTTCCGCAAAGTTAGCTATAAATCTTCTGACAAAATTTACCTTGCCCAAAAAAGATTGAATTCCTTTGATATTCTTTGGCTCAGGTACATTATTTATAGCTTCAATCCTTTCAAGGTATATTCTAACCCCTTCCTTGGAGATGATATGCCCTAGTAACTTCCCTTCAGTGACTGCAAAATGATATTTCTTTGGGTTCAAGGACACACCAAATTCCAGAACCTTATTAAAAATCTTTTCCAAATGACCACAGGGATCATCCACTTTCCTGGAGAAACATGTTAAATCATCTTGATAAACAACCATTATAATATTGATAAATTATTTAAAAGCTACATCCATAGCCCTCTGAAACGTTGCACCAACATTCTTTAGGCCAAATGGCATTTTCACATAAACATATGTCCCCCAAGGGGTAGTAAAAGCAATCTTGAATTGCTTAGCCTCTTTTATTAATACCTGATTATATCCTGAGAACCCATCCATCATGGACAACAAATCACAATCGGTTACTCTTTGCAACATAGCCTCCATATTGGGGGAAGAATAATTATCTTTCAAAGAGGTAGCATTCAAATTTCTGAAATCAACACAAAGCCTTATGTCCCCATTCTTTTTCCAGACATGGACTAAACTGGACACCCATGAAGAATGTCTTATAGGCTTTATAATCCCCCCTTATCTTTACTTGATTAGTTCTTGCTGCATCTTAGTCTCCAAAAGGGGGTTGATAGGTCTTTGCTTCTCTTGAAAAGGCTTAGCATCTAAATGCAAAGGAATTTCATGTTGAAATAAGTCTTGTCTATACGCCTTTAGGTCCTCATAGGACCAAGAAAAGACATGTTTGTACTTTCTTAATAAGTTAATGAGGTTGGTCTTAAAATGGGGAGGTATATTCTTCCCAATATATACCAACTTAGGGAATGATTTTGTCCCTAAGTTCACTTCCTCCAATTCTTCCAATTTAGTGGTTGACTCTTGGTGCAAATGACTATCACTATAGCTGAACATACCCTCCAGTTCTACCAATCCTCTGGGTATTTCATTAGTTTCTAATTGAACCATGTCATTTCTGAATACTGTTTTTATGTCATCCACTACTTCTACCAATGCAGTGCAATTAATTTTATGTCTATCATAATCATCAATGCATTGTATAAATCTGAGTAATCATCATCATCTACAAATACCTGCCAATTATACACATTATCCAGAATAGCAAGTCTAGCTTTAACCTCAATTGTAGATACACCGGTCAATGTTACATCATCATTTTCCAATGCATCATTAGCTAAAAAGTCCACCATAATATTCTTTGATCTTTCAATCTAGTCAATAGAAAATGCATCAAAATACTCAATTACATCCCAAACAACATGTTTGTACCTTTTCAAATGGTCACTTTTTTATGCATATTTTGACCTTATCTGGCAAACTACCAATTTTGAATCCCCAAATACTCTTAATGACTGAATTCCATAATTCTTAGCAATTTCTAGCCCCAATAATAAGGCCTCATATTCAGCTGTGTTATTTGTACATTGGAAAGCCAGCAGAAAAGAGTATTTGAAAGTGATACCTGATGGGGACACAAAAAGTACTCCTGCTATAGATCCTTCTTTAGAGCATGCTCCATCAAAGTACATGTGCCACAAGCCTTCTTGTTGAGATTCCAATTCATTGACAATGGGATTAGTATTCTTCAATTGGGGTTGAACTACTTGCACTCTGCAATTGTCAAGGTCCACATCAATCATACAATTTAGCATATTAAGGTCTATTTTCTCAATAACCTTTGGGGCCCGCGGCTCCCTATACAACTTAACCTGATTTCCATTCACTAGGATGGTTGCTTATGAAAGCTCTAATTGAATATTTCCCCCAACTGCTACAACCCATTGCCTGGACAATAGCATTCTATAGTCAGGTTTAGTGTCAGTCACTATAACATCCATCTTGGAAGTGGCTTCAGGGAATGCTGCTATTTTTACCTCTACATCCTTCATTGTACCTATCACAAGTACTTCTCTATTGTCCATGGCATAGCATTTCCCACACACGGTGCTCACTGATAATCCCAATTCCTTCATGACACCATATAGCATCACATTTGTAGCACCACCGAAGTCTATCATACAATTTTTAATTAGCCTATTATTGACTAATAAAGTTACATAAAAAGGATCAACCTGGGAAGGCTCTTGAGTGATTTTTGTTCCAACATATATTTGTGGAATTTGTTGCTCCTGGTCCTTTTTATCCTTCTCCGTACCCACAGGTAAAGATGCATTACTGTCTAATATACTAGAAAATAAATCAAGAGAAGCTTCTCTGTGCTCCTTTATTTTCAACAGTTCTACCAATGGCACTATAACTTTCATTTGGGTAAAAGCCTGAGTCATATCAAATGTGGAGCTAGCAATTGACTTAGTATGTGTTTTAACCTTCTCTATTTTTGGCTGGCTTGCTTTTTTAGCTGCATCAGTCCCTGATGAATTTCCAATGGCATTGTTCTCAATGTTTTCTCCCAAATCTTTGGATTGGTCGCCTTTTGCATGGCCATCTTGGGGTGAACTATTATTGCCTGCCATATTTTTCTGCGACACTTCTTTCATAAACATAGAACCAGGCTCACCATGATCTCCATCCCTTTTGTTGCTTCTCAAATTGTAGTTATGTTTGGCTTTGGCTATAGCAACTTTAGTGAGATTTTTGACCTCTTCTTCACTGGGTCTTCTAAGATGAACTTCTTCATCCTCGATTGTCACCACATTCAAAATGGGGTGCCAGTCAATTGTTAACTGTCCTTGATAACCTTCATTATGACTCAGTATATCATACCTACTAGCTTCACTTTGTGAGGACTCATCATCACTTTCATCAATAGTTTCAAACATATTGACAACATGACTATCCTCATCCTGATACCTCAACTCACCATCACCCCTCATAGATTCATTTAACGCCTGAGCCATAGCACATTGGTAAGGAGAATGTGGCCCATCACAAGCTATACACCAGGGAGTGTTTTCCATATTATGCACATTTCCACCTTTCAAGGGGTCAGGTGTGTCTTGGTTATGTGCATTTTTTGGCTTATCTTGGACATGTTTACCATCCTTCCAAGTGGTGTTATATGGCATGTCATGTAACCTGGGAGGCCTATCTTGCCAATTGTAGTGAGGTTTGTCATTTTTACTCACTTTGGCAGTAAGATCTTTCATGGCAATCATAAGCTTTTCAATTTTATCCTCTTCCTTAGGAGCTTTACTTTGTTGATGCTTTGGCTTTTGCCACAATCTACCATTCGTCCTCCTTCCCACCTTCCTAGATGCTTTCCTATTACTTTCTACATTTATAGCAATTCTAAAAGCATCTCTTAAACTATGTGGATTTTTATCCCTGAGGATGTAAGCCATTTTGGGATCAAAATCATTATTGTAAGTAAGTAAGCACGCATTCTCATCTAATCTCACTATTTGAAAAAGCCTGTGAATTGCCTTCTGAAACCTTTCATTGAAGTCTTTGATAGCTTCATTATCAGACTTCCTGATATTGTTGAATTCATTTAGCATAAAGATCACATTGGTTTTATCACCATATTGCTCTTGGAAGTAGTTTTTCAACTCCTCCCAAGAACTGATGCTATTTATAGGTAGGCCTCTATACCAATCCCTTGCATCATCCACTAGAGACTATACAAACATTTTCATGATGACATTTTCATTGGCAATCTCATAATCATTTATCATGTCACTGAAAGACTTTAAATTCTCTTCTACACTTATGGCATTATTGCCAGCAAATTTTTGAAGCCTGTCCCTCAGTTCAATAGGAACATGGTTTGGGTATCCCGAGATTCCCTCAAAGAAAAGTTGTCTATACAACTCCAAATTAATGGGTCTTCTCTAGAACTGGTTATCGGTGGGATTATTACCCATGTTCATTCTCATATTAGGACCATGAGTTAGAGGGACCTGGTTATTTTGATTGATAATAGGAACTTGATTTACTGGAACAATATTCATAGGTAAGGTTGATTGAATTTTCACTGCAAGGTGTGAGACATGCTAAGGTGGTGGCTTATTTGGGTCTGTTGAAGGAAAGATTATGGGAGGAGCCTTTAAGTAATCAATTTTTATTTTGAATTATTTATTGGTTGCTTCCAATTCAACTTTCTCCAATTCCCTTTGCAAATCTTCCCTTTCTCTTCTCATTCTTTCTATTTCTATTTCATGTGTAGATAATCTATGAGATATCTCTTCTGTAGTTTTAGACCCAGATCCAGTCTCTATGACCTTTTACTTCCCTTTGTCAATAGTTTTTCTGGAGGATTGTGGGTCACTATGAACCTCTCTAATAGCTTACACAATAATTTTATGTGTAGGATTGGTCTTAATAGCCAGATTTTTCCTGATAACTGGGCCTTCTTCCTCACTATTGGGTTTTTCTTGGGTGAATAATTCAAGGTCTGCAATCTGCCTCAATAGCCTATCTCTCTCAATCAATTTATATTTAATCTCATTTTATTTATTCATTCCCTTCTATGTTCTTAAACAGATTAGCTGATGAACTCTTCTATTAAGAACCTCAATTTCCAGGGATACTTCATTTGGATCTGGAAAAACCACTTCAAAATATGATACATGGGCTTGATCAATATCAATCAACTTGATGTTTATGTCTATAGTTTTGTTGGTATTTTGGATATGTTGATATGGTTTTGTCATTGATGTCAACACCTATTAACACTTATCAACTTTGGCACTTTGGAGAATTGGCAATGTTCACCGGCAAGCAAGTGACTTATGCATAGTCACTGGTATCTAGTACACTAGTAGGATATATTGTTCACCGACACTCAGAATGACATGGAAAACACTTGGTTATGTCGAAGACATCATTTGGACACTTTGTCTTGGAGATTTGTTCATTGGTATATTTGTGTTTGCATATTTGTTGTTACCGGCAAATAGGTCTAGAATAAGCACCAACAGGATTATCTGTTCCAGATCAGCATGACACACTATGGAGATGATTTATCAATGTTGTAAATGTATTAAGTTGACATGTTGAATTGGATATTGCATCGATTATTGATTTACTTGTAAATTGTTTTAATTGTAATATCTTTTAGAGTCGACCTACTAAAATTGGTCTTATGTTATGGTATATATGTAAGATCTTATTTGTAAGATTGATATGTGATTGGGAAAAGGAATTGTAAGAAGGTATATGCAAGAATAAGAAGAGATATAAACACATACATCATTTGAAGGTGAAGCAAGGTTTTTGTAAAGGCAATCAGATCTACACCAGTATTGAATCAAGCACATGAAGATGCTATTTTGAGTAGTACATCATTATTGGATTTAACCATCCAATTGTAGTCACTATGACTCCTATTTGTGTTTGAGCAATGAGCTCTAGGTGCTTGGCCTTTCTGGATGTGCAGACCCCATTTGTATACACATACTATCTGTAGTAGTATCATCTGATTGTGGGTAAGGTTTCCCACCATGGTTTTTCCCCTTACAGCGTTTCCACGTACAAATATTGGTGTTATGTGTTGTGGATGTTATTGTCTTTTTGTTTCATGCATTAATCTTTACCGGTACTGCAATTAACTGATAAACTGTCTACTGGCATAAAGTTTGGTTTACTGGTATTAAGAATTAAGGTTGGTTAAGTTGTTTTTGGTTTGAATTTATTAGACAACACATTCACCCCCCCCCTCTCAGTTGTCTCCGAGACCTAACAATTGGTATCAAAACTTAGTCCTCTTTTTGCAGAAGTTTAACAACTTGAGGAGATCCAATGTCTACTAACTATTTCAGGAAGGACAGTCCTAAACTTGATGGAACCAACTATGGCATATGGAAGATCAGGATGGAGACACATCTAAATTGCATTGGAAAGGACATCTGGGATGTTACAAATAATGGCTATATTGCTCCTACTCAAAATCAGCCTAATCCACCTACCTTAGGAAAAGATGGAGAAAATGATTGCAAAGCAAGAGAAGCACTTTTAAGTGCATTATCAGATCAGAAAATCATGGGATTATCTGATAGATCTACTGCTAAATCTATTTGGGACCATTTGGAAACATTGAATGAAGGATATTCCACAGTCAAAATTCCACAACTTGAAAGCTTTTGGGTCAAGTATGAAAATCTGAAAAATGGAAGAAGATGAAAGGATTTCTGCTTTTATGAAAAGAGTTAATGAAATTGTTTTGGGTATTAAATGTTGTGGAGGAACCTTAAGTGAAGATGAAATTGTTTCAAAAGTTGTAAGAGGATTTCCACCGACATACAAAATGAAAGTTACTGCTATAAATGACTTAAGAACAATGCATAATACATCATTAACTAGGGACACATTGATTGGAAAACTTTCAGCTTTTGAAGTTGAGGAATTTGGTCCCGTTGCTACTATAAAGACAAATTTAGCTTTTAAGGCATCAACATCATCTGCACCATCAGTTGAAAAATCTGATTGGAAAACCTTTTATGCAAGAGAACTTGAAGAACTAGAAGCACTATTTGCATGGAAAATGCCTAAAGGTCCAGTTGGAAGTAAGTATGAAGGTAAAGCACCCTTTAAATGTTTTAACTATAATAAGATTGGTCATATGGCTTCAAAATGCGTTAATAGACATGCTAGATTAAGAGAAGAAGCTAGAAGAACATACAAGCCTAACCCCGAATATCAGAGATACAGATTTAAGAAGAATAAAGACAAGTCTTGTTATCTTGCTGATGAAGGAGTCACTGATGATTCTAATGAGGATCTGACAGACAATGGATGGGTCTATGTTGCTATAATAGAAGATGAACAGGCACCTACTATTCAATCGGTAGAGCAGGCCCTGGCAGCTAAAGTTGAAGTTAAGGATGAATGGATCATTTATTTAGGATGTTCACATCATATGATTGGTGATAAAAGTAAATTCTTGACTTTTTCAGGAATATAATGGAGGTCTAGTAAGATTTGGAGATGATAAATCTTGTTTAATCAAAGGAAAAGGTACTATATCTCTTGATGGTAAGCATAATATTGACAATGTTTACTATGTTGAAGGTTTAAAGCATAATCTTTTGAGTGTTGGTCAATTAGTTGAGAAAGGATTTCAGTTACAATTCAAGAATGGGAAATGCAAAATTATGAACAGAACTGGTTTGGAAATTGCAACTGGTAATCAAACTAGAGGTAATATCTTTCATTTGAATAACAATGAAAAGACATGCTTGAATAACAATGAAAAGACATGCTTGATTGCACATATTGATGAAAGTTGGCTATGGCATAAAAGACTCTGTCATGTAAATTTTGATTTCATTGTGAAAATCAGTACTACCAAAGCAGTTAGAGATTTACCTAAGATTGTTAAACCTCACAATCTAGTATGTAAGGAATGTCAATTTGGAAAACAAGTTAGAGCATCTTTCAAAAGTATTCTAGAAAAATCCAATAATGATCTTGACTTAATTCATACTGATTTATGTGGTCCAGCTAGAACTAAAAGCTTACAAGGTGATAGATATTTGATGCTAATCATTGATGACTATTCTAGAATGTGCTAGGTTAGTTTTCTCAGAGAAAAATCAGAAGCACTTGGGAAGTTCAAACTATTCAAGGTGATGGTAGAAAATGAAACCGGAAAGAAAATCAAATGTCTGAGATTAGATCAAGGAGGTGAATTTACATCTAAGGAATTTAATACATTCTATGAAGTGAATGGAATCAGAAGGCAATTATCAACACCCTGGACACCACAACAAAATGGAGTTGTAGAAAGGAAAAATAGAACTGTCTTGGACACCGCTAGAAGTATGTTATTAGAATAAAATCTACCACGTGTATATTGGAGAGAGGCAGTAAGCACAACAGTCTATACATTCAACAAAGTTCACATCAAAGGTGAAACCGGTAAGACCCCTCATGAACTATGGTTTGGCATTACTCCTACTCTTAAAAATTTTAGAATATTTGGTAAGTAAATACTATATTAGGAGAGATGAGTATATAGGAAAATTTGATCCTAGAAGTGATGAAGGAATATTTCTTGGTTATTCATCTAAGAGAAAAGCACATAGATGTTTTAACAAGAGATTGCAGAAAATTGTTGAGAGTACAAATGTGAAGATTGATGAATAGTTTAGAGGAACTTCAAGGTATATAGACTTTGAACCGGTAATAGAGATACTAACAAATGAACCTACATTGAACCCACTGGTATAGAATGAAGATCCAATTACACTGGTATCATCTGAAAATTACACTGTAACTAAGGAACAACAACAAACAAAGACACCATGGTATGTAAGATTGACCCACTCTAAAAAATCAGATAATTGGGAACAAGTATCAAGGAGTTATGACAAGAGGAAGACCTGAAAATGAAGAGGTATGTCTTATTTCTCAAATTGAACCATCATCAATTAATGAGGCATGTGAGGATAAGCACTGGATTAAATCTATGGAAGAGGAAATAGAACAAATTGAGAAGAATAACACACAGACATTAGTTCCCCGACCTAAAGACAAAAATATAATTGGAACAAAATGGGTATTTAGAAACAAACTTAATGAAGATGGTAAGGTAATCATAAATAAAGAAAGACTAGTGTGCAAGGGATATTCACAGAAAGAAGGAATTGATTACAATGAAACCTTTGCACCAGTAGCTAGAATTGAGGTAGTTAGATTATTCTTGTCTTTTGCAGCCCATGAGGACTACAAAGTATATCAAATGGATATTAAATGTGCATTTTTGGATGGAGATCTTGAAGAAGAAGGTTACATTGAGCAACCTGATGGATTTTCTTTGACAGATAACAAAGATATGGTTTGCAGGTTAAGAAAAGCTTTGTATGGGTTGAAGCAAGCTCCAAGAGCTTGGTATGCTAGATTGGATAAATACCTTTTGAAGATTGGTTTTTCTAAAGGTAATACTGATAGAAAATTATACTATTAAGTGATTAATGATGACATCTTGGTTATAGAAGTTTTTGTTGATGATATAATTTTTGGATGAGGAGATGGACTATGTAAAGACTTTTCTATTGAAATGCAGCAAGAATTTGAAATGTCTATGATTTGAGAGATAAAATTGTTTTTAGGATTGCAAATTTCATAGATTGATAAAGGTATATTCTTGAGTAAATCCAAGTACTTGAAGGAGTTACTAAAGAAATTTGGGATGGAAAACTCTAAACCAGTAATCACACCTATGACTACAAATGACAAATTATCACTAAGGGGTGAATCTACACTTGTTAATACGACTAGGTACAATCTATGATAGGAGGCCTACTGTATTTGACACAAACAAGACCTGATATTATGAATGCAATATGTATTGTTTCAGGATTTTAGAGTAATCCTAAATAAAATCCTGAATCAGTAGTAAAAAGGATTTTTCGGTACTTACAAGGCACTACAAATTTTGGTTTATGGTATCCTAGAGATGAAAACTTTGAATTATGTGCATATACAGATGCAAATTGGGTAGGAGATGTGGATGACAGAAAAAGCACCACCAACGGAGCATTTTTTCTTGGAAGCAGATTAATTTCTTGGTTGAGTAAGAAACAAAGTTGCACATCTTTATCAACAGCAGAATCAGAATATGTTGTAGTAGCAACTAACTATACATAGGTATTATGTCTTAAGCAAATGTTGAAGGACATAAAGGTAAAATGCAAGGAACCTATAACTATCTATTGTGATAACACATCAGCAATTAATATATCTAAGAATCCGGTACTACATTCCAAAACTAAACATGTTTCTATCAAATTGAATTTTCTAAAAGAGAATGTTGAAGCAAAAGAAGTAAAACTGGTTTATGTGAATACTAAAGAGAAGATTGCAGATATTTTCACTAAGCCTTTGCCTTAGGAGACTTTTGAATATCTTAGAGATCATCTTGGGGTCATACCCCCACCGGTAGAGACTTAGACAGTTGATGTTTGTCATCAACTGACAGAATTAACAGAGAAATATTTTACTCCAGCTTTGATGAGGTGAGCTACTTCTCAGGGGGAGTAGTTGATATACTAAATTGGTTGGTATTTTGTATTTGAACTTGGTTTTTGTATTGGCTTTGGCATTTGATGTCAAAGGGGGAGAGATTGATATGGAGAAACACAAGGAAAACACATGTTACTCCTAGGGGGAGTGATTATTACTTTGGGAGAGATTGATTACTCTTTGTATCTAATTTTGATTTCTGGTTATGATCTCTTTTGGGAGATTGTTGGTTTTTGGTATTTGGCATTTCTCTTTCGGCACTTTGATGGTTTTTCCATCTTGTTGTTGCCATCAATGCCAAAGGGGGAGATTGTTGGTATTTTGGATATGTTGATATGGTTTTGTTATTGATGTCAACACCTATTGACACTTATCAACTCTAGCACTTTGGAGAATTGGTAATGTTCACCAGCAAGCAAGTGACTTATGCACAGTCACCGGTATCTGGTACACCGATAGGATATATTGTTCACCGACACTTAGAATGACATGGAAAACACTTGGTTATGTCAAAGACATTGTTTGGATACTTTGTCTTGGAGATTTATTCATTGGTATATTTGTGTTTGCATATTTGTTGTTACCGACAAATAGGTCCAGAATAAGCACCGATAGGATTATCTATTCCATATTGGCACGACACGCTATGGAGATGATTTATCAATGTTGTAAATGCATTAAGCTGACATGTTGAATCAGATATTGCATCGGTTATTTATTTACTTGTAAATTGTTTTTATTGTAATATATTTTAGAGCCGACCTACTAAAATTGGTCTTAGGTTATGGTATATATGTAAGATCTTATTTGTAAGACCGATATGCGATTGGGAAAAGGAATTGTAAGAAGGTATATGTGAGAATAAGAAGAGCTATACATGCAGACATCATTTGAAGGTGAAGCAAGGTTTTTGTAAAGGCAATTAGAACTACACCAGTACTGATTCCAGCATATGAAGATGCTATTTTGAGTAGGACATCATTATTGGATTTAACCATCCAATTGTAGTCAGTGTGACTCCTATTTGTATTTGAGTAGTGAGCTCTAGGCGCTTGGCCTTTCTGCATGTGCATACCCCATTTGTATACACATACTATCTGCAGTAGTATCATCTGATTGTGGGTAAGGTTTCCCATCATGGTTTTTCCCCTTACAGGGTTTCAATGTACAAATATTGGTGTTATGTGTTGTGGATGTTATTGTCTTTCTATTTCATACATTAATCTTTACTGGTACTGCAATTAATTGATAAACTGTCTATCGACATAAAGTTTGGTTTGACAGTATTAAGCATTAAGGTTGGTTGAGTTGTTTTTGGTTTAAATATATTAGACAATTGATTCACCCCCTCCCCTCTCAGTTGTCTCCAGGATCTAACAAGTTCATGGTACAAAATCCTCCCTGACATTAGAACTATTCCTATCTTTTCCAGAAATACTAGTATGAGATACTCTTTGATGCAAAATTTGGACAACCTCATTATTGCCAAACAAACCCAAAATATCTTGCACAGACTCACAGGAAGAATTATTAGAATTTTCATAGATGGGTCTTTCAGAAGACTTATCTGTATGATTACTCTTCTATATCCATTCAGTGTTAACTGGTTCATGTGTAGCCATTCTCCTTTGACCTTTCTGGGCTTGTTCAAGCAATCCCTCCTACAATCTCTCTTGAGAATTTCTCCTCATGTAGGACCTTGTGCTTCTGCCCCTCTGCATTATATGTGCTTCCTTAAAATAAATTATGCTTTGTCAAGAACACTGGTTTTTCTTTATCAGAGTCACCACCCAAAATTTTGGGAATATGAAGAAATTATTAAACTCAGCAAATCACTCACATGAGATAATATAATGGGAACACAATATTTAAAGAGGGGAATGATAAGATGCAGGGATAAAGAAACCCATCATGAGGACACGGGTGCACAAATTTGAACAAACTTCTAGCAATACTAGCATTGATTTGCAATATAGATTTACACTATGACTCTCCCCAGTAGAGTCGCCATTTTTGTTGTTCTCAATTTTTTATTGTTTCATTTTCTCTATCAGAATTCTCAAACCTCTGTCGCTTATGGAGTAAAACAACATGAAATAGAAACAAAAGACAATATTTAACAAGATTTACATAAAAACCTTCTTCACTTCAAGCTTAAACTTAAACTTAGGTGGGTATACCTCCTGGATCACTTTACGCAATTGAAAATTTATAGAAGACGAGTATCAACTCCTGCAAACCTTACACTTTTAAACATAACTGGATGTAAAAGAAAGACATATTTATTTTCATTGATCATCAAGAAAATCATGAACCTTTACAAGCTATACCAGTGCCTTATTTAGGCTTCAAAGTCACTCAGAATTGGGCAAGAACTGACGGAAAAGATTTCACATACATGCCATTACAATTATTTAACCAAATCTAAATATTCCTAACATACATAAACTCTCACCATATGCATAAATCCAATCATCGAATTCAAGTAAGAATCACTAGTTACCAATGAAAATGGTTTAAGTATATCTAATTTCCCTCCTTGAGGGAACAACCTAAACTCATTCTTGTAAATTGCTTTGCAAATCATTCAATTAAACAATCCTAAATCATTTAATCAAGATGGTAACCAATCATAAATACATGAACACAACAAGAACTAAGACTTAAAATGCTTTGGTCTATATATTAATACTTTTCATCAAATTCTACACAACTCAAGAATGATTTTCCAAAGACTAGTCAAACCCTAAATATATTTTGCCAGAGTTTTCTTACATAATTCTTGTGATGATTTTCTAAAATAGTCCTGCTAACCACTTATAGAAATATGGATGCAACAAGCTTCAGACTTTCCTAGAAAATTTTGTTATAACCATAATTCCCTCTCAAAAGAGGGTTACAATTCTTGCTAAAGGAAACAAGCAGAAAACCATTTAGTTAGCCAGATGGATAGAGGGCAAAAGACTTCTCAGTACTCATAGATTGAGTGTCAGGTGTCTTTAATTCCTCAAAAATCTGATTAGCCTAAAACAAGTAGTTACAAGAGCTAACCACTTCCAACTTTCCCGAGGTTTGTTATAATGATGCAACATCAATTGACTATTCTTGAGCCTCCACTTCTTGTATCACATATTTAACTTTCCATTCTTTGAACACGTCATCACTAGGCCAAGAGAAGATAACAATTTTCTTCTTCAGCTTAGTTAATCTTTTCCATGTGTTCCTTAACTGCTTAACCTCTATCTCCAAAAAACCATAATGTGACTTTATCTTTTCAATTTCTTGATCAATTGTTCGAATGAATAAAGATGTATCATCTGAATTGATGACATCAATTATCCATTGTGAAAATTTATGGCCTAACTCACCAAGCCATACATCTTCATCTTTCAACTTGTTAGTGCCAATAAAACCCCTAGGAAATAATTCAAACTTTTGGTCAGAATGCTCTTTTCTATACAAGTTTCCTTTCCTTTCAAGACTAACTCTTCCCTCTGCCAACCTAGACATACCTTTTACCAACTCATAGGTGGATTTAATAGTGGCATCAACATCTGCCCCTTCATGGGATGAACACATAAGTTCCAAATCCACCTCCCTAGCCATCCATTTATTTAAAATTGGCTCTAGAATAGCCTTGTTCTCCTTTAAAGAAATCAACATGCTCAAGACTCTTTTCATATATATGTACACAATAAAAGCCCCTACTATGTCAACAAACTTCAAAATTGTGCCCCCGATCTTCTCCTCGTATTTACTTGCAAAAATGGCTTGAGCTTGCTTTAATTTTTCCATTTCATCCTAGATAGTCTCAGTAGATTGGAAACTAGGAGTCATAGGGGAAGGGGGAAATTGAATGATTGGAATAGTAGATGGAGGTTTGGCTGGAGAGGAGGAAATCATCAAGGTAGAAGATTCACCTTTTTGGTGTTTTCATGCTATCTGGACCTTCATCTTGGCAATTGTGTTGTCCTTATAAGCTATTTCAATTTTAGCTTCATTGTAAGCTTTCAAGACTACTTATAAATTCCCTTGGAGATACGCTTTCTCCTTGGCTTCTTTCTCAGCCACTGCCATACTAAATTTTGCAGATTCTAAAGTAGTACTAGCAGCATCTATCACCCCTGTATCCTTTACTCTCTTGACAATCACGCCTCCTGAATATTTGGATTCTGAGGAGTCGTTCCTCTTTTTTCCTTCTTCTCTTCTTAATAACCACATAACCAGGGCCGCATGATCAATTTTGTAAGTTATTCCTTCTAGAGGGTCAGTCTCTTTTCTAACTGCATCAAGAATTAATGCATCAACTATATCCCACTCATGGAGAATCAAAACTCCAGCTTCTGCAATCATTTTTCTTCCCTGCTCGGGTGTAATTGCCTCAAATTCTGCTAGCATCTCCTACTTTACTTCTATTTCAACCATAGATATATCCTTTTGGGGATGTTCAACCTTTCGCTTCTCACATCTCTCCTTGAATTGCTCTATGTTCATTTTCCAAACAAATTGCAAAAATGCTCCTATTTTAACAAAATTGCTATCTACCAAAAACTCCTCACTGGCCT
Source organism: Cryptomeria japonica (assembly GCF_030272615.1). Classification (NCBI taxonomy): domain Eukaryota; kingdom Viridiplantae; phylum Streptophyta; class Pinopsida; order Cupressales; family Cupressaceae; genus Cryptomeria; species Cryptomeria japonica. Next base: position 498,330,656 of record NC_081409.1, on the reverse strand, counting down.
GCTTAATGACAAGGTCCAATTCCTTACCTTTGAACTCTTTAATAGTCAAGTCCATTTTGGCACTTGCTGGTTCTTCTGGCATTCCTTCTTGCATCTCTCCATATGTGCAAACAATTTCTCCAAAACTCCCTAATTGCAACAACTGCTCAACTATTGCATGTTCATCTCCTATGTGTATTGGGGATTGGGAAGGAGAATATAAGGGCTCAATTGTCTGCACTTCTTTCCCCACTCTTTTCCTTTTTGGATAATCTTGGATTTTAGTGACATATTCAAGTGTCCTTTTCCCTTTTGAAGTAGAGGGCTCATCTCTTTTGGGCATCACTATATTATACGCCGATTTTTTATACATCATATATTCACCAGGGGGAACCATCTTGGCATAATTAGGCTTAGCTAAAACAATTTTAGCTTTCTTAGGATCAGCTCCTATTACAACCTCCCTTTTCTCTTTTAGAGTCTGCATCAGATCCTCAAAATAGGCAACCAAAAATTTAATCTTTTCTTCAAAAGGATTAAAACTAGCCAAAGGATCATAATTTTTATCAAAATGTTGAATGAAATCTAGAGTTTTCTTGAACACTATTCATTTCTCCTTCCTTACTTCTTGTTCATCTAGATTAAATTCATTCCTTATTAGGTCTTCAGTGAAATGAAATTGGTGAGATTTACCCCCATGTCTAACTTTCTTCCTAAACATACAGTTGAAGAAATCCTCTGGGTCAGCAATCCTAGCAACTGTAGTAGACAACCTGTATGGTTGAATAAATTTATCAAGATATACCCAAACACCCTTGGTAATTACAAACTGATGGGCCACTGTGATCGTTGGAAAAATGGTGCCCCTTCCTTTGTTTGTCAACTCTGCTTCCTGTAAATCTCCAATTTACCTCAAGATCTCAGCTATACCTACCTTCAAAGGAACCTGATAGGGGAGAAAATATGGATTCCCCCTAAAACAATACACTCTGAACATACTAGAAATAGGATACAAAATTATATCCCCTGAGTTATGCATAATTTTAATATCTTCAGCAAATTCTTTGGGTCTGATGAATTCCAAGAGGGCTTTAGGGATCCTAGGGTTTTCTTAAAATAAAAGGATCCTAAGCCTGCACGCAAAGTATCTATCAAATTTCAAGTAACTTGCATCCTCTCTATCCCAGGACAAAATGGTGCTCCATAACTAAACAGGCATTTCCTCTCCCTCTCTTTCCTTTAACAAGTCCATCTCAGTTGCAAACTATTGAGCACCTTTAAATAAAAGCATGTGCATAAGCAAGGAATAGCATTCAAAAGGTCTATCTACTTTAGTATTTTTTATTCCAATTAGGCCTTCATGAATGGCATCAGTAAGATAGGGTGCAAAATCAAAAGTCACTGCCAAAGATGGATTCAAAATCTGTGCGATCATAAGCATGTAGTGGGTTGGCATGGTGTCTTCTACATCTTCCCCAGGAATCTAACATAAAGACCAGTATAATCCTTTAGCCCTCAAAGTAAATAAATTCATAGGGAAAGGCTCCATTGTGCTTGGGCCTACTAGTGTGAATCCTCTCTTTTTTGCGAAGAATTCTTTCAATGGCCCAGTCCTAAGATGACTCTTCTGTGCATCATATACCTTCTTAAGCATGTCAAAATCAATAGGCTCTAAATAATTTGAGGCCTCACTTAGCCAAAAAAATTTCCTAAATTCATCATCTTTTATTTCATTTAACACTGCTCCACTTTATTTCTCACAGTTTAAGTGACAGGGTCATAGTTTTTTGCAATCTGAGTTAGTAGGTCAATATCCATGAATACTTCAGGAACTAAAAGTTTTCCAACATCTAACTCCCATATGCTATTAGTTGGAGCAAGTGAATTTCACTGACTGATTCCTACTCTGATAGACCCGTCATGCCTATTTAAGCATCCCTCAGCCAACAACCTTTATCATATAACCCTTCACCATCTTTCAGGTTGGAAGCTTTAGCAACAGTTTCTTTTATTTTGGCTACACTACTAGTGGATTGAGCCAATTGCTCCAAGAAATCATCACAGATAGCTTGTTCTTGGTCATCCACTTTTCCTCTAGGTTCCTTTTGCGGTGCCATTTTTTAAAAACTATTCCTACGATAATCACTACTTCTAATAATTCCTTACAAAATTTGAGCACCACAAGAGAGAAAGTATAGAGCAAATTCACATAAAACTTACTTATTACTTGAGAAACCTCAGACAGTGCACCCATTTTTCGTAAAATTTCTTTGAATGCCTTTGTGCTATGTTGAATTTTGAACACTGTCTTATAAATGAGTCTTGATAATAAGTGAGCATTTATTACAAACTCATAAAGCCACACACTTTTGTAGTTAAACTCTTGATATTTAAAAAATTTGGCTCCAATGACCCAGAAGGATGTCCTCTGCATATTCCTTGCTTGGTCACCAAGTTGCTACTGTTAAAGTTTGGATGCACTTTCACTGCAGTATAGTGACCACCATAGGATCCTACCAAACTAACACACTCATTAACAACAATGGCTTCCTCAGTAGGCCCATCAGTTGGTCACTTATCCTCCCTTTGTCTCTATGTCGCAACATTTATCAGGCGAGTAGTTTTTCTTAGCAGTTTAGCGACCATCATAGATATTTTCTTATCTTACCATATCTTTAACATGCCACAACCATTTTTTCTCACGGGCCCCACCACTTGTCGCCATGTCACTACTCTTAAAGTTTAGGAATCCTTTTGTCATAGTATAGCAACAGACATCCGATCCTCCAAGACTTTCTTGACCTTTATGTTTCATTACCATGTAGCTGCCAACATTTTGTTGTTTATCATAACTACTTTCCCGAACCATTGGCCTTAACCACTATCACTGACAGTTTGTCGCCATGTCATTGTTGTTAATGTTCAGGCATTTTTGCACTGTGGTATAGAGACAAACGTCCGATCCTCTAGGACTTGCTCGCTTGTTAACTTGCCTGAGTTGCTATGTTTTTGGGCACCACTAGTAGTCTCCATGTCACTTCTTTTAACGTTCGGGCATTTTCGCGCTACAGTATAGCAACAAATGTGGGATGAAATAGGAACATACCTAAGTTTTAAGGATTAGACACATATATAATGAAAAGCATAGGACTTGCAAAATATTTCAAGAATAATAGATCCTGCCTAAGCCTAGAACATAAAATGGCCCCCTTTCGAATGACGGACCGATCCTTCCACTTAAGTGGAAAAAGGTAATAAGGAAACATAAGCAAAGAGCCTGCATAGTGAAAATTTAAAAAATGCAAAACCCTGAACCCTGAGAAATTCATCCCTTAGAAATGAATATAACCCTAAAAACCTAAAATGTTTTAGGGATTGCAAGGAAAAAACTCCCAATACTCAAATTACTGACAACAGGAACTATTCTGGATGCAACCAGAAGCATGATATTAGAAGCAAATCTACCTCATGTATACTAGAGAGAAGTAGTGAATACAACAATTTACACTTTTAACAGTGTTCACATCAAAGGTGAAACCGGTAAGACCCCTTATGAACTATGGTTTTGTAATACTCCTACTCTTAAATACTTCAAAAATTTTGGAAGCAAATGTTATATTAGGAGAGATGAGTATATTGGTAAATTTGATCCTAGAAGTGATGAAGGAATATTTCTTGGTTATTCATCTAAGAGCAAGGCATATAGATATTTTAATAAAAGATTGCAGAAAATCATTGAGAGTGCAAATGTGAAGATAGATGAACAATTTAGAGGAAATTCAAGGTCTATGGATTTTGAACCGATAGTTGAGTTGATCATAAGTGAACCTATACAGAGTGCACCAGTACAAAGTGTGGATCCAGTCACATCGACATCATCAAAGAATTCCACAGTGACTGAAGAACAATAGCAAGTGAACACACCTAGGTATGTAAGACTGAATCACTCTGAAAGTTAGATAATTGGGAATAAATATCAAGGTGTTATGACAAGAGGAAGACTAGAAAATGAAGAGGTATGTTTAATTTCTCAAATTGAACCAACATTTGTTATTGAGGCATGCGAAGATAAACATTGGATTAAAGTTATGGAAGATGAATTAGAACAAATTGAAAAGAACAATACATGGACATTAGTTACCACACCTAAAGACAAAAAAGTAATTGGAACTAAATGGGTATTCAGAAATAAAATTAATGAAGATGGTAAGGTAATCAGGAATAAAGCAAGATTAGTGTGTAAAGGATATTCATAGAAAAAGGGAATTGATTACAATGAAACCTTTGCACTGGTAGCTAGAATTGAGGCAGTCAGATTATTTCTTGCATTTGCAACCCACAAGAACTATAAAGTATATCAAATAGATGTAAAAGGTGCATTTCCTAAATGGTGATCTTGAAGAGGAAGTTTACATTGAACATCCTGATGGATTTTCATTGACAAATGATAAAGATATGGTTTGCAAATTAAGGAAAGCTTTGTATGGATTGAAGCAAGCTCCTCGAGCTTGGTATGCTAGATTGGACAAATATCTTTTGAAGATTGGTTACACTAAAGGTAATGCTGACAACAACTTATATTTCAAAGTGACTAATGATGACATCCTAGTTATTGAAGTTTTTGTTGATGATATCATTTTTGGAGGAGAAGATGGATTGTGTAAAGACTTTGCTAATAAAATGTAGGATGAATTTGAAATGTCTATGATTGGGGAGATAAAATTCTTTTTAGGATTACAAATTTCACAGACTGATAAAAGTATATTCATATGTCAAACAAAGTACTTGAAGGAATTGTTGAAGAAATTTGGTATGGAAAACTCTAAACTGGTAAGTACTCCTATGACTACAACTGATAAATTGACATTGAAGGATGATTCAGCTCCTGTTAATCTGACAAGATATAAATCTATGATTGGAGGTTTACTATATTTGACACAAACAAAACCTAATATAATGAATGCAGTATGAATTGTTTGAATATTTTAGAGTAATCCTAAAGAAAATCATGAATTAGTAGTGAAAAGGATTTTTCGGTATCTACAAGGCACAACAAATCTTGGTTTATGGTATCCTAAAGATGAAAATTTTGATTTATGTGTATACACTGATGAAAATTGGGCAAGAGATGTAGATGACAAAAAGAGCACCATCAGCGGGGAATTCTTTCTTGGTAGCAGATTGATTTCATGGTTGAGCAAGAAACAGAGTTGTACATCATTATCAACAGCAAAATAAGAATATGTTGCAACAACAACTAATTGTACTCAGGTATTATGGATTAAGTAAATTTTGAAGGACATAAAGGTAAAATGCAAATAACCTATAATCATTTATTGTGATAATTTAGCAGCAATTGATATATCTAAGAATCCAGTATTTCACTCTAAGACTAAACATGTTTCTATCAATATATTTTTTTGAAAGAGAATGTTGAAGCAAAAGAAGTGAGATTGGTTTATGTGAATACTAAAGAGCAGATTGCAGATATCTTTACTAAGCCTTTACCTAAGGAAACTTTTGAATATCTTAGAAAGAAGCATCGTGTAATACCCTCATCGATAGAGACTTAGATAGTTGATGATTGGCATCAAACCGACATAATTAATAGAGAAACCTTTTTTCAGCTTTGATGGAGGAGAGCTACTTCTCAGGGGGAGTAGTTGGTTATAACAATTGGTTATTGTAATTAGTTTTATGAGTTGGTTGTATGTTCTGGTATTTGTATTTATTTTGCATTTAATGTCAAAGGGGGAGAGATATCTATGGAAAAACATTATCCTATGGGGAGAGAGAGATTATTCATTGGGAGAGAGATATATACTCTCTGCATTTGAATTTTGATTTCTGGTATTGATCTATTTTGGAGATTGTTGGTTTTTGGTTTTTGGTTTTTGGCATTCTATTTTGGCACTTAGATGTTTTTCCATCTTGTGTTGCCATCAATGGAAAAGGGGGAGATTGTTGGTATTATGGATGTGTTGCATTGGTTTTGTCATTAATGTCAACACTTATCCTTCTGGAGATCTTTCGTTATGTTGAACTGACACATTATGTTCACCGACAAGTTGAGTGACTTATGCACAGTCACCGGTATATCACTCACTGGTAGGTTATATTGTTCACCAAAACTAAAGATGACTTGTTATTATTTGGAGATCACTTGGTTATGTCGAAGACATGGTTTGGACACTTGGATTTGGTATTTTGGTTATTGGTCTAATCGGGTTGACATATTTGTTGTTATCGGTAAATTGGTCTAGGTTATGGACTGACATGCATTATCTATTACAGATCAGCATGACATGTTATGGAGATGATTTAATTAATTAGATATTGTTGTAAATGTATTGAGCCGACATGATGCATCTCATCTTGACTTATTTGTAATTAGTTTAATTGTAATATTCTTGGTAAGTCGACCTACACATTTGGTCTTAGGCTTTGGTATATATGTAAGATCTCATTTGTGAGATGATGTAAGTAAGGAGAAGAAAGATAATGGTATATGGTAGAAGGTTTTGTAACATGGTATGTGTGAATATTTAAGATCATATGAGCATACCATAGAGAAGGTTCAAGGAAGGTTTGAAGGTGATTATCAGAGCTTAACTGGTACTGAATCCAGCATTGGAGATGCTACTTTAAGCAGTACATTATCATTGGATTTAACCATCCAATTGTAGTCAATGTGACTCCTATTTTGTGATCGAGCAATGAGCTCTAGGCGGTTGGTCTTTCTATATGTTTAGACCCCATTTGTATACACATACTATCTGCAGTAGTATCCTCTGATTGTGGGTAAGGTTTCCCACTCTGGTTTTTGTGTGTGTGAAAAAGTGAACCTATAGCTACAAGCACAACACTTCAATTAAGTCATTATATGCATGGTTAGTAATCAATAATCAATAAGTAATAAACCATAGCAAAGCAACCAATTGCCTTCTAAAAGATGCGACTATAAGATTGCTCTCAGATTTTTTATAAGTAATACCAATGACTAGACTAGACCAAGACAAAGGATTTAATCTATATGATATTAACTATATGGATGCAAGATGAATGAATAATTCAAGCAATAATCAATTCAAGCAACAATGGATGCAAGCAATAATGGATGTAAAATGAATGCAAATAAAAAGCACAATAATCTTCAATGACTCCAGAGCGAAATTAGCGTGATAATAATCTCCAAGTGTGTTCTCAAAAATCTCTGGGGTGAATTGGAATGAGAGCTGAAGACTGAATTTATAAAGAATCACAAGAGAAAAGCTCAATTTAGGATTAATTGAAAATAATTGAGAAATCAGATTCAGTTAACCTTGAGATAGATTCCAATTATAGTTTAATTGAAATGCATTCAAATTAGAAGTCCAAGTTGCATTGGAAAATAATAATAAATTAATTCCATGCATATATGATGAAAATAGATAATTCCATGCACATATTTGATTTATTCAAGAAAAAGATCTTTTCAATGCAGCTGAACTTCTTTTTCTGAAAAGCTTTGAGTTCCAATTTTAGAGAATAATTCAATAATTCAATTAAATTGCTTTTCTGATTTCAAGTTCTAAATTTAGAAAAAGAAATAATATCTCAAGTTTGATTTCTCTCTCAATTCAATTCTTTTTGTTTTATTTTCAATTCAACTCTTTGTAATAAATTAATCCATCTTTTGTAATAAATTAATCCTTTTTGCATGATTAAATGGAAAATTTATTAATTAATTAAATATGCAAGGACATTTAATAAATTAAAATGGGATAATTGATCAAAATGATATTATTGGAAATTATTTGATTAATTAGATAAATATTTAATTAATATTGAGTAGTTGATTTGCCATGTGATATTTGATGATTTGAAGAATTAATAATGTACTCAAGATTGATTTAATTGCCTTTGGTTAGGACCTTGGTGATGTTGTCGAGATTAGGGGCCCATGGTTTAGATGAGCATTTTTAGGGTATTACCTTTGCCCCTATTTGAATTAATGTGCAAGCAGCGCATTGGTTCAAAGAATGTGTGATGTCTAGGAGATGCCAGTTTTGAACTTGATTGATCACGAACTAGATGAAAAGCAAGGTGTTTAGCTTGATTCAAAGCGACAAAGCTGAATGAAGTCTGATTAAAGTGATACCGATCTCGAACTTGATTGAACTAGGGAACAATAAAAAACAAAGATACCGAACTTGAACTTGATTGATCAAGAAGCAGATCTTACTAATCTAGAACTTGATTGAACTTAGATGCAGTGAGTGATGACAAAAATTGATCTTGATCTTGATTGATCAAGACATGATGAGCGAAGATAAACCATTCATCTTGATCAAGAAATGAATACTGAACACCTGCTTAGATTTAGTGTGATAAAAAATACTCTTAAAACTTTGATTGAGTTTAAACAAATAATCAGCTTGATTTGAAGCGATGAAACTGATTAACGTTAAGAGATTAATTCAGATGAAAGACAAATATCAGCTTGATTTGAAGTGATGAAACTGATATGCCCCTAGCGATTGATTCGATTCGAATGATCGAGAGATCTCAACTTGATGTGAAGCGATGAAGCTGAGATGCCCCTTAGCAATAAGGATTTATTTTCTTTAATTGAAAAGATTTTGCTCAACTTTTGATGAAGATTTGAAATTTTTCTCGACTTTGAGATATGATGTCATGAGGTCACGATTATGCCCCCTAGGGAGCGAAATCAAAAGATAACCAGGGTACATGATTATAGGCAAGTATGTGGCAAAAATAAGTTATTTGAGCACAAATTGATTCTGAGGAGTTTTTGAAAATTTTGGTGATGATTGATGAGAAATTGAGTGTAGAGTTGATCAAAATGTTCATGTGTAGAATGAAATTGAATTAAGATTCAGCGTTGAAATTGAGTGCAATTTTGAAGAAAGAATGAGCATTTGATGAAAAGAGCGCTAAGTGGTCAAAATTATGAAATTGACTAGCAAAATGATCTCGAATTTCAATTTCGATCTCAAAAATGGAATCAGAGCAGGCAAATTAGCTAAGGGTACAATTTTCATAACCATCAGAGCAAGTTGAAAAATTAGGTTTTAAGCTATATATGGGACGGAAGTGTCATTTTCAAATCATTTTAAACCTCCAAGTTTGAAAATTCAAAAAGCCTTCTGCAAGAAAAATGGTAGTCCCTACTCGTCAGCATCGATTTGAGCACCAGAGAAGATATAATCAACCCTGAAACTATGAGCCAGCGGTAAGTGATCGATCTTAAGCCTCTTTATGTTTCCAATTTTGAATTTTTTTATGCTTTTTTGAAGTTTTTCACAGGTTTTGGGTCAGGTGTCTCGGTTTATCGTGCGAGACAGGATCCTATCTCGTATGAGAAACTGGTAAAAAATATTTTTTCATTTGAACCTACTAGTTTTGTCGTACGGGGTCCACCCTCGTGTCGTACAACAGGTATATTAAAAGACCATTTTGTCATGCGATGTCTGTTAAATTGTCATTTGAGGCTGTTTTCTTGTACGGAAGCCATTCCCAACTCGTACGAGATGCTACTTGACTGTGTTTTGTCATTCTAAAAACAGTCATCATTTTTGAAAGTGTAAACATGAAATTTTGGTTTTGTATTTGACTTATTTGGATTTGCATGATGTTTAACTTCTCTTGTAGGCTCATTTGGAATGTTTTCTGATGATTGTTGTTGGATTTTTGCAAGTTCGATTACCTCTTGTGCTCTTCAGATGTGTATATCCACCTATGATGGCATTAGTTCATTATTTATCTAAGGTTGAGCAGGCTCATGTTGATTTATGTGGCTTGACTCATTTATTGTGATTACCTGATATCCGTGTGAACCATAGGATGCTCACAGCATTAGTTGAGCATTTTCATTCAGAGCATAATACATTTCATTTGCTAGTTGGGGAGTTGACTATCACTCCCGATGATGTGTATTGCATCCTTCGTATCCCTTTTGCTGGGGATAAGGTGGATTATGGTACCACGTTGTACCAGGACTATAGGCACTTAGGAATGTATTCAGGGATCCCTGCATTTTGACTCGTTCCATGAGCTGGGGCATACTTATGAGCAGGTATAGTGAGGAGTATCCCCTGGCATGTGTTCTAGTAGGGTTCATTGGTTTCTTCTTGATGTTGGATAGAGGGAAGCAGGGTTTCCAGAGTGGATGGGGCCGAATGCTAGAGAGGTTGATAGAGACCCCTCAGAGGCTTGGCTGGGGCTCTTGTTTATTGGCCCACATGTATCGGGAGATGCATGAGATTGTTTATAGAGATGGGTGGAGCATGGTCATGGGTGTATACATTTTATAGGTGTGGGCTTGGGAGCACCTTCCCATTTGTTTCCTGATAGTTGATGATAGCAGAGAGCCAAGGAAGCCGATTATTTACAGGTATGTCGGATATATCACACAGCCCCATCTGGGCAAGATAGATTTTTGGTGATGATAGCTCGATGACCTTATAGTAGTTTTCTGGAGACCATATAGAGGATTGGAGCTATGGGATGACTGGCGAAGGGTTTGTAGGGACCTTTTTGTGACACATCCACTGATCAGGAGATCACAGACTATTGTGGAGCGATTCATCATTTCACAAGTGATGAGGTAGTACAGCCGGCCTTAGGGGTTCTCGTAGGAGTATACAGCCTACCCACGCTATGTTGATGAGGAGAGGTAGGGATGGTCTCCATAGTTGTCATATGCTTTGGCTATGCAGGAGCTGATAGGTTTACATCGCTTTTGATGGGATTACCTGGAGGATATAGCAGATGCGGGGGTATTGCCCTAGTATAGGGATTACTTTTAGCAGCATCTGTTCCCTCAATTTATAGATCTGGGAGAGCAGGCTCCTCATATTGAGCATGTGGAGGATGATGCCCCCGCACCAGCATAGGGATAGGGCCAGAGGTAGGGATAGACATAGAGATCAGAGACTCCATGATGGACTGGTGGTGATCCTGGTGCTAGCTGATGTTGGATAGCAAAGGGGTGAGGGTGGATACCTTGGGAGAGTAGGCGTGAGGTTGGGTGGCAGAGAGGAGGAGCGAGCAGCTTCGAGGTAGGTCCAACAGTGACAGGATGAGTAGGGTGGAGCCATAGGTGGAGATGGCGGTGGAGATGGTGGCAGAGAGCCTGCGAGAGAGTAGGGGGCTGACACGGGACGGTCAATGTGATCACATCTTGCAGAGCTACAGTCACAGTTGATAGTGGCTTAGACTCAGCAGGCAGAGCAAGACTGACAGCTGGTTGAGGTGAGGGCCGAGCATGATCGCTAGATCAGAGCATTGAGAGTAGAGTTGAGAGCAGAGATAGGGTCTCTATGACATGAGGTTCTTATCCAAAGCAGTAGGGTAGTATATTATGTGGTGGCATATAGTGTCACAGTTCCTGTTGCACAGCAGGTGCAACTCTATTTGCAGTATATGGCACAATCAGAGGGAGCTCAGGCACCATGCTAGGATCCTAGGCATCAGGCTCCTGCTCCTCCACTAGGCGATGAGGGAGAGGGTGCCAGCTAGATGATTCTTTTTTTTGTACCTCAGATATATTTTTTTTGTAGACACACCCATTTTTTGTAGCCTATACAATTCTTGCTCCGATGGGAGTTTGTATATGTCATTGGACATCATTTTGTACTCTTATACTTGACATTATATATATACACGATATCTGATTTGACTTCATCATACTTGTGTTGATTCATTTATGAGATGTCTCTTATATGCTTTATTCTATATGTATGCATTTCTTTTCCATATGAATATATGTAATGCAAATGATTATGAATGTATATTTTTGTTTCTTTTATATGCAAATAAATGATAATGCAAATGAGTAATAATGAAATGTATGAAGCTACATAAAATGTTATGTATGCAGCTAAACATCTCAAAACACAAGTACTCAATCGAATAAATGATGATAAAAAGACCACTTAGCATAAGAAATGATAATGCTTTCAGCTCTCCTTCAGAAGATAAAGAGATTATTACCATACAAAAATCACTCTAGATTCATAAAAATACGAAATGATATGCAAAATGATGTGCAAAATGCAACCTAAACCTAGTCACTGGATTTAAAATACTTAAGATTCATCACTGAGCATAACGAACACAACAAGCAAGTTAGAGTTCCTTTCTTTTTCAATGTACAATATTAATTATCTTGTTCACAATGACCCTTTTTCGTTCATATCCTTGGATAGATTTCGCAGGGACCCGAATTGCATCATAAAGAAATTCCCTCAAAAAAAACAAAGAAATGATATGGACCTCCCTGAAGCATACAAATAAGCGGAGTTGAGGTATGTGAGGTGATTTCACCTTGATGTGAAGGCTCTTATCACAGACACTGAGCTAATTTATATGTTTCTAGATCATCGAGATCATTCCTACAAGCAGAAAACAAAGAAAACATTATGCCCCCAATCATTGCTCCTCTTAGTCACAATAGACTTCCTCAAGTTACTCAGAGGGACAATAATCGAAAATCAATATAAAAGATAGCATACAAAGAAAATTTTCATTCATAGCTCAAAATTTTTAGTGATTGTTTTCTGTTATGTTGTTTTGCTTGTGAACTCAGTGATAAACTCTTTGGTTGTTAGGAGACAGGTGACTGACTCAGAGTGGACGAACAGGTTTCACTGACAGAAAAAATGACTTGGTTGACACTGCTTAGGATATGTAATGTGCTCTATCGAGTAACCTAAGACTAGGACATTGATCATTTTCTAGTCATGAGGGTTCCAACGAACCAGGATGTCATGAAAGTGACTAAAAATATGTACAAGTGAAAGCAAAAGATGCATGAAAGATGGAAATGCCAATGTTGCATTGATAGATGAAGCGCTTGAGTATAAGAGGCGACTGTTTGCCAAGTTTTCACCTACTTGGCAAAGATTCATTTTTTTTTACCAAGGTGCCTGTTTACCAGGTTTTTACCAAGGCAATTTTTTTTCTTTTCTTTTTTTTTTCTTTTATATTTTTTTTCTTTTCTTTTTTTTTTCTTTTTTTGTATTTCTTCAGGACTTTTTCTGATTTTTAGGATTTTTTCCTCAGCTATACCCATTGATGGTATAGAGAATGCTAAGCAAAGAATTTATTCAAGTGGATGGTGTTAATCAGTTCACGGAGTTGTTCTCCTTCCGAGTTTGAGAGTTGATAGGCACCTGAGCCATATGTTGCAGTAACAATGTAGGGACCTAGCCAGTTGGGTTCAAACTTCCCTTTATTGTCGTGAAACTATTGATTTTTTGGATTTTCTCTCAATTCTAGGTCACGAACTTGAAATTCTCTTTGTCGAACCTTCTTGTTATATCCTTTGGACATTCTCTTCTGATACACTCTGAGATGATCAAATGCCAATTGTCAATGCTCATCCAACAATTCGAGTTCTTGCAATCTAGATATTGTATGATCTTCATCAGTAACAAGACCTTGCAACGAAACTCTTAGAGATGGTATTTCTACTTCAATAGGAAATACTACTTCGGACCCATACACCAAAGAGAAAGGTGTAGCCCTAGTAGGTGTTCTGATACTTGTTCTGTAAGCCCATAGTGCAGGATTGAGTTGCAAATGCCAATCCTTCCCAGACTTGTTCACTATTCTATGCAAGATAGTTAGTAGGTTTTTGTTAGATGCCTTAGCTGGTCCATTACCTTGAGGGTAATATAATGATGACCAGTGTTGTTTTATTTTGAATTTCTCACAAAGCTCATCTAGATCTTTATTCTTGAATTGTCCTCCATTATCAATCATGATGGATGAAGGTATCCCATACCTGCAAATGATATAGTTTAGGATGAACAAGGAGACTTGTTTACCAGTTGCTTTGATGAGTAGAACTACCTCTACCCACTTGGTGAAATACTCAGTCATAGTTATGATGAATTTATGTTCGTTGGATGATGCAGATATATCTGACCAATGAGATCAAAGGCCCATCGCTAAAAAGGCCAGTGTGTCATAAATGGTATGAGATCCCTTGCCAGGGCATGTATGAAATTTCTATGAAGCTGACATTTCTCACAAGTCTTAGCAAATTTTATGGCATCTTTTTCCATATCTGGCCAGTAGTAGCCAACTCGTAATAGTTTCTGAGCTAAAGTAAAACCATTCGAATGAGATCTACAAATACCTTCATGGACTTCCGATAATGCATGTTTAGATTCTTCATTTTCTAGACATCTAAGCAATGTACCATCCAAACCTCATCTAAATAAATTGTTAGCTATGATAATTTGATTGCATAGATAGGAATAGATGTGGCTATACCAGGATGAGTCATGTCCAATAATAGAACAGACTATTTGGGTCTTAGGAGAATCATAAGCGGGGTATTATAACTCTTCCACCAGGAAATCAAAGCAAAAATTGGACTCCTGTAGCTCAGGTATAGATGCCAAGGTGGCCATAGCATCTGCTTCTCTGTTCGCTGATCTAGGAATCTATTGGAATGATACAAAAGCAAAGTACTTCTTGATATCATCCACCATCCTCTTGTAAGGCATCAATTTCTCATCTCGAGTCTAATATGTATTATTGATTTGATTGATGACCAGCTGAGAATCTCCATAGATATGTAATTCAGCAACCTTCCATTCAATGGCTAGCTTTATCCCATTCACCAAAGCTTCATATTCGGCAATGTTGTTTGTGCAAGGGAATAGAATCTTATAAGACTTTGGAATTGAATACTTTTGAGGAGTAATGAATATTATGCCAACAACTGAACCATTATGAGTAAAGGAACCATCGAAGAACATCTTCCAGGGTTGTTGAGTAAGATGCATTACTGATTCATCCGGGAACTCGATGTGTAGTGGCTGAGTATCCTCAAGTGGAGATTTAGCAAGTTGATCAGCAATTACCTGTCCCTTTATGGCTTTGCGTTCCACATATTCAATGTCAAACTCTATAAGGATCATAACCCATTTCACCAATCTTCAGGTGAGTGTTGCTTTATTAAGAAGATACTTGAGTGGATCGATTTTGGCCACCAACTTGACTGAATGTGCTAGCATATAGTGCCTCAGTTTCTGCGATGCAAAGACTAATGCCAAGCATGCTTTTTCTATTATACTGTAGCTCATTTCATAAGACACCAATGTCCTACTGATGTAATAAATAGCTCTTTCCTTTTTGTTGTCATCTTATTGTGCCAGAAGTGCCCCCAATGATAAATCAGTTGCTGATATATATAAGATTAGTGGCTTACCCTAAATAGGTGGCAACAATATCAGTGGATTAGACAGGTACTCTTTTATCTGCTAAAGATGATGTTCACACTACTAATCCCAGTTGTATATTATTCCTTTTCTCAATACTTTTGTAAAAGGTTGAGCCTTGTCTGCTAGCTAAGAAATGAATCTTCTAATGGATTGGAGATGTCCCTATAGACTTCTCATTTGACTGATGTTATTTGGACGCATCATTTCCATTATAGCTTCGACCTTCTCAGGATCAACCTTGATTCCCTTCTTTGAAATGATGTAGCCAAGTAGTTTTCCAGATGTCACTCTGAATGCACACTTCTTTGGATTTAATCAAAGCTTGAATTTTTCCATTCTGTCTAGTATAGGACCTAACTCTTGAATATGCGTTGATCTTTTCATAGTTTTCACTAAGGTGTCATCAACATAATCTTCCATATTCTTATGCATCATGTCATGAAAGATAGTTGTAACTGCTCTTTGATAGGTCACCCCTGCATTCTTTAACCCAAATGGCATAACATTTCAGCAAAAGGTTCCCCATGCATAGGTGAAAGTTGTCTTTTCTTGCTCTCTAGATTTTAATCTGATTGTAGCTGAAAAATCCATCCATTAGTGAGTACATCTCATACCTAGCTGTCATGTCGAATATCATATCAATATTTGGCAATGGAAAGTCATCTTTTGGACATGCTTTGTTGAGATCTCTAAAATCTGTACAAACTCTAATAGATTTATTTACCTTTGACACAGGCACTATGTTGGAAATACATTCAGCATAATCTATTGCTCTGATAAATCTAGCTTTGAGTAGTTTCTCTAGTTCAACTTTGACCAATAGCGCTACATGCAGGTGCATCTTACGAAGTTTTTTCTTAACTAGTTTTAATCCTAGCGTGATTGAGATATGGTGCATAATGAGATCAGGATCCAAGCCTAGCATATCAGAATATGTCCATGCAAAGTTTATTTTCTTTTCTAAGAATAGCTGAGTGAACTCCTTCAATTCTTCTGCTGATAGTGATTGAGCTATGTGAATGATTTGTGGTGTCTCTTGATTCCCGATATTCACTAGCTGAGTTGGCTCGATCAATATGGAAGACCGCTCTTGGAAATGACTGGGCAGTATACCAAGTATCTCACCTTCAGGCGCCTCAAAGAGGTTTTCACCTTTAGTTACATCCTTTATTTTCTCTTTTTTAGATTTTTACACCACCACAATATGGTTTTTGCCATTAGATCTTTTATTTTTATTTTTCTTGTTTTTGTGACTAAGATACTTGATATCCGCTTCAGTCATATTTTCACTCTGTTCACTAGTGGAAGAGTTTATAGGTTCTAATGCATTGAGATAATAGGATAATGTATAGTCATTGGCAAAAGTAGGTATATCCATGGGTTGGTTCTGTAAAGTACAGTCAATCAATTCGGGATGTACTAAGGACAAATTTTGGATATGTTCAAGAGTGTTCACGGTATTGTTATCACAGTTGCGGATTGAAAAGTCACGTTCCAGAATGATACCTTGTGTAAGTGTCTCGAGACCAGAAAGAGTCATATCGTGATTATTAAAGTTCATGTTAGAATTTAATCGATCTAATCCAATAGACACACTTTTTACATCATTTACTACGCCAAACTGGACGTCATATCATGGTTTAATAGCAATAAGACTAGTAGGCAACTTTTCATTATTTGTATCAGATGATTCAGAATTTGAGGCTGAGTGGATATCATCATGAATAGGACTATCATTAGAGTCATTAGAGTCATCAGATAAAGTTTCCAAGACTCTTTTAGGTGATTTAGTAAGTATATGTATGGTATCAATACCAACATCTTTAATTCTACAAGTTCCTTCATGTTGTGGTTCATTTGTCATTTGTATCTGACACACCTGTTGACATGATCTCATTGTTTCTATGATTTGTTGTCATCTACTCCATTCAGCTTCTTCTAGACTGATGACTGGTTCTTGTTCTGTAGCTTCCAACTCTTCCTGTGTAGTGCTATAACTGATTTGTTCTATTTTAGGATAAGGGCACATAGATGAGAAGCTTTATGGTATTCTTCCTTCTTTCAATCCTTGTTCATAATTTGCTTGCCTCTTTTGTCTAATTTCTTATATTTCTTTCTCTAGTTTTATGCACATCAGCTCGAGTATCATCTATGACACCACTAGATTCTTTTGGAGTTTCTATAGTGGATGTGTCTGAAAGATAGTTAGGACCCCATTCATACTCATTTGAATCAGTCTCTAAATCATCTACTTGTTGCCTGCCAATATATGTGACTAGAACTTTTAATGGTGTAAACAATTCTCTGATTCTTGTAGTATCGTAGCTGATACCATCGAAGCCTAGGCACTGACTATTTCTTATTTCTTGACTGTTGATTCCTCTTTCTCTTTTCTACGCTCTACTTTTGTTTGTTTAGTGTCTGTTTCATGTAATGTTAAAGGCGATATTATTTTCAAGCACTTAGACTTAGAAACATGTTTTTGTTCTGATGTCTTTTTTGAATTATATCCCAGTCCAGCCTTATCATTTGTGGATTTGGTTTGTAGCTAAATTGGTTTAGTAATACCTTCCTTTTGTTTGCCCAGTGGACTAGTACCTGAGTACCCCATGCGCTGAATCATTTTGTAACCACGACCATATTGGTTTGAGGAAATCTCATAATGTCGTACCTCCTCATTTGGACTATCTTCCTTAAAGAGCCAGTTAAGCACAACATCATCTTCTATTTCATCCACCAAGGAGGTAGAAGACTGTATAAAGAGACCATCATATATAGTATTCGGAGCTAAAGTTTGTGTTCTCATAGCCTCTGATGGTTTACCCAACTATTTTGGTGATGGAGGGAGAGAAACTAATGATAGTACCGGTTCTATCTTGTAGCCATCCATGCCAGTATCTGTAATCTTCAATCTCTTTTCTAAGTCTTTCATCAATGTTTCTAGATCTTCATTTGGAGAGGCTGCCCTATTATGAGCCACAAAAGTACTGCACCTTTTGTCAATGCATTACAGATGACATTTGCATCAGCAAGAATACTGACTTCAGCTCCGTTATAAAGAAACTTTAAGCATTGGTGATATGTTGATGGTACTGCCTTCATTTCATGAATCCACGGCCTGCCCAGTAATATATTGTATGACAATGGAATATCAAGAACCTGGAAAAGGACATCTCTCTCTACTGGTCCCACTTTGATTGGTAATGCTACCAGACCTTTGGAGGTCCTCTCTTCCTCATCATAGGCTTTAATTGTTATTTTCTTGCTTGGATCAATAACATTTTTAGAGAATCCTGGTTGTGTAAGCAGATGAAAAGTACAGATATTCAACCCTACTCCTCCATCTATCAAAACATGTTTGACTCTGTGTTTGTGGATCATGGCTTCAATATGCAATGGTTGGTTATGTGGATGATTTAATGAATTGTCATCTTCTTTAGAGAATGTCAAATAGTGAGGTGAAGTCAGATGACCCACCATAGACTGAAACTGATCAATGTCTAAATCTTTTGGAACATTGGTAGTGAGCAATGCTTTGTCTAGGATTTCCTTGTGAGCAGATGAGAGTTGTAGCAATTCAAAAATTGAAATTTGAGCATTTGTCCTTTTTAACTGTTCAACCATGTTGTATCCAGAGGATGATGATGAAGTTAACCTTTTAAATTTGTTCAAGGTTGATTCCTTTTGTTTGTTTGGCAAGGTTGTTGGATTTGATGTTTCTTGAGCCGGGTTGGAAGAACTAGCTCCTTGGAGGGTAACTTTCTTTTGAGATCGGGTCAGAGCTCTTGCATATCATGATTCATTTGTTTTATCTTGAACTATAATCACATTGCAGTATTCTGAGTGTGAAGGCTCAATCATGTTGATAACATTGTCCTGGCTAGCATAAGTATAATTTACCTTAGCACCTCCTTTGGTCTTTGAGGAATCACCTTGTTTGTAAGAGGGCAAAGGGTCTTTAAATGCTTTATGATTAGCATTGGTTGGATGATTCCCAACATCAACTTTACCAACATCTATGAGATCTTGAATCTCATGTTTTAGCTTCATGCAATTGTTTATGTTATGACCCTTATTCTGATGGAAGTCACAATATTCATTTTCTCTCCACCATCTTGGTTTGACATCTGGATCATATGGTCTGGAGTTATTTGGTAGTGTTATCAAGTTGTTTGCCAATAGAGTTTTGAAAGCAGATTCATATGATTCTTTGAGAGGAGTAAAATCACGTTTAGGTTTGGAAAGCCAAGGCTTTTCTTTGAACCATTCCTTTTCTTTCTTTGGTGAATTCTCTATAGTAGCCTCAGTAGCTTTAAGTGCTTGTGTACCACTAACCAAGTTGAATATTGTGGATTTTGAGTTGGTTTTGACAGTGTCTACTACTCCATCATTAACAACATTCTTGTTGTTGTCTTTGGCAAATTTCCAATACTTTTTCTTCTCTTTAGAGCTAGATTCTATTTGTGTTTCTTTCCAAGGTGTGATATCCCCCTTCTTTATGAGCACATCTTCCATTCAAATGGCATTATCTACCATTTTGTTAAATGATGGGCATACTTGCATTTGTAAGCTATATTTCAGTTCGGGGATCAAGTTATTGACAAATATATCCATTTTCTCAAAGTCTGGGATAGGTCATGGATACATAGAGAACATCTTTCTTCAGCATTGGAGGAAAGTAAGAAGAGGTTCCCCTATTTTTTGTTGAGTATTACAAAGATCGATCATAGTCACAGGATGTCGAATGTTGTATGAGTATTGTTGTAAAAATAGTTGGATTAGTTCTTCAAATGTTTTTATTCCTTTGGATAGACTTGAGAACCATTCCATTGCTTGACCCCCTAAACTCCTTGGGAAGAGACGCATGAGGTATGTTTGATCGTGCATAAACTCCATACAAGAAACACTAAATTTCCTAACATGATCTTGAGGATCTGAGGTACCATCATATTTGTCAAATTTTGGGATTTCCACTCGTGGAGGAAATGGAGGCATGTATAGATTCTTGTCAAATGGAAAGGGACATATTATTTCTAGAGAATATTGTTCTAGGAACTTGTCCTTATTCTTCAATTCTATGACCTCCATCTGCAAGGCTAGTAATTGTTTGTGTACCATGATATAGGTGAGTCTTCCTTTTTAGTAACAAGTGTCTGGACATCATATCCAATAAGAAGTTTGGCACCTTGTTTTGTGAGTTCTAAGAAATAGTCTTCCTTCTCTCAGGTCATGATAGTTTTCATCATTTTTCTAAAGTCTTTGTCTTTTTGACAGTCAAGGATTTCTTTTTCTAGAGGTTCAGTGTCTTCATCAGTCTCACTTGATGATGAGGAGTCATTATGATTTTTGGGAATATTACGGTCGTTTTTGTTTCCATCATTGTATTCTATCTCATGTATGGTGGGAGATTCAGGTTCATAAAAAATTGGTCTGCCTAATGACGACGGCATGTCTGTGAGTGGATCCTTCACGTAGAATGGATTATCTTGATAGGTGAAGGTTTGTTCTTTGCCTTTGGCTTGTTTCTTACAAGAACTCCTGGTTTGAATAGGCAACTTCATGGATTTGTGTGACCTAAAGTTGTTTGTGATGCAGAGGTCAAGATCAATTTCAGAGCTAGTTGTTCTGTTTAGAGTATTGTTTAGGAGAAACAACTGAGATTTAGTCTGATTTTAGGAATGATCTATCCTATCTAAGATATTATCTAACTTGATTCTAAGCATAGTGTAAGATTCAGTCTAGTTTCAGGAATGATCTATCCTATATAAGACGTTATCTAAGTGACTAAAATTTGATAGGTAGTTGATTGAACTAGCTAAAAGGTGATCGACCAAATCGTGCAATGTAAATGGCAGAGGTACACTATCTTGATCTATTTATGCTCAGGAAAATTGATAACTAGTATTATGTTCACTGTAAGCTATTTTTAGGCAAGTTTGACTATTCTATTCTAATAAAACCAGAGACTCGTACGACAGTATTTTCTGGACAGGACGATAATTTAGCAGCTACAGGATGACAATAGTTATGTTTCTTACGAGTTGCTGCCTCATACCATACGACAAATGGGCATGTGTAGGATGACAAAAGACTAAGGGCAATTATGCCTTGTATGAGATAGGATACAGTGCAGGATGATAGATGACTCAGACTCATACGATAGATAATCTGGTAGAGGATGACAAATCAGTAGACTCGTATGACACAGGACCTGGTGAGGCACGATGGATTATCAGACTCGTACGACTGTTCACAGGACAGAGCCTAGAAATTTTGAGTTTTTTTGATTGCTAAGTATGATAACTGAGTATGACTAATTCTAAGATGGACTGATTTTTGACCAGGATAAACTAGTTTCTGACACAGACAGATTTCTGACTTAAAATGGACTAGTTTCGACTTAGGATGGACTAGTTTCTTACACGGACAGAATTTTGAATTAGGATGGACTAGTTTCTGACATGAATAGAGTTTCGACTCACTAAGTCATTTCTGGTCTTCACCAATTTTTGGTATTTCAGTTTTTTTGTTTCAGGGATGAAAACACAAAAAACAAGTAGTATGTATAGTAACTCCAATCACAACATGCAAACCCTAAGGAATTTGGTGAGGAAAGAAAACCTTTTCTTGTAGACTTAGGTACACACCCAATAGCTAATCAGAATACAACCACTGAGTCTCATGCAATGGATTCTCAACGCTGTATTATCCGACTCCAAACGCTAATGGGGGCACGAAATGACAAGTATCTTGGGAGAGTTACTATCTCTCTTGCACAAAGATTATCCCCCTTTTGGAGGTGAACCAGGTAGCTTCTAATTTTAAATTGGATTGAGTCAGGGATCCATTTGGCATGTTGAGGTATAAACTCAATTAAGAGGTCTCCTAGCCTTGAAAACCAAGATTTAATATACCTAAAGGTATGGAGGAGAGCTATTCCCGAGCACTGTCGTTGACTTGATTTTCATCAAATCATGTTTATTTTATAGTGGGTTGGAGTACTTGGCATCTAGTTGTTCCCACTTAGGTCATTCCCCTCACACCAGCCATAACGGCTTTAAGAGTTTTTCAACCCCTCGGGAGGGTAGGCCTGCTAAAGATGTACAAATCTCAAACATAGAAAAAAGCCTCAAGGGTCTGGATTTCTGATTGTCTAAAAGAAGACAAGAGCATACTCTCCTACCTCTTAGATTTTTCTAAAAGACAAAAGACAGATTTTGTTCATTAACCAGATAGCAAGTTAGGTGCCTAAAAAATGAATTTAAAGAATACATGTTGTTTGGTCGATTCTCCTTAGGTAGCCTACACAGACAATGAATCAATAGTCATATTGTCTTTGTGCGACAAGCATATTCTTTGACAAACATTCTACAAAAACTGATTAGGCTATGAAAAATTCTGAGATAGATAGATAAACAATCAGGGTCAGTCGTGAGAATAATCAATCAGAAATGAGAAAATTATGAAATTTGCCTTTTTTACCAGAAAATATAGAATCGTACGACGAACACTTGACTCGTACGAGACAGGATGCAGTATCGTACGAAAGAATATTGCTGATAATGTCTGCTCGTATGACAGAGGATTTCTACTCGTATGACAAAGGATTTGCTCACATGATAGGATATTTGCAATTCATGCGACACCTGCAGTTTATTGTTTCGGCCTATAAAAATTGTCGTACGAGATGTACGGACGAAAAACCAAAAAACCTGAAATCTGGAAAATAACCAAAAAAAAAGAAGTGGTCAGTCTTGGAGGCCAAAAAAGTGTAGTCTTCAGGCTCCATGGTGGGTGCCAGAGATGTGTGTGTGAAAAAGTGAACCTGTAGCTGCAAGCACAACACTTCAATTAAGTCATTATATGCATGGTTAGTAATCAATAATCAATAAGTAATAAACAATAGCAAAGCAACCAATTGCCTTCTAAAAGATGCGACTATAAGATTGCTCTCAGATTTTTTATAAGCAATACCATTGACTAGACTACACCAAGATGAAGGATTTAATCTATATGATATTAACTATATGGATGCAAGATGAATGAATAATTCAAGCAATAATCAATTCAAGCAACAATGGATGCAAGCAATAATGGATGTAAAATGTGTTGGGTCTCAAATCAACAGATTGGATAGGTTCTAAGAAAATGCCAACTCCTATGATCAAACCCTCCAATTGACTTGGCCAACTTATAGAGTGAACCTATTTGGTTACTGACTCTCTCACTTTAGGCTCTGCAGGACCTAGGCGGGTATACCTATTCACTAGTTGTTTTCAAAGACTAGTGCCTTTTATAGCAGATTAAGTATCTTGATCTGGCTTCCTCCTATCACAGGATGGCATAAGTTCCTAGGATGGAGATATAGCAGATGAGTTCAAGATTGTTGTTGTAGAAGCTATTTGATCTTTGTGCTTAGAATTTTATATGTATACACTATTGCCAACTTACTCTATGCTTCCTACTCAATTACTCCTATTGTAAAATAAAATATGATGAATATGGTAATAAGTTGTAATTTATAAATGGCCAGTGCCTTCTTTGCTGTCTGGGCTACAAAGTCTTTATATTTCCTTAGGACTTATTGTGTGAACTTGTGAGACAGTTTTTAAACCCACCCCTTTTATGGATCTGTCACTTACTATTTCTCATGAGATCAATTGAATGCCTATATCATAAGTTGCTTGAATGAATTTAACCCTACCTTTAAGGGACCATCCAAGTAAGCACTGCAAAGAACAATTATAATTCACAAGCAGAACTTTTATTTCAACCTTATAACATACAACATAAATTTCACTCAAAGAATATGAATAACCTTATCTCCTTTAGATAATATCACAAGCAATTGCCAACAATGAATGAAATAATCCATAGCACATATGCAAAGAAAAGACAACTGATTATATTATGTATCCGTCAAAATTTGTGTAACAGGAAACTTACAAGCTATCATTTATCACTGTATTCTTCCTATCATGTTATATCTTTTAATTACAAGAAACTTTTCTCATATATATATGAGAGCAAATGCTATCTATGAAAAGACATGTCTTTTCCAAATACTAACTGTCAATTTGAACATTCCTAACAAACTTAAGTAAAAAGAGATTAAGCATCCCTAAATGATGCATGTAATCATCTTCTTTAAAAGTCTTGATCTTGACGTTCTGTTTCTTTAATTCTTCTCCCTGTGAAAGGTATTCAAATATCATCTGGTTGACAGTAGGGGCCATGTCTTTGCTTCGATCCAATCTTGACAGAGCCCGATCCTTGACACTTAGAAGTTCATTCTGCCATTCATCCATAGATATTAATTCTCCCTCTTTATAAATCAAGGGCATTCCAATAGGGTTCCCATCATCCAATTCTTTAAGATCTCCTTTTAGCACATCTTCGAATTTAACATGATTTTCCATATACGAAGTCCCTTCTATTTTCTCCTCTAGCATCATCACATCAACACTGTTTATCACTTCATGCAATCGTGCTTTTAACCTTTCATGCTCTCTTAATGCCTTTATGGTTCTAGTGTACACCCTCCAATAATCTTCAACATGGATGAGCATGGTGTTGAACCTGTGTTCAATGATATCATTAACCATTTTATCCATCTTCTATTGAATATTACTCACCTATTTGGTAGCCATTTTTGCTTGATATTTCCAATACAGAACATCGGAGACATCATCCAAGCTTTGTCCGGTGGGATATGCAACATATTCATTTAAAGGAGTTGCTGTCTCAAATTGCAATATCCTTGCTTGTAGCCTCTGATTCTCCTATTTAGTTCTTTCATATAAACCCTTATAGGTAATGTTTTCCCTGACCAAAAACTTTGTCTGATCCAAATTTAATTTGGCTACATCCAAGTTTAATTTTGCAGTGACCCTAGGGTCAGTATTTCCTACCTGATGGACCATAAGGTGTCCAAAGGTTTCTTGAACATCCAAAACAATTGGTCTTTTTCCTCTCGGATATAGTGCCCATTGTAGGAGAGCTTTTTGATTAGGATCATACCCTGAGCCCGTGAACAATTTATCTATCTCTTGAGGCAATACCTATTGATTTGTGTCTTGCTTCTTCAAGAATCCATCAAACAAAAGTGCTGAATTTATATCGCAACTTGAAAATATGATAACTCTAGCCTCCTTTAATATTTTCCTCCCCTTCTTAGGGGTCATATCTTTCATGAGAGCATCTATCTCATCTTCCAGCCTTCGTATATGCTCTTCTTCTAATCTCCCAACCATACTTCGTCTCACATGAGCCCCCTTGTACTGGTATAAGAATGAAAGGAATTCTCCTGAGGAAGCGAATCCATCATCTACAACAAAGTCTTCATGCTCTGTCATCCTTATATCAACTATATCCCTAATATTAAAATCACCATTTTCCACATCTACCTCTGCTTCAAAACCAGGTGGATAATCTTCTCTAGGGGAGTCAGCAGGGATGCTACTAGCAGTTGATTTTGGTGACATGTGAGCCAATGGCTTACTATCTCTTCCAGTGTTGACAAAATGGAGGAAGTGTGGGGGTACTCTATGCATAATCTTTTCCTCATGCTGAAGTAGTTTTTTGGCTATCTCCAAAGGATCTTGGAGGTTTCCAAGTAGGTCTCCATCCACCGTACCCCTTGCTCTTTTCCATTTGAAAGCTTCCCAAGTCATCTCACTTCATTCTCTCAAAACCTTGGCCTCTTCCCTTTCAAGGTTCCTTATTAAATCATCTGGCATTTGAGCCACATGTATTCCAGCCTTTAGCTTCTATGATGCCCTTTCAGCTTTTATATATCCCTAAGAATCAAAGTTCTCTCTAGGATCACCCAGAGTCATGCCATAATAATCTAACTTATTTTGAAGTAAATGATAACTTTTAGAACTTTTAACAATGAAATCAGAAAACACCAGTAACCCTGGCACAATAGATTGTTTACCAAAATTTGTGAGATGTTTGGCACTGACAACAGACAGTTGTCCTATAATCTCTAGACTAGCCACCCTGTTTGGCACTGTAATTGGAAGCATGTATGGCTTTCCTTCATACCCAAAAACCCTGATTTCTGTATGATTAGGGTGGCAATACCAATCACCCCAGTTGTGATCAATCTGAGACTCTGGAGAGAAGTCTTTTGGCCTAAAGAATCTTTTGATTTCAGGAGACAAAGCATAATTTCTATGTTGTCTAAAGGCTGCACTGAGTGGTTTTACAAAATATTCCTGAAAGTGCCAATACTGGTTGTTTATAAATCTTTGATCCCATGCAGAAACCCACAACTAGACTGGTTTCTTTAAACCATTTTTATCATAAGCTTTGATGCTAAGAATTTCTGACCAAAAATTGAATTCTTGTCCACAATAAAGAATAATGTGCATTAATAAGGAATATATTGAGAAATGAACGTTTACAATGTCTCCTTTTAATTTTTCCAACCCATGATTTAGGGCTTCTGCAACATAAGTGGCATAGTCAAATGGCCTAGGGTCTTTTGACTGTAGATCAGCACATAGAACCATAACTCCAATATCCATGAGAGGATGAGCCTCTAAGCCTAATACTTGGGCTGTAGCATAGTATGTATACTTGAAATATGGATGGAATTGGTTGACATCAAAAGGCACCTTGTCATCTTTACTAAAAGGAACTAAGGACTTTCCCACTTTTGGCTGGTGAATGGGTAGTCTCCATTTCCTATAGATGTCCTCTATATTGAAGAACTCTTGCGATAGTTTCTGTATGTCAATTTTCTCTTCTACATCCCAGTCTAGATCAAACACCATATCAATGGTCTATTTGTTAATTACCACCATAGGATTCCCTCGATAGTCACATATGGTTTTGGCTTTTGGATCATAACAATCTACTAGGGCTTTCATTAATTCGACATCCACAAATACATTCAGAACTGCCAATTTCCCCAAATTTTTCTTCCACAGGTTACTCACGGGCTCAGGAGCATCCCTTCTCTTGTAACCAAATAAGAACAACTCATGTCCTCTGATTTTAGTCCATATGTCTCCTAATTGTTCAAATCTATCTTCCAACCCTTCCTCTTCTCTTTTGATTTTTTTGGACCTCACACTGGATGTCGGGCACTGGTCTAACAGATCCTGAGCTAAAGCTCTACCCTCCTTTTTCTGTCGTTTGGGTTTCTCTTCAGGGTTCAATTCCTTTCCTTTCCTACTCTTTTTAGAAGAAGAAGATGGTTCCATAATTTCAATCAATGTGAGATATCACACTTACTTGGAGAATTGTCGAGCTCTTCTGACTGTTGTTTACGAACTTTAGCTAATTCCTTGTAACTTTCCATCTTTTGGCCACAATCTGGTTCTTATGAAAATTCGATCAATTCAGCTGTAACTATGTGGGCAACTTGTGCAATAGTTAATGTCTCTGTGTTTATAACGGCTACTCAAATTTTTAAACTTAATTACAAATGTGACATCCTCAACTTGAGCTTTTAATTCCTTCGCAGGAAGTACTGTTTAGCTGAAAGGATTGTGAATCGATATTTCGATGAAACCCCTGTCTTCGGTTGAATGCTTTAATATTTCATCGAAAGTTCATTTTCCTCAATATCAACTCATCGGTGAATGGCCTTTGTCGAAAAAACATCTTCTAGTCTCCCCGAAATCATCCTCTCCTCGATGAAATCCTTTTTGATGAGTTATTCATGAATCTCATCGAAATCACATTTCGATGAGTTTTATACTTCAGTGAAAGTTCACGCGAGCCCTCCGAAATCCTTTTTTCTTCGATGTCCTTCTTTTATCGATGAAATCCCTCTGCTTTTATCGACATATTGTTATCGATAAGATTTGCTTTTCGATGAATGTTTTTTGAGTTTCCTTGGCAATTTTATTTCCTCGACTTCACCCTTTGTTGGCCTCTCACTTTTCGATGAAACTAGAATATCGATGAGCGGCTTCCTTCATTTACCGAAAGAGATATTCTACCGAAGACATCTTAACTTAGTGTTTTACACTTTATGTTTTTTTTTGATGAAAGTATTCTTTCGGTAAAACTCATTTTGAGATGCTCGACATGATATTTTTTGCCGATGATCTTTTAGCTTTCATGCCTTTGGGAAGATTTTTAAGTTCAAATATATTGTTCAACAGTGGCTCTGACTGAGGATGGAGGCATATTGTGTATGTCTTCAAGAATTCAGAATCTCTGGTTAGCGAGGATACATTTTGACAAGTTATGGTACTTACAATGGAAGTGGGTCCAAATCTACTGTACACATAACAGAATATATCAAGAAAAGAAGTTTTTTTAAAATTGTCCATGTATTGGCAATTCTTGGACTTCCCCTATTGCACTTTGGAGAAGGTAAGAATCTTCTCCTTTTTTATCCATAATCACATATGGTCTGATCCATAAGGCCTCAAATTTTCCATGCTTGCCTTTATCTTGACTCCTTGCATTCCACATTAAAACCCAATCACCCACATAAAATTTCCTATCTGTTGTCCTCTTGTCATACAACCTCTTCATCTGATTTTGAATTTTGATATTCTACTTCTGAGCCTCCAGTTTGACTTCATCAAGCTCTACTAACTACATCATCCTCTCTTGTGAGGGGTCTTCAACATCTATCCCTTCTTGAGTCATGAATCTATGTACAGGCAAGAGATTGTCCAAAGGCAATCTGGCTTTTTTGCCATAAACCAACTCAAATGGAGACTTTCCCGTAGATTTCTTCACTATTATTCTATCTGCCCATAATGCAAAACTCAACTTTGAATCCCATGCCTTCTTGTTGTGTCCTAGCATCTTTTTGATGATCTTTAGGATATTTTTGTTGCTTGATTCAGCTTGCCCATTTCCTTGAGGGTGGTAAGGAGAAGAATGAGATATTTTGATGCCATATTCTTCACAAAAAATGTTAAATTCCTCAGACCTAAAGGACATACCATTGTCTGAGATGATCCTTGCAGGAACACCGAATCTAGTGATAATGTTCTCCATTATGAATTTTATTACCACTTTACTAGTAGCCTGTCTAGTGGGTATTGCCTCTACCCACTTGGTAAAATAGTCTATAGCGACCAATATCCACCTATGTCCTCTGCTGGATCTTTCTGATATCTCTCCTATGAAATCTATTCCCCATTGCTGAAATGGTTCTTCAGCTAGCATTGGTCTTAATGGGAGTGACCCTTGATATTTCATTTTGCTTGAAATTTTTTGACAAGCTTCACACTTTCTGACATATCTGTAAGAGTCATTGAAAACACATAGCCAAAAGTATCCAGCTCTCAATATCTTGTGTGCAGTAGTCCTAGCCAGAAAATGACCACCACAAACCCCATCATGCATTTCTTGAAGAACTTTCTTTGCTTGGTAGTCATCTAGACATAATAATAATATCCCATCTCTATTTTTCCAATACAAGTCTCCATTGACAATCACATATTTTGCAGATTTCAGCTTTAAAGTTCTTCTCTGATTATCAGTCATACCATCTGGACATTTCAAGTGCTTAAGGTAATACATGATATCAGTATACCATGTTGTATTCTCAATACTGAAGCTGGCTTCTTCCAACCCTACTTGATTTACACAAGACTCCTCAATCTCAGTTCTTGTCATGAGTTTGGCCAATCCTTGACCTTTGATAACTCGTGAAATTTTGAGTTCAATGTTGAACTCTTGTATTTGGTTGATCCATTTACATCTTCTGCCCGTGACCTCAGTTTGTCTAAAGATATCTTTCACTGCTGCATTGGGAACATATGCTATAACTTCAGCCCCTACTAAGTATGGTCGAAACTGTTTTACTGATTTGACCAAAGCATAAGCTTGCTTTTCATTCAACTCATATTTTATTTCTGAGGGGCTCAAAGACTTGCTAAAATATGCAATGGGTTGCTCATACCCTTCTTGATTCTTCTGTAGCAACATTGTTGCTATTGTGTGACAGGAGGTGAATGAGAATATTATAAAAGGCTTGCTAAAATCCAGAGAGATCAGTGCTAGTGCTTCTGAAATTGCTCTCTTGATTGCTATAAAGGAGTCAATTGCTTCCTCAGTCCAATCTATTTGGGCTCCTTTCTTTAACATCCTTACTATAGGTTTTATTATGTTTGCAAAATTTAAAATAAACCTTCTTACAAAATCTATTTGTCCCAAGAATGATTGGATGGCCTTGATGGTTCGGGGACTGGGAATCTCATTGACAGCTGCCACCCTTTCAGGGTCAATTCTTGCCCCTTCCTTGGATACTATGTGTCCAAGTAACTTTCCTTCTTCTACACCAAAGTGGCATTTTTTAGGATTCAAGGAAATCCCATACTCTAAGGCTTTCTTGAATATCTTTTCAAGGTGCTCACAATGATCATCAGCTTTCTTTGAGTATGTAGTTAGGTCATATTGGTATACTACCATGATTATATCAATCAATTCTACAAAAGCCACATCCATTGCCCTCTGAAATGTAGCACCAGCATTAGTCAATCCGAATGGCATTTGTGCATAGACATAAGTGCCCCATGGAATTGTAAAGGTTGTCTTATATTTTTCAGTTTCTTTAACTTTCACCTGATTATAACCTGAAAACCCATCCATCATAGACAATAACTCACACCCTGTCACCTTCTGCAACATGTTATCCATATTTGGCAATGGATAATTGTCCTTTAGAGATGATATGTTTAAGTTTCTAAAGTCCACACACAATCTAATATCCCCATTCTTCTTTCTGACTGGCACCAAGTTAGAGACCCATGTGGAATATCTGCAGGGTTCAATAATTCCTGCATCTTTCATTTTTATGATCTCTTCCCTCATTTTTGGTAACAGTGTTGGATTAATAGGTCTCTACTTTTGTCTAAATGGTTTGGCTTCTGGCTTAAGTGGTATCTCATGCTGAAAAAGATCTTCCCTATAAGCTTTGAGATCTTCATAAGACCATGTGAACACGTGTTTATACCTCTTTAGCAATGTTGTCAATTGTTGCCTCATGGCAGGAGTTAACCTTTTCCCAATAAAAAAATTTCTGGGAGTTTCTTCATTTCCTAAATTGATTTGTTCCACATCACTTTCTTTAACAGTTGATCCTTTAGTCTCAATCACATCTTGAGTATTGAAAGCCCTTTCTAATCCTACTAGGCCTCTTGGTAATTTGTTTGACTTCAGTTGTATGATTTCATGTCCAAATAAAGTTTCTTTACCTTCAGTCTCTTCCACAAAGTCATTGAAATTTATAGCCTGAATTTGATAGTGATCAACACACTGTAAGAATTTCAGTAGGTCTGCATCATCTTGAAACACTTACCAATTATATAAGTTGTCAGGAACAGATGGTCTTACTTTCATCTCTACTTCAGATATCCCAGTTAGTGTTATATCATTATCCTTCAATGCAATATTGGCCAAAAAGTCTGCCATAATGTTCTTTGATCTGTCTATCCAGTTTATTTGAAAAGCATCAAACAGTTCTATAGTATCCCAAACAACATTTCTATATTGTTTCAATCTTAAGTGCTTTGAAGTATACTTCTCCTTCACTTGTGAGAATATTAACTCTAAGTCACCAAATACGCTGAGTAATCTAATTCCATGTTTAACTGCTATATTAAGACCAGTGAGTAAGGCTTCATACTCCGCAGTGTTATTTGTGCACTCAAATAACAATTTGAAAGAATATTTGTAGGTTTCCCCTGTGGGTGAAATAAATAAGATTCCAGCCCCACTCCCTTCCTTGCTACAAGACCCATCAAAGAACATTTTCCACACTTGATCATCCTTTCCAGCTAGACATGATTCAATGGGGATCCATTCGTCAACCTTAGGTTTTGTCAACTACACTTGGAAATTGTCCATATCAGTTTGCAAAAAGCATATCTGATTTGCTGATTCTTCCATGTCTTCTATGATATATGTGGACCGGGGTTCCCTATCAATTTTTACCTCCTGTCCATTGATTGGAATCATAGCATATGATAAATCTAACTGCACATACCCACCAATCATGTTCGACCATTGCCTAGATAGCAACATCCCATAGTTTGGAGGGACATCCACCACTGTAATATCTATTTTGTACGATGCTTCTAGACAAGCTGCCAATTTGAATTCTACATCCTTCATGATACCAACCACTAGGACCGACCTGTTGTCCATGGCATAACACTTCCCAAAAGTAGTATCAACTTCCAATCCAAGCTCTTTCATCACTCCCACAGGCATAACATTTATGGCTGCTCCTGAGTCGATCATAAAATTTTTCACTTTCTTATTGTTTACCACCAAAGTGAGATAAAATGGGTCTACTTGTGTTGGGTTTTTGGTTATGGTGGACCCTAAATATATAACTGGGGCCATTTGTTCATTATTGTCACCTTTTGGAACCTCTTGTTTCTGTTCATTTACTTTTTCTTTTTGGATACCTGAAATCATCTCCAAAGTCTTCTCTCTATATTCGGGAAACTACATTATTTCCATCAATGGAACAGAAACTTTTAATTGTGTTAATGCACTTGAAATATCAAATGAAGTAGAGTGTTGTGCTAAAGGAAATTTTGCTATTTCTTCCTTTTGAACATCAAGACCCCTTTTATTATTCTTTGGTACAACTTCCTTAGTCTTAGCTGCTTTATTTGTTTGCTTGGGTGTCTCATCAGTTTCTTTTATAAAAAGACTAGCAAGTTTACCTTGCTCTAGATTCACCATTCTATTCCTCAAATCGTAAGTCCTTTTTGCTTGTGCAATGGCAGAGGCTTTAATTCTTCTTTTTTCTTCTTCAGTGGGGATTCTGAGCTTAATACCTTCACCTATGTTGGTGATTATGGGTAACATAGAGCACTGATCAATGTTCATGGAATCTGATCCCTTTTCTTCTGCAAAGGATATCATGTTAATAGTTGGGTCGCCCATATGCTCCTCATAGCCATTCTCTTCCTCCTGCAATCCTCTTGCTACAACACACAATGAAGGAGCATGTGGCATATTGCAGGCATAACACCACATGTCATCATCTTGAGCGTAGTTTACTATTCTTTTCAAGGGATCTGGGATTTGTTGGTTATCTTTGTGGTTCCTGTCTACTGGTCTTCCATCTTTCCATGTAGTGTTATAGGGCATGTCATGCAATCTGGGCCTTTCAGGATGATAATATTGTTGCTTCTCTATTTTGTTTACCCTCACAGATAGATCTTTTAGAGCATTCAAAACTTTGTCAAGCTTATCCTCATCCTTATTAGCTTTGGGTGCTTTAGGATTGTACAACCTTGCATCTTCTCTCTTTCCCACTTTACCAGTGGCCTTCCTGTTATTTTCTATAATAATGGTAGCTTTCATAACATCCCGGAGGTCTCTAGGATTTCTAGTTCTCAACTCATAGTTTGTTTTACTATCATAAGAATTGATGTAATATAGAATGCTTACCTCAGGTACTGGCTTCATCCTGTTGGGAATTTTGTTTAGAACCCTATTAAATCTTTTGTTAAAATCTACCAATGATTCATTTTGCTCCTTCTTGATGCTAATGATCTCATGCAAAGAAAATTCAGGGCTGTTATGGTCTCCATACTGTTCAAGGAATAAGCTTTTGAATTCTACAAGACTTCTAATGGATGCATCAGGCAATGCTCTAAACCAATCTCTTGCATCTTCTATTAATGACTGCATAAATAACCTGATCTTAACATCTTCATGTGGTAAACCAAAATCCTCGATTACTGCATCAAAAGCCTTACAATGAGCCTCCCCTGTAATTGCATTACTTCCAGTGAATCTTGGTATTGCAGTCCCGATTTCATTCGGGATAGGATATTGGTACACCATCATTCCTGAGAAGTCAAACTGCCTCATTCATTCCATATTCATTAGCCCATGTCCCCCATGGGGGTTCCTAAAGTTTTAGTTCATGTTATCATATAAGGGCATTTGATTTTGATAAGGAAAAGGGTATTGATTCTGGTATTGATGTTGAAATTGATCAGGGGGTGAACATTGGTTATAAAATTGACCTTGAGGTGGAAACTAGTTATGAGTGGCAAAATTATTATGTAAATTTTGCTGGACTGGTGGTGCACTCGATTGCGCATGATTATTCCTTTTGTTACTGAACAAGGGGTTCTCATAAGCCTTAACATCATCACTCTTTGTTTTACTCACTCCCTGATCTGTCTGAGCATGTTTTTTTCTGTAATTGTTTACATCTTGATTAAAGTTGTCCTCACCAACATTTATGCCTAATTTAGCACATAACTCCAAACATTCTTGAGTCCTTCCAGAATCTCTCATTTCAACAGCTGCCTCCATCATCTTTTTAGTTAAATCTGCAAATCTATCTGCAGGATCTACCATACTTGATCCCGATGAAGTCGATGTGTTTTGTCTGGATCATGCTTCATGATATTCAAAACTAGGGGGAATTTGATATTGCCCCTTTTGGGCTCTATATGCTGCAACCAAATCCTCATTCACTGGACTTGAAGTAGTTGCTTTATCCTGTCCCTTTAAAGGTGAATGTTGGTTGTTTTCATATTTATACTGACTGTACCTTTCTCTCATGAATTCATTCATGGATTCTTTTTTATCTTTATTTTTTAGTTGAGAGAAATCTAACTCGGATAAAGGCTGTCTTATTGTGACTGATCTCCTTCTGTCCATAGATATTCCTCTCGTTCCCTTTTTTTATTTTATTTTAGAGTCACCACCTCTCTTCTTAAGAGGAAAGTTTTTTCTTTCTTCTGAGTTCTCTCCCACAACAGAGTCTTAATAATTCTTCCCCAGCAAAGTCACCAATCTGTTGCATCTCAAATCAACAGATTGGATAGGTTCTAAGAAAATGCCAACTCCTATGATCAAACCCTCCAATTGACTTGGCCAACTTATAGAGTGAACCTATTTGGTTACTGACTCTCTGACTTTAGGCTCTGCAGGACCTAGGCGGGTATACCTATTCACTAGTTGTTTTCAAAGACTAGTGCCTTTTATAGCAGATTAAGTATCTTGATCTGGCTTGCTCCTATCACAGAATGGCATAAGTTCCTAGGATGGAGATATAGCAGATGAGTTCAAGATTGTTGTTGTAGAAGCTATTTGATCTTTGTGCTTAGAATTTTATATGTATACACTATTGCCAACTTACTCTATTCTTCCTATTCAATTACTCCTATTGTAAAATAAAATATGATGAATATGGTGATAAGTTGTAATTTATAAATGGCTAGTGCCTTCTTTTTTGTCTGGGCTACAAAGTCTTTATATTTCCTTAGGACTTATTGTGTGAACTTGTGAGACAGTTTTTAAACCCACTCCTTTTATGGATCTGTCAGTTACTATTTATCATGAGATCAATTGAATGCCTATATCATAAGTTGCTTGAATGAATTTAAC
Source organism: Cryptomeria japonica (assembly GCF_030272615.1). NCBI lineage: Eukaryota > Viridiplantae > Streptophyta > Pinopsida > Cupressales > Cupressaceae > Cryptomeria > Cryptomeria japonica. The sequence continues at coordinate 498,295,080 of NC_081409.1, read as the reverse complement.
CCTACCTTTAAGGGACCATCCAAGTAAGCATTGCAAAGAACAATTATAATTCACAAGCAGAACTTTTATTTCAACCTTATAACATATAACATAAATTTCACTCAAAGAATATGAGTAACCTTATCTCCTTTAGATAATATCACAAGCAATTGCCAACAATGAATGAAATAATCCACAGCACATATGCAAAGAAAAGACAACTCATTATATTATGTATCCGTCAAAATTTGTGTAATAGGAAACTTACAAGCTTTCATATATCACTGTATTCTTCCTATCATGTTATATCTTTTAATTACAAGAAACTTTTCTCATATATATATGAGAGCAAATGCTATCTCTGAAAAGACATGTCTTTTCGAAATACTAACTGTCAATTTGAACATTCCTAACAAACTTAAGTAAAAAGAGATTAACCATCCCTAAATCATGAATGTAATCATCTTCTTTAAAAGTCTTGATCTTGATGCTCTGTTTCTTTAATTCTTCTCCCTGTGAAAGGTATTCAAATATCATCTAGTTGACGGTAGGGGCCATGTCTTTGCTTCGATCCAATCTTGACAGAGCCCGATCCTTGATGCTTAGAAGTTCATTCCACCATTCATCCATAGATATTAATTCTCCCTCTTTATAAATTGAGGGAATTCTTATAGGGTTCCCATCATCCAATTCTTTAAGATCTCCTTTTAGCACATCTTCGAATTTAACATGATTTTCCATACATGAAGTCCCTTCTGTTTTCTCCTCTAGCGTCATCACATCAACACTATTTATCACTTCATGCAATCATGCTTTTAACCTTTCATGCTCTCTTAATGCCTTTATGGTTCCAGTGTACACCCTCCAATAATGTTCAACATGGATGAGCATGGTGTTGAACCTGTGTTCAATGATATCATTAACCATTTTATCCATCTTCTATTGAATATTACTCACCTATTTGGTAGCCTTTTCTGCTTGATATTTCCAATACAGTACATCAGAGACATCATCCAAGCTTCATCCTGTGGGATATGCAACATATTCATTTAAAGGAGTTGCTGTCTCAAATTGCAATATCCTTGCTTGGAGCCTCTGATTCTCCTCTTTAGTTCTTTCATATAAACCCTTACAGGTAATGTTTTCCCTAACCAAAAACTCTGTCTGATCCAAATTTAGGTTCAGTCTTTCCTACCTGATGGACCATAAGGTGTCCAAAGGTTTCTTCAACATCCACAATAATTGGTCTTTTTCCTCTCGGATATAGTGCCCATTGTAGGAGAGCTTTTTGATCAGGATCATACCCCGAGCCCATGAACAATCTATCTATCTCTTGAGGCAATACCTGTTGATTTGTGTCTTGCTTCTTCAAGAATCCATCAAACAGAAGTGCTGAATTTATATCCCGACCTGAAAATATGATAACTCCAGCCTCCTTTAATATTTTCCTCCCCTTCTCAACGGTCATATCTTTCATGAGAGCATCTATCTCATCTTGTAGCCTTCTCATCTGCTCTTCTTCTAATCTCCTAGCCATACTTCATCTCACATGAGCCCCCTTGTACTGGTATAAGAATGAAAGGAATTCTCCTAAGGAAGTGAATCCATCATCTGCAACAAATTCTTCATGCTCTGTCATCCTTATATCAACTATATCCCTAATATTAAAATCACCAGTTTCCACATCTACCTCTGCTTCAAAACTAGGTGGATAATCTTCTCTAGGGGAGTCAGTAGGGATGCTACTAGCAGTTGATTTTGGTGACATGTGAGCCAATGGCTTACTATCTCTTCCAATGTTGACAAAATGGAGGAACTCTGGGGGTACTCTATGCATAATCTCTTCCTCATGCTGAAGTAGTTTTTTGGCTATCTCCAAAGGATCTTGGAGGTTTCCAAGTAGGTCTCCATCCACCATCCCCCTTGCTCTTTTCCACTTGAAGGCTTCCCAAGTCATCTCGCTTCTTTCTCTCAAAACTTGGCCTCTTCCCTTTCAAGGTTCCTTATTAAATCGTCTGGCATTTGAGCCACATGTATTCCAGCCTTTAGCTTCTTTGATGCCCTTGTAGCTTTTATATATCCCTTAGGATCAAAGTTCTCTCTAGGATCACCCAGAGTCATGCCATAATAATCTAACTTATTTTGAAGTAAATGATAACTTTTAGAACTTTTAACAATGAAATCAGAAAACACCAGTAACCCTGGCACAATAGATTATTTACCAAAATCTGTGAGATGTTTGGCACTGACAGCAGACAGTTGTCCTATAATGTCTAGACTAGCCACCCTGTTTGGCACTGTAATTGGAAGCATGTATGGCTTTCCTTCATACCTGAAAACCTTGATTTCTGTATGATTAGGGTGGCAATACCAATCACCCTAGTTGTGATCAATCTGAGACTCTGGAGAGAAGTCTTTTGGCCTAAGGAATCTTTTGATTTAAGGAGACAAAGCATAATTGCTATGTTGTCCGAAGGCTGCACTGAGTGGTTTTACAAAATATTCCTGAAAGTGCCAATACTGGTTGTTTATAAATCTTTGATCCCATGCAGAAACCCACAACTAGACTGGTTTCTTTAAACCATGTTTATCATAAGCTCTGATGCTAAAATCATCTGACCAGAAATTGAATTCTTGTCCACAATAAAGAATAATGTGCATTAATAAGGAATACAATGAGAAATGAACGTTTACAAGGTCTCCTTTTAGTTTTTCCAACCCATGATTTAGGGCTTCTGCAACATAAGTGGCATAGTCAAACGGCCTAGGGTCTTTTGACTGGATCAGTACATAGAACCATAACTCCAATATCCATGAGAGGATGAGCCTCTGAGCCTAATACTTGGGCTGCAGCATAGTATGTATACTTGAAATATGGATGGAATTGGTTGACATCAAAAGGCACCTTGTCATCTTTACTAAAAGGAACTAAGGACTTTCCCACTTTTGGCCAGTGAATGGGTAGTCTCCATGTCCTATAGATGTCCTCTAAATTGAAGAACTCTTGCGATAGTTTCTGTATGTCAATTTTCTCTTCTACATCCCAGTCTAGATCAAACACCATATCAATGGTTTGTTTGTTAATTACCGCCATAGGATTCCCTTGATAGTCACATATGGTTTTGGTTTTGGGATCATAACAATCTACTAGGGCTTTCATTAATTGAACATCCGCAAATACATTCGGAACTGCCAATTTCCCCAAATTTTTCTTCCACAGGTTACTCACGGGATCAGGAGCATCCCTTCTCTTGTAACCAAATAAGAACAACTCATGTCCTCTGATTTTAGTCCATATGTCTCCTAAATGTTCAAATCTATCTTCAACCTTCCTCTTCACTTTTGATTTTTTTGGACCTCACACTGGATGCCGGGCACTGGTCTAACAGATCCTGAGCTAAAGCTCTACCCTCCTTTTTCTGTCGTTTGGGTTTCTCTTCAGGCTTCAATTCCTTTCCTTTCCTACTCTTTTTAGAAGAAGAAGATGGTTCCATAATTTCAATCAATCTGAGATATCACACTTACTTGGAGAATTGGCGAGCTCTTCTGACTATTGTTTACGAACTTTAGCTAACTCCTTGTAACTTTCCGTCTTTTGGCCACAATCTGGTTCTTATGAAAATTCGATCAATTCAGCTGTAACTGTGTTGGCAACTTGTGCAATAGTTAATGTCTCTATGTTTATAACGGCTACTCAAAAGATTAAACTTAATTGCAGATGTGACATCTTCAACTTGAGCTTTTAATTCCTTTGCGGGAAATACTGTTCAGCTAAAAAGATTGTGAATCGAGATTTTGATGAAACCCCTGTCTTCGGTTGAATGATTTAATCTTTCATCAAAAGTTCATTTTCCTCGATATCAACTCATCGGTGAATGGCCTTTCTTGAAAAACCATCTTCTAGTCTCCCTGAAATCATCCTCTCCTCGATGAAATCCTTTTCGATGAGTTATTCGTGAATCTCATCGAAATCATATTTCGATGAGTTTTATACTTCGGTGAAAGTTCATGCAAGCCCTCCGAAATCCTTTTTTCTTTGATGTCCTTTTATCGATGAAATCCCTCTGCTTTTATTGACATATTTTTATCGATAAGATTTGCTTTTCAATGAATCTTTTTTGAGTTTCCTCAGCAATTTTATTTCCTCGACTTCACCCTTTGTTGGCTTTTCACTTTTCGATGAAACTGGAATATCGATGAGCGACTTCCTTCATTTACCGAAAGAGATATTTTGCCGAAGACATCTTAACTTAGTGTTTTACACTTTATGTTTTATTTTGATGAAAGTATTCTTTCGGTAAAACTCATTTTGAGATGCTCGACATGATATTTTTTGCCGGTGATCTTTTAGCTTTCACGCCTTTGGGAAGATTTTTAAGTTCAAATATATTGTTCAACAAAATGGATGCAAATAAAAAGCACAATAATCTTCAATGACTCCAGAGTGAAATTAACGTGATAATAATCTCCAAGCATGTTCTCAAAAAGCTCTGGGGTAAATTGGAATGAGAGCTGAAGACTGAATTTATAGAGAATCACAAGAGAAAAGCTCAATTTAGGATTAATTGAAACTAATTGAGAAATCAGATTCAGTTAACCTTGAGATAGATTCCAATTATAGTTTAATTGAAATGCATTCAAATTAGAAGTCCAAGTTGCATTGGAAAATAATAATAAATTAATTCCATGCATATATGATGAAAATAGATAATTCCATGCACATATTTGATTTATTCAAGAAAAAGGTCTTTTCAATGCAACTAAACTTCTTTTTCTGAAAAGCTTTGAGTTCCAATTTTAGAGAATAATTCAATAATTCAATTAAATTGCTTATCTGATTTCAAGTTCTAAATTTAGAAAAAGAAATAATATCTCAAGTTTGATTTCTCTCTTAATTCAATTCTTTTTGTTTAATTTTCAATTCAACTCTTTGTAATAAATTAATCCATCTTTTGTAATAAATTAATCCTTTTTACATGATTGAATGGCAAATTTATTAATTAATTAAATATTTGATTAATATTGAGTAGTTGATTTTCCATGTGATATTTGATGATTTGAAGAATTAATAATGTGCTCAAGACTGATTTGATTGCCTTTGGTTAGGACCTTGGTGATGTTGTCGAGATTAGGGGCCCATGGTTTAGATGACCATTTTTAGGGTATTACATTTTTTCCCCATACAGGGTTTCCATGTACAAATCTCTATGTTATGTGTTGTGGATGTTGTTTCTCTTTCTGTCTTATGCATTGAGTTTCATCGGTATTAATATTAACTGCTAATATGTTAATCGGCATTAAGTTTGGTTTACTGGTATTAAGTATGAAGTTTGATTAAGTCATATTTGGGTTTAAATTAATTGACAACCGATTGACCCCCCCTCTTAGTTGCCTCTGGGTCCTAACACAACCTACATCTCCAAATCATAAGTTGCACAAAACATGTGATGGTTTTACTCCTATTCGTGTTCATGCTTCTCTTTCTCTAAATTTTGATGAAGGAATGAGTGAAAATGTTATTCATGATGGAAATACAACTCCTAATGCTTCTGTAGTGATTATGAATATGTTGATGTGGACAAGCATTTATCAACTGAGTTTTCACAAACCCTAATCCTAGCTCCTAGAATTGAACAAAGTGATTTACCACATGAGCATAGTCCTTGTTTGGATCTTGTGATAGCTCCATCTTCTATGCTCGATGTCATTCCTTTGGCATGTTGCTCGCCTTCCCGAAATAGTGATCAACAAGATTGAGAGGCAGATGTCATGCTATATTAGCAAAATTAGCACTCTAGATCTTCTCTCTCTCTCTCCTTTCTTTCTCTTTTGTGTCCATTCTTCTATGTGTATCCCTTTTCTTCTATTTTTCCCTCAATGTCTACTTAAGGATGATGCAAAGCATTGAGATCTCTTTTGGTCTCTTTCATGTTGACGCAAAAGAAATCCTCTCTTCCCTTTCTTCTAAGGTAGTGTCCTTTCTTTGGGGAATGATGATTATTATATGCATATACATATATGATATACAAGAGTTATCATACACCATACTGACCCTGAGGAATGTGAAATTGCTTCATGTTTTGTGTGCATTATCCTTGGGTTTATTGCTCACTTGGGGGTTAAATCCTTGTGATAACATTCTCTCTCTCTTCTCTCTCTCTTGGGTGTATCCTACCTTAAGGAAAGCACTCCTGATAAGGCATGCATGATTGCTTTAACGTGGGGGCATGCACTCCGCTCATATTTTCTTTTTTGATACATAGAATTGTTTAGTGAACTTGGCTTTGCTTCAAAATTTTGGTATCTTTTTCATGACTCATAGTGAGGGGAACCTTGCTACTTACACTCAGAGTTCTCCCTTCTTGATCTTCCCTTTTACTTTTTCAATCGATTTCATAAGATCCTTAGTCCACTGGAGGCTTGGTGCATCTTTCATCCTTGACGTGGTAGAAGTCTTTCAATATTGTTTCCTTTTACTTTATCAGCATGATAGGTGTACGTTTATACTCCTGCTAAAGTGGGGGCTAAATGTAGCATCATAAAATTGAGACCCTTACAATTGTCGACCACATTAGGGTCCTCACACATGCGAATCAAATCCCTAAGCTTGATCGGAGACCAAAGACTTGCTTGGCACCTAAAAACTGCATCTTTCTTGCCCTCCGCATTGACCGAATTGCATCCTTTCCTGGCACACCTATCCCCCTAGGACAAGAGCCTGGCACCCCTATCCTCCCAAGACAAGGGTGTGATGCCCCTATCCCTACCCCATTTTGGGGTAGGACCCTTTTCAATTATACTTTGGTGGTTGTACATTGAGCGGGAAAACTTCCCTAGTGTCAGCCTGTGATGGAAAATTAGCCAATTAGCCCTAATTGACAAGTATATAAGTCGCATTTCCCCTTCCATTTTGGCATAACATAGATACATGAGATCATGCATTCAATAATTCAAGAGAATTCAAGCATTCTTTTCTAGCATTGAGCATTCTCAAGTCTCCTTTCAAGGCTAGGTGTTGCATTCAAGTCAAGGATTCAACCATTGAAGAGGAGATTTATTCCAACATTCAACTTCATACAAACAATTCTATCAACATTTATATCACAACATCCCTTGAGGTGATTTACATTTTAGTCTTTCATCATTTGGTTAAATCCAAAACTGGGGTTTGAGCTTAAGGTAAACCCCCAATCCCAACCCCTTTTCCTCTCTTTTTTGTGTGTAGGTTGTAGGTGCACAGCTATACTTTCATATTTGGAATCCACTTGCAGAGGCAAAAAAACCCTTTTCATTTTGCAGATTTTTTGGAGGACCGTGTACACTCCCGCCACAGTCCGAGCAACTTTTTCTCAAATTCATAGGGCGACTTCGTCTTGATAGATTATTGCCAGATCCAGGTGCACAGCTTCATCCTATGCTTCTATCTCGAGCTATAATCAGATCTTTGTCACTTTTTCACCTGGTTATAAGTACACAATTCAATTCAAATCTCATTCTAGAAGAGGGGATTAACTTACCATTCTTATATCACTTATAATTCAATCTCCTTTACTAGAGGTTGAATCTAGTGTATTTCCCCCCTCTTCTAATATAATGCATGAAAAGTGTTTCAAGAGAAATCCGAAGTGAAACTTCCATCTCTCCTAGGAGGGAAAAAAATCTTTTCTCTAGATCTCCATCATTCACCCTTTTTCAACATTACAATTATTAATGAAATTATGTAGAACACCACATGCCCAAATTCCAAGCATTTTGTTGTAATCAATAGAAATTGTTAGAGCACCACATGCCTAAATTCCCAAATAATAAGCAATCAGTATAGTTAGAAAGATTGTATACTATTTTTTCTAGATTATCTTTAATCTACCTACTAGAAAAAAGGCCTGAAGCTGAATGCTACAACAAATATCACATGTGGCTTGAGGGTTTCATGCTACTCCATGTTTTCTATTTCTCTTTAGTTCCTGGTGTGTATGTATTGTTAAAGTTGGCTTGAATACTGCTAGATGATATCTATCTATTAGTGTCAATCTGGATTATAGTTCTTTCAATGACCTTGTTTCTACAACCTACTAGCCAAAAACATGGATGTGTGTGTATGATGTTTTTTTTTTAAATGGTCTCTCTAGCTCTAATGTTTTGACTTAAAAATTACTCTCCATATATTAGTATTGTAAATAATTATTTTGGTTTATTTATAAAATGGGAAATAGTTTACACTATTTTAAAAGGCTTTCAAATAGCCTCAACCAAAAGCTAGATGCACATGCCTCAAGTAGTGATTTGCATAGATATCCCTAAGGACATTGAAAACAAAGAAAAAGGCAGGTAGTTGAATGCGAAGTTATATTTTGGCATATGCAACTGCACAGGTTTAGTTGGAACTCACTTAATATGTGTTATGTCTCTAACTTAAAATTCTAAGGAGTATGTACTCTTAATGTTTGCATGATTAGTGCTAGTTGATACATGCATATACCTATTAGTGTCAATCCATTATGATTCTTTCATTGACCTTGTTTCTATAGTCAACTAGTTAACAACATAATTGAATGTATATTAAGATTTTCTTTGAAATGACCATTCTAGTTGTATCTTGACATGAAAATCACTCTCCAAATATTGGTATTGTATAGGGTTCCTTTATTTTTGGTTTAAACATGTAAGGGGCCAAAGGAAGCACCATTTCCTAGTGATAAAAGAAGAGTCCCAATAACCTTTTTTTTCATAGTGTTGATGATGAGGAAGAACATCTACATGGAGCTATTGATGTTTGATATTTTAATTTATAAAGATATTGAGATATCTAAGATAGGAAGAAAATTAATGAGTTAACCAACCAAAAAGAGCTTCATGTTAGCAGTCGAGTTAGGGAGCTATTGATGTTTGATATTTTAATTTCCCTATCTTTTTGGAATGCATTACTACTATCATATATTGAAAGTCCATTTTCTCAGGGTCCATATTGATATCATGTTGCATCTTTAGATTCTAACTACTTAAATTTAAGAGTCATAATCTCAATCTTAACAAAGTTATGGAACTCTCAGTCCTTATAGTTTTGTTAATCCTATTTTTATTGGTTAAAAATAGTTGTTGTTCTATTTCCTAAGGTCTTTGCATGCCTTGTTAATAATGGCAATAATTTCCTCATATCTCTTTCATTATTCAATAAACAGCTAAACCAAAAGCCACAAAAGCATTCTTAGAGTGGTCGAGACAAATTAAGAAGCTATCTGCAATATATCCTCTTTATTCTTTCCCTTCATCGTTGAATAATATTGTGTTGAGCCTTATATAATCTGTAGCTCTACTATAAATCAATCTTTGGTTGGTTGCATTGATGATTCTCTTCTGAATAATTGAGTCTTAAGTCTTTTTTTTCTTCTACTCCCTTCACTTCATCATGGTCACATTTTTCTCTACAACTGCCATCAAAGGATTAACCCTAATTAACATCTTTTCTATGTTTGACCTTAATGTTCTGATTAATAAGAAAAATAGGTTTTAAGGACCCGAAACATTTAACAAAGAAGCATAAAAAAGTTCATCAAAAAGCATCCAAATCTGCTAGGAATAGCATACAAAACGACTGGCAAAAAAGGCAGTCAACCGAAAGGACATCAAAAGAAAGGAACAACAAAGTAGGAAAACCTAGAGAAAACACAACACAACTAAAAAGACATAAGGAGCTCCTCTACCTTATTCACCAGCTGGTCATAGTTTGCCGCAATAGCTTTGAATTCTTCCATGTCCTTTTTTGGCTTTTTCTCCTTCTTTTTACCTTTGGTCCTTGTTCTAGGTCCTTGCACTTCTTCTGTGCCTTCAATGTCACGTTCAATCTCCAAGGAGTCCTTCTCCTCCTCCAGCTTGCTGATGAGGATTTTTGTATTGCCAACTGAGGCCTTCAGAATATTTAAGCTTTATTCTGCAATGATTTTAAGGCTTTCATCAAATTTATTGAATTTTTTATAAGTTTCCTCCATTCTTTGATCCATACCAATATTATTATTTTTCCTCTCAATCGGGTCTTTCTCGATTTGCTTGAACCTAGGGTTAAAGGAATCTTTGATCTCTTTGGCTCTGGCAACAATGTTGGTCAAATCCTCAACCTGTTCTGCCATAGATTTGCCTCTACCAAAACTAATAGTCTCCAGGATTTGGACTCTCTGGTTGAGCTTCATATTATCCTCCACAACTTTCTTGTAACTGGTAATTATCCAATAAATGATGTCCACAAATCCTTTCAAACCCTCAGGAGGAGGATTTGAGGAGGGTGATTTCTCACCAGAGTTGTCATTTTTCTTGTTGGACATGTCTCCGACAATGATTTTATCAACTTTTCCAGCGATTCTCTATTCAAAACCTTCCCCAGTGGTCTCCTCCTCCAAATTCTAGTCGAAATCTAGGTTCTTTCTCTCAACTTATTCCTTCAGCTCCATAACATTGACTTCTTGTTTCTTCTATTTGTTCCTTATCTGAATTGAAATTTTAGTCTTCTTATTCTAAGGAGACTAAGGTTCCTCCTTCTCAGAATCCTCAGAGACCTCTTCCTCCAAGGAGGAGCTAATTTGGAGAACTTTATCTTTAGATTTTTTCTTACCCTTCGAGGAGGAAGGCTTGGTTCTCACATGTTTTCTTTTCTTACTAGTTCCAGCTTCAGAGTCATCCAAACTCTATTCAGACTCACTCATCAAATCACTATCTAACTCCTCACCCATAGAAAAAATAGAATCCGACCCTTCCTCGTCAGACTCAGAGATAGAAGGTTGAGGGCGGACAATTTGGTTGGCTTTTAGGTGGTCATAAATTAATACCATGAGACCTTGATGCATGGCTGTATCACCCTTAGGGTTCTCTTTATGGGCCTTGATGGTAGCATTCATAGAGCACAATAGAAAATATGAAATATTAACTTTTTCATCATACCTAAAATGGTTCAGCAAACAAAATGGTAGCTATTCACTTTTGTGAATCTACCATCCAAAGTTACATAGTGTATTATAGAAAATAAGACCTCCCTCCATGGTTTAACAAATGCCCTAGGTGGATAGTAAGTTTTACTTAGCTTAACCATGTGCTTTTTCTCCTTTGTCATTTTAGGATATCTTTTGATGGCTTCCTTGCTCAATTTTTTGTCTCTGTAGTAATTATTTCCTTCCCTGGAGAGACCCATGACTTGAGAAATGAGGTCTTTATCTATGGAGATTGATTGATCTCCCATCTTCAGAGTGCTCTTTCTCCAATTTTTACAGAAGAAATTAGTATCTGTGGCATCACACCCATGGAGCCTCTCCATAAATTTTGAAAACATGCCCTTCTGTAACATGTTTCAGACAACCTCCTTTTGCTTCCACTCCTTGTAGTTGTTGGGTTCATAGCGGCGTCGATTTCCTCCCATTTTTTCACTTTTCAGAGGAAAAGGTCGAGAGTTGTAGAGAACTTTAGGCAAGAAATTTCTTAGAATTACCAAATATACCTAGAAAGTGTGGGAAGAGATAGCATAAATCTTGCAATAAATGGTACTGACATTATTATAATTACTCATAGCACTCCTATTAATCCATTTCATCATTACTTTGTCCATTTATGATCTTTGGGGTACTATTGTATTGATCCTTAAAAATGATTGATTTGACATCATCAAGGAGGTGCTCTTCACCCTTCCATGTGATCATTTTATCTTGAATGACCTCCACGTTGGTTGCCCAATCAGCTGAACCATTAGCTTCATGATAGATATGAGATATGAATCATTTCTCAAAAGTGTTGATGAGATCTCTAGCTGCCTTTATTATGTTATTGATAGTCCATGAAGGCTTAGAGGTTCCCTTTAGGCATTTGATGATGTTATTAAAATCCCCTTCAATCCATAGATAGGGACACTTTTGGCTAGGATAATACCTTGGATTGCAGCCATTGCTTCTGCCTTGTGGTTAGTTTGGCTCCCTATAGGAACAACAATCATTTCCTTACAGTTACCATTTTCATCTCTGAGGATTGCACCACATCCCGTAGGGCCAGGATTGCCTTTTGCAGCACCGTTGAAGTTGACCTTGAGCCAACCATGTGGGGGATTATGCCATCTAGCTTCAAGTCTTTTATTTAGAATGGGATCAGAACTACCAACATTCTTTAGATTCTAGGAACTTAAAATGTGAGCTTCCATGGGGTTGGCAGAAATACAAAGATTCCCAATGATTCCAATGTTCTCCACAATAGCCCATTGAATTTTGTGGAAAACAACATCCTAGGTGAGAGAAGTATCCCTGAAAATACGGTTGTTCCTTTCTTTCCATATCCCCCATAGAATGTGAGGGAGAGATAGCTGCCACAAAGATATCAAAAAGGGGTTAGCCTAGTGATAATTCCAAGAATGGAACAAATCACTGATAGTGTTAGGAAAAACCCAATCAATGTAAAAATTCTTAAGTCTTTCCCAAATTGAAGCAGTAAAGGAATAGTGGATAGCCAAATGGTCCACAGACTCTTCCTCCTCAAGACAAAGAGCACATCTATTAGGGAAAGAAAATTCTCTATGCTTAAGATTATCTAAGGTCAAGATTTTATTTTGAAGGATAGTCTAATAGAAAAAAATGATTTTAGGGATTAGACCCTTTATCCAAGCTTTAGACCAAAAATGATTCTCTGAGGGGGTAGGAGAAAGAACACCATACATTGAAGAGACAATGATGTTGCCTTTAGGTTCATATTTCCAAATAAGGGAGTCTTCCTCTTTATTCAGTCAAACAAAAGAAAGATGGTTCTTAAGATTAATAAGGTCTGGGTATATACTTTCAATGTTCTTCCATTTATCACCTATCCAATACCCCTCAACCAAAGGGCCAAAGATTCTAATACTCAAGGGAGCAAAAGAGGCCCATTCAGGGATATCAACCAGAGGTTTATCGAAAAGCCAGGGATCTTCCAAGAATCTAACTTTCCTACCATTGCCAACATTTCATTTAACCCCTTTGGCAATGTTGTCTTTACACTTAGAGGCATGATTCCAGATATGGGACCCATTCATACTAAAATCAGAATTGATAAAAGAGGGAAGAGAAGAAGACAAAAGAGAGTACTTACTTCTCCAGATTTTACACCATTCACTATCAGAGTGGAACAGTCTCCAAACTTGTTTAGACAAGAGAGCTTCATTGAGGGTCCAGATTCTTCTCAGGCCCAAGCCTCCATTACTTTTTGGTCTGCACACCTTATTTCAAGCCACAAGAGACATTCTTTTCTTTTCCTCAACCCCTAACCAAAGAATTTTTTTTTGAATATTCTCAATTGCATCAACATACTTAACAAGAATTCTGAAGAGGCTAAGGGCATAAATAGGAATGCTTTGTAGAGAAGCTTTTAGAAGTTCAAGCTTTCCTGCCTGACTTAAAAGGGCACCTTTCCATCCAACAAGATTTTTGTGAAATTTGTCCACCAGAGAACTCCAAAAGGACTTAGGTGGTGCAATGCCCAGAGGGAGACCAAGATAAGTGGTAGAAGATCAGCAATTTGGCATTCCAGAATTCTGTTGATTCTATGATGTCTTCTCTCAGAAGTGTTGATGAAAAACACTTTGCTTTTAACCCAATTGATAAGTTGGCCAAAAGTAGAAGCAAACTTACATAGGGCATCCTTAAGAGTTCTAGCTTCTAAGATGCTTGAGTCCCCCATGACAATAATATCATCCACAAACTGTTGGTGGGAACATGTATGATCAACTGAAGAAGGTTGGAGTCCCTTGAAAATTCCTCTCATCACCATGATTTCCATAGATCTACCAAAACATTTAGCCATAATTATGAAGAGGATAGGAGAAATGGGATCCCCTTGTCTCAGTCCTCTAGATACTTGAAAGAAGGTGGAGGGAGATCCATTGACAAGAAAAACAAAGGAGGTAGTGGAAATAAGTTGTTTGAAGAGATCCACACATTTGGTAGAGAAGCCATAAGCCAAAAGAACCTTCCTGAGGAAAGACCAATCAACCCAGTCATAGGCCTTAGAGAGATCAAGCTTGAGGATGAAACCCTATTTCTTAGTCGTAACAAGTGAATGAATATTCTCATGAACAATTATAATGGAATCAAGGATTTGTCTTCCTGGCACAAAACCCTTTTGCTGATGATTAATCAGAGAAGGAAGGACAATCAGGAGTCTGGAAGTAAGGACCTTAGAAATAATCTTATAAAAAGAATTGCATAAGCTAATTGGCCTGAACTTATCCATGGTGTTAAGACCTTGAATTTTGGGGATTAATGTAATGAAGGTACCATTGATCTCTTTCAAAAGTCTTCTAGACCCAAAAAATTCTTGACTCAATTGGATACATCTTTCCCAACAATATCCCAGAATTCTTAGAAGAAGAACATGGGGAAGCCATCGGGTCCAGGGGCTTTGTTACCATCAAAAGAAAAGACATAATTTCTGACCTTAATGTTTCTTGTGCAAAGAAAGGTAGTCAATTTTAAAACAAAAAATGATATCAAAAAACTTAAAATTCTGCATACAAAAAGTTGACACCAAAATAAGAGAAGCTGTAAAAAAAATAGTCTGTTTGCTTGTGCACCCAACAATAATGTCAGTACTCATATTTCAATAAGAACTTTTGAATTCTTTTGTCCCTACAATCCAAGTACTTGTCAGGCAAGTCCAATACAATATCTTACATTATACAAAGCTAACATCCTTTTGCCTCTGGGATGTTGGCATTAGTCCATGCTCTCAAGTTAACGAGTGTCACAAATAACTTCATGTTTTATAATAATTATCATTTAAAACTTAATATATTGTTAGTTGGGGATGTCAAGTCAACCTGGGGTCAGTTTTTAGTTTTCACTACCCATAGGTTCCACTTTTGCATAATTTGTTACTCATGGCATTGAAACCAAAGCTATCCAATGTTTCTTACACATCAATAATGTGAAATTATTGAATCTCATATAAATATTAAGCAACAAAGGGAGGTTGTTCCAGGGAGAAATTCAAGTCACTATTGAAATAAATGAGTTGATGACCAAACATTTCATAAAAAATAATATTTTTCTCAGTATTGTATTACAAATACTCGAAGAAAATGACTTGAGAGTTCATAACAATATTTTTATTACAAGTAACAAGACAAAATTTTGTGTTCTTTTTTTGCAAGATTCAAAATTGCTTGTCGCAATTGTATTCAAAATATTTTACCCCAAATGAGAAGCAAAACCTAGATGAAGCTTTGCAGAGATATGTAATCATTTATTAGTTAGTCCCATGAGGTACTTGGGTATTTTAAATTCCTTATTTGGTACTATAGTTTTACTCTCAACGTATTTACTTTGGAGTATCATGCATAGATTGTTATAATTAAAACAACTATTCTTTTATAAAGTCTTTAAATAGTGCTCTAATTGCATTTTCTTAAGTCATCTATGGCCCTCATTAATTTTTTTCTTCTTTCACTTTTCTTGTGTTACATATCAAAGGAATGCATAATAAGACAACTTCATAGAGTGATGTAGTTGTAGCATGTGGATAGATGTTGTCAATGCCTTTTTGAATTTTACATGTCACTGGCATAAACTTGGTAGCATATTTGCCAATCCTCAAAGTTCAAACCAAATGAAGTGCAATTATTATTTCCTTTTAATGGAATTTTATCTGTTTCTTTCATGGCTTTTGATTGTATTAATCAACAAAAAAAATCCTATTTTTGCATACTTTATTCCATGCAGTCTCTTGTTTTCATGACATACTTGGTTGCTCATTTATTAGAGATTGTCTCATTTATTTCCAATACATGATTCTATTTTGGCTACCATTTAATGTATACATATCTAAAGAGATGGTCTACATCATGGCAGCATATCATTTACAAATACATAGATCATAAAATTATAAGTGAATTAAATTACTTAGGTTTGAACCAGGAATCTGGCAAAAGCTTGGCAACTAGAAAACAATGTACTTTAAAACCAGAGAAAAAAACTAATTTTGTTGTTTCATGTCAAATATAGTGCATATGGATAAAAATAGATGTTTTTGATTAAGGTAAAAATAGGTTTTGAAGGGACCCTGAAACCCTTTACAAAAGGACCTTATAAGATAAAAGCATTAAGAAACTAGGAGGAACAAACCCAAGAAAAGCTAGCGATATAACTAGAGAAAACCAGCTAAAGCCCCAAAAAACTAGTAGAATCTATCCAGACCCGACAAAAGAAAGATAAAAATAGATGTTGTACATTATAAAAATGCTAATTATGAAAAATTTCATAGGACTTCAAAAAAAAAATTACTTTAGGAGGTTTTATGTAAAATAGATGGCTCTAAAATGGCAACTCCATCATGAATTATGACTTACTATATCAGCGTTAGACATGCATTTTCCATCTAAACCCTCATTAGGATATGAATTAAAGGAAAATCCCTAATTGTGGTTTAAAATTTAAGTTGAAAAGGAAATCTATTCAAACAGAAAAGTAAAACTTAAAAACAGTTAAAATATTGTAACCCTAAACAAAATCTTATGTGACTTGTCTGTCTTTGATCTATATTTTCTGTGTCTAAGCATTAAATTGAGCCAAAAAAAAGATATAATAGTAAAAAGAAAATCACATTTTGAAAAAATTTGGTAATGGCATGACAAATTATGTCTATTCTCTATATGTTTTTTGTTTCTAAGCATTAAAATGAGCCCCAAAAAGATAAAATAGTAAAAATGAAATCACTTCTTTAAAAACTTAAGTATTGGCATAATAAATGCAGCAGGTTGTGATTTCTTGGGATTAATCACAGTTTTTTCAAGTGCATTATTACTATGGTCTGCTTGTAGATGAATTTTTTTATTATGGAAACTTTCCATGATCAATGTGATCCATCAAAAAATTTCGGCAATCATCGAATGACTAATGTATTAATAGAGAATACCAATAGTTGTTAATGTTTCAACTCATTGATTATAATGTGCCATGTATAATTTGATAGTTATGATACTTAATGTTTTGATTGATTGAAAAACAGGTTTTAAGGACCCAAAACCTTTACACCATAGTTAAAATAAAAAGTTGAGAAAATAGAGTCCACATACAAAGCGACTGGTCCAAAAAACTAGCAAACAGAAAAAACAGCAAAACAACAAAAAACAGCAAAGAACCCAAGGAGACACTACATAGTAATTTTGTTCAGCAGCTCCTCTACCTTAGTCACCAGCTCATCATAGGTCACCCCAACTACTTTTAGCTCCTCTAGGTCCTTATTCACTTTCTTTTCCTTCTTCTTTCCATGGGTGCAAGTTCTTAGACCTTGGGCTTCCCCAGTTCCTTCTGCATCCAGGTCAATTTCCTGGGTTTCCTTTTCATCATCGAGCTTGCTGATGAGGGTATGGGTGTTGTTGGCTAAGATTTTTAGAATGTTGAGACTCTGCTCCGCAATGATCTTGAGGCACTCCTCTATCTTGTCCACTTTGGCAGCTGTATCCAAGAGCGTTTTTTCATTAGTTTCCTCCAGGGTTTTTATATCCTATATCTCCCTTTCAATTTTCTCAAACCGAGGATTAAAGGCATCTCTGATGTCTTCTACTTTGGCAATTATATTCTTCAAATCTTCAATATAATTGGCCATAGTGTTCCCCTCTCCAATGTTAATGGTCTCCAGGATCATGACTCTGTTGCAGAGTTTTTTGTATTCATTCATAGTATTCTTATTCCCATCAATAAGCCATTCAATGGTTTTCATAAAACCCTTCAAGGCCTCGGGGTGAGGACCAGGAGAAGGAGTAACTTTACCAGGGGTTATCTATTCATCTTTAGCAATATGGAGGGCATGAATAGTATCAATGGCCCTGAGGGTCTCCTCCATAGTCTCCATCTCTAGGCTTTGTTCAGCTTCCAGGGTTCTTGTTTGCTTGTCCTCTTCTGGTTCCTTGCTTGTGTCCTCCAGATCTTTGCTAGTCTCCTCTATTTTCTTTTGCTTCTTCCTGGGTTGGGCTTGGATTTTAATTTTTCCCTTCAGCACTCCCTTAGGGTTCTTCTTCTCCTTAGGGAAATCAGAGTCCTCTTCTTCTGAAGAAATACTAATCAAGGGTTTGCTTTGGGGTTTTTTACCCTTAGAAGAAGAGGGTTTTGATTTCCTCTTCTTGCTCCTCTCATACTCTGAGTCGTCAGAGCTTTCCTCATTTTCAGTCGAGGAATCATTATCTGAATCCTCCTCCTCCGAGAAATCAGAATCAGACATTTCTTCTTCTGAATCCATAGAGAGCTGCATTCGATTGATTTTACTGGCCTTTAGATGATCATAAATGAGGACCATAAGTCCCTGGTGCATTGCAGTGTCACCCTGAGGATTTTCTCTATATGCTTTTAGGGATGCATTCATAGAACAAAGCAAGAAATAAGGGAAATTCACCTTATCGTTATGCCTAAAATGATTTAAGAGGACAAAGTGATATCCATATAATTTCGTAAACCTGCCATCTAGAGTTATATATCTCACTAAAACAAAGAGAATTTCCTGCTAGGGCTTTGCAAAAGCCCTAGGTGGGAAATAGGTTTTGCTCAACTTTACCAGTCTTTTCTTCTCTTTCTCTGTGACCGGGTACCTTTCAATGGCTTCCCTGCTGACCTTCCTATCTCTGTAGAAATTGCAGCCCTCCCTTTTGAGTCCTATAGCTTTAGCTATTAACTCTTCGTCAATTTCCACCAGTTGGTCGCCCATTTTAAGCTTACCGTTCTTCCAATTTTTGCAGAAGAAGCTGGTTATCTTTCCATCACGGCCATGGAGTCTCTCAAGGAAGCTCAAAAGACTGCCCTTCTGCAAAATCTCCCACACCTCTTCATTCTATTTCCACTCCTTGCAACTTCCTGGCTCATATCTTCTCCTATTTCCGCCCATGGTGTTGTTTCTCATAGTCAAGTTTAGGTTACAAAGCTGGTGAAACAAAAAGCTTTTCGAAGCTAAAACAAAAGCCCAGAAAGCATGCGTAGCATTAATGATTTGACAAGTTATAATGTACGATCTTCTAACTTTGATGTTATAATGAGTAATTCCCTCATTATTGAAGTAACTCGAAGTGCTTGCTTTAGTACATATCATAATTGCCTTGTCAATCAAGATTCTTTGGGGTACTTCGATATCTTTCATTAATTATGATTTGTCTTACATCTCCGGGAAGACCGCTCTCACCTGTCCACATGGTTATTGTATCATTCTTCACCACCACGTTTGCAGGCCAATCAGCAAAACAGTTGGCCTCCCGATATATATGGGATATGTGGCATTTTTTGAAGGTTCTAATGATATCAATGGCAGAAAAAATTATATTGTGGATCGACCAAGAGGGTTGAGAGGTCCCATTGAGACACTTAATAATATTGTTGGAATCCCCTTCGATCCAGAGATGGGTACAGTTCCATTTTTTGGTTAGAATAATGCCTTGAAGGGCTGCCATAGCTTCCACCTTATGATTGGTTTGAATGCCAATAGGGACAGCAACCATACCTTTGCAAATGCCTCTGTTGTCTCTGAGAATAGCTCCACAGCCTGAAGGACCTGGATTTCCTTTCGCTGCTCCATCAAAATTGATTTTAAGCAAACCATGGGGAGGGGTTTGCCATTTAACTTCAAACCTTTTATTGTGGTTGATATTATGACCATCAGTGATCTTAATATTCCAGGCTCTTAAGATATTTGACTCCAAAGAGTTGTTTGAGTAACAAGAGACCTCCATAGTTCCCATATTTTCTTGAATAGCCATTTGAATTTTCTGAAAAACAATGTCTTGATTTAAGGACACATCCTTGAAAATTCAGTTGTTTCTTTCCTTCTAGAGACCCCACAAAATGTGAGGTAGAGAGAGCTGCCACATACACCTTAGAAAAGAGTTGGTCCAATGAATTTGCCAGGAAGAGAACAAATCTCTAATGTTACTAGGAAACACCCAAGCAAGACTAAAGCTTTTGAGGAAGCTTTCCCAAACAGAGGTTGAGAAAGAACAGTGGAGGGAAAGATGGTCCACTAACTCTTCCTCTTGAAAGCACAACACACACCTATTAGGAAGTGAGAAACCTCTACATTTAAGGTTGTCAATAGTAAGGATCTTATTCTGGAGAATAGTCCAGAAGAACATATTGATTTTAGGAGTTAGCCCTTTTAACCAAGCTTTAGACTAGAAAGGATTCATAGGAGGGGAAGGGGAGAGGATACCATACATTGAAGATACAGTAAAGGTACCTTTGGGGTTATATCTCAAGATTAGGGAATCCTCTTCCTTATTCAGCCAGATAGCAGACAGTTGGGTTTTGAG
The DNA here is from genome assembly GCF_030272615.1 of Cryptomeria japonica. Taxonomy (NCBI): domain Eukaryota; kingdom Viridiplantae; phylum Streptophyta; class Pinopsida; order Cupressales; family Cupressaceae; genus Cryptomeria; species Cryptomeria japonica. The sequence goes on along the minus strand of NC_081409.1, from coordinate 498,274,823 downwards.
CTTGGAGAGACTGGGATGAATACTATCAATGTTCTGCCAGTTGTTCCCGTCCCAGTAATCTACCACTAAGGTACCAAAAGAGCCAATACAAGAGGGGGCATGGGAAGCCCACTCATAGAAATCCATTAGGGGTTTGTCAAACAGCCAAGGATCCTCCCAGAATCTCACTTTTCTACCATTTCCAAGTTTCCATGTCACACCTTTAGCAATCACCTCTTTACATTTAGAGACATGGTTCCAGATATGAGATCCATTTATACTAAGATCCGAATTAAGAAAACAAGATAGAGAATAGGATAGAAGAGAATACTTACTTCTCCAAATTTTGCACCATTTAGAATCAAAGTTAAACCATCTCCAAACTTGTTTTGATAAGAGTGCTTCATTTAAAGTGGGAATCCTCCTAAGCCCCAGACCACCTTTGCTTTTTGGCTTGCAAACCTGATCCCATGCCACCAGGGACATTCTTTTCTTTTCCTCCACCCCAGACCATAGGAATCTTTTTTGAATTTTCTTAATAGCTTCAGCATACTTGACTAGAATTTTGAATAAGCTAAGAGCATAAATGGGGATACTTTGAAGAGTAGCCTTAAGAAGAAGGAGCTTACCGGCTTGACTTAAGAGAGCCCCTTTCCAACCTACAAATTTTTTGTGAAATTTATCAACCAGTGAACTCCAGTAGGCATCAGAAGGGGCAATCCCCATGGGGAGACCAAGGTAGGTAGCAGGAAGGTCAGCAATCTTACACTCCAGAATTCTGCTGATCCTTTGTTGTCTTCTCTCTGGAGTATTAATGAAAAAGACATCACTTTTGGCCCAGTTAATAAGCTGCCCCATTGTAGAAGCATATTTACACAAGGTATTCTTTAGAACTTTAGCTTCTGAGATGCTTGAATCCCCCATAATTATTGTATCATCAACAAACTACTGGTGTGAACAAATAAGGTTGGCAGAAGAAGGTTGGAGACCCTTAAAGGATCCTATCTACACCAAATTTTCCATGGTCCGTCCAAAGCATTCTGCCATTATAATGAATATGATGGGGGAGATAGGATCTCCTTGCCTAAGACCTCTCGAAGCTTGGAAAAAAGTTGAAGGAGAACCATTGACAAGAACAGCAAAGGACGCAGAAGTGGTAAGTTGGGATAAAAGATCCACAACTCTTGGGGCAAACCCAAAAGCAGTGAGGACTTTCTATAGAAGAGACCAGTCCACCCTATCATAGGCTTTGGAGAGATCTAGCTTAAGGATGAGACCCTACTTCTTTGCTTTAACAATAGAGTGAATATTCTCATGATCAGTAATAATGGAATCAATAATTTGTCTTCTAGGAACAAACCTATTCTGCTAGTGTTTAATAAAAGCTGGGAGAATAGACAAGAGTCTAGAGGTCAGGACCTTAGAAATGATCTTGTAAAAGGAATTGCAGAGGCTAATAGGTCTGAACTTGTCCAGAGAATCAACACCTTGAATCTTGGGGATAAGAGCAATAAAAGTACCATTTATTTCCTTCAAGAGTTTTCTAGCCCCAAAGAATTCCTTAACCCCATTGGCAACATCAGTCCCGATAATGTCCCAGAACTCTTGAAAAAATAGCGTTGGGAAGCCGTCAGGACCAGGAGCTTTGTTTCCATCAAAGGAGAGAACAACATTTTTAATTTCTAAGGTGGAAGGAATGGAAGAGAGAAAAACATTATTTTGGGCATCAATGAGACGAGGAATGTTCTGAAGAAAAGAGGACTGAGCTTCAACATCCAGACTTTGATCCCTCGAAAGGAGGTCCAAGAAATACCTCTTAGCTTCATTCCTTATTTCATCTTCCTTGACCAACTCCCCACTGTCCACAACTAACTTGTTCATCCTGTTGGCAGCTTTATGTTTGATAGTTGACATATGGAAGAATCTTGTATTCTTGTCTCCTTCCTTGAGCCATTTGCATCTCGATCTCTACTTCCAAAAAATTTCCTCTTTAGTAATAATATCATGGTATTTCTTAAGAATATCATTCTCCTCATCAATAGAGACAGTGTTAAAACCATCCTTCTGGATCTGGTCCTGTATCTCTTTTAGGTTTTCCTAAATTTTACTCTTAGCCTCAAATATATTCCCAAAGTTGTTCTTATTACAGATTCGAATGTTGTCCTTCACACTTTTGAGCTTCTTAACCACTTTGAACATCGTCATTCCCTCAATTTGGATACTCCACCATTTTTTAATATACTTTTTAATATCAAGGTGAAGAGTCCACATTTTTTCAAATCTAAAGGGATGATTTTTTCTTCTCTTGATCAAATCAGCATTAAGAGTAATTGGAAAGTGATCAAAACCAACCTGGATATGTGCAGATAAAGAACAGAAATACTGACTGTACCAATCATCAGAAATAAGAGTTCGGTCAAGGCACAGTTGAATAAGGTCATTACCATTTCTTCTATTTGTCCATGTGAAATTACAACCCTATATCTCCAAATCATTAAGAGCTAGAGAATTAATAAAATCCATGAGAGCCATTCTACTTTCCAACTTAGGCGGGCTACCTCCAAATTTTTCCTCCTCTTTTAAAGGCATATTGAAATCCCCCATAACCATCCAACTTAGATTTTTGAAACTTTCCCTAGCTTGTTTTATCCTTTTCTAAAAAGAGTTTCTAGCCTTTAAGGTATTAGGAGCATAAATGTTTGTGAGAACCCATGAAAAACCATCTTTAAGATGCTCAAATTTAATACAAGAAAAATTACCTTCCTGAATAATGACCTAGCCTTTAACAGTGTTAAGATTCCAGATGGTTGCAATACCTCTAGAAGCACCCTCAAAACTTCCCCCACTAATTTTACCATTTTTGAAAAACTTCAAAGATTCAACTTTTTCTCTACTCATTTTGGTTTCTTGAATGAGAAAAATGTCAGGATTGCTATCTCTAATCATATTCCTAATAATATCATGTTTATGGGGATTGTTAAGACCCCTTAAATTCCAAGAGATTATTTTCATAGTTACTTACCAATTCCCAGCTCCTTGAGAGTTTTCTGAGTTCCATCTGCTATGTTCTTGCTGGCCTCCATGTCTAACTTTTTGATTAGATGGTCGCCCTAGGGAAGAGGAGATGTATCCCACATCAACTTGAGTTATTCTACTGGATTTCCTAATCAAGGATATCGAGGGTGTTGCTGCTTTCTTACTCCTATGTTTAGGCTACTTCCATTCCATTTCTGACATAGGAGCCACTTTCAGAATGGTTAGGATTTTGGAAATTTCATCTTCATTACCCCACTTAGGATTTTTGGACTCAGTTGAAATAATGTTTGCTGTTCTTGAGTGCTGATTCGAATTCAAAAGACTCAATCCCAAAATTGCACACTTTTGGGCTTCTTGTATTTCAAAACTAGGTATGGTTACAGAAGAGTCTGTCCTTTCAACTTGTGGATCTGGGATCTCACCTTCCTATGGTTGATAGTCTCTAGCTTCTATTGCCTGATTTTCATATGTATCATCCACCACTTCATATTTTGCTTTTGGAGGATCATTCTGATCATTCAAATCCATTTTCTGTGTAATCTTTATGGGACTAGCTTTGGTTGTTTCATTCCTATCTACCTCCTAAATAGCTACCTCCTGAACAGTGGGACTGAGAATAGAGTTTGAGGCTTCCTTTTGTTCCCCCAAAGGAGAAAAGAGATTTGGATTTATTTCCTTATTTTCTATGTTTTTAGCTTGCCACACCCTTTTCTCTGGCATATTCTGGCTTTCAATCTGAGGTTTTAACTGATTAGGCTCCGCCTTTTGCTTTTTTGGACAAGATTTTGCCCAATGACCTACCTTCTTACAATAGAAACAAGAAAAAAGAATAGTTTCATATTCTATATGTTGCTTCCAGGTTCCCAGTTTTGAAACTAGATCAATCTGTTCCGGCATATCTGCCTTAGGGGCTACTCCAACACAGAACCTTGCATGGGTTAATCTTCTTTTTGAAGTAGTGACTGGGTCAGTAGAGAGTAGCTCACCAAAAGAACTTGCTATTCTAGAGAAGATGCTTTCTGCCCAATACTCGAGAGGCAATCCTGGGAGTTTTATCTACACTGGAACCTACGCCAAAATAGAATCATTCATATTTAATTTTGGATGCCATTTTCTTAGAACTAGGGCTATCTTTCCCACCATCCAGGGACTCCTGCACAAGATCTTAACCTTATCTTCTTCACACGAAAAAGAGAAAGACAGAAGACCTTTGGGAAGAGCCCAGACCTCTGCATTTCCTTTTAGTGCCCATTTTCTATTAACAAAAGCCCTAACAACTTCAATATTTGGGCGCGGACCCATAAACTTCCCTACCAAGGAGTTTGACATACTATTGATATTATGGTCCAGAACCTGGTTAGGGATGGAGATAGCAAACTTACCACCAGAAGGGTCAGAAATGTTCTTAACAGGAGGAAGGGAGGATTTACCAGTTGGTCTAGATCCAAAAAGGGAAGACCATTTTTTTCCCTCCCTCCCGTTATCCATGGAGTCTACAAGTAGCATAGGCCCCCCATTGGACCCTACCCCCAGATGCCCTGAAGAATCCGCTATCATGACAAACAGAGTACCATCGGACTGTGAGTCAGCAACCGAAACTAGGCGGTCCGGCAGCTTGTCCTTATTGTCCAAAGGACCAACACCATTGATCTTGCCGCTCTCACCATTGGAACCAGGGTTCCCACCTTGATGGAAATTTGAAATTTGAGCTCCCTCTCCTTCGTCTCCTCCTGCTTCTCCCATGTTACCCTGGTACTTAATGTTAAGTATAGATGCCAAGCTAATAAGATGAGAGGGGGGGGTGAATCATACAAAATTAATCTTCCATAAAAAGCAACAGATTCAACCTCGGTGATAAGTCGGTGTATTGAAATATTTTTATCAGGACTTTTAGGTCCTTTTGGTATCTTTTGGGTTGCATTATGATAGTAAAATATTATTCATTGACTATATGTAATCCATGTTTTAAAAACTGAACTTAAGAAATCATGTTTGAACCTTGCCAATTTCTTCCTGTAGCTATGCCAATATATTCCTGCAGTCAAATGGTTTATCTTTGTGATATGCGGATTATTTAGGATGATTTCATATGTGAATTAATGAATGTATTAGTTAAAGTAAAAATACATATATGTGTGTCCTTGTATTCTATTTCTGTTTTAGTGTAGGTAATAATTGATGCTGCAGTGAAGAATTCTCTTCTGCGCCTAAGGACTGGAGAATCACACCAGAGAGCTGGAGGTCAAATTAAAGGATATTCAAATGAGTGCAATCTAAGGCATAATCGGAGCAGTGTGCCTCATCATGGGAGTTTAATGCCAGTACATGTTTAATTTGTAAAATATTTCTTTGGCATGCAAAGGACTGTGGTTTAGTTACAGATCCATAGTTCTTGTAGCCAAGCTATTTGTTATTCCCTTTGTCTGGTAGTGATCCACCTGTTCTTCTGGGCGTAATTGTAGTTATCTATTGTAGATTGTCTTTTCTATTTAAATAAGCTCTCCCTTCTTTCTAGGTTAGATAGAATGGAAAAGGATTGAGCATTTTTTGTCACGTATTCTAGATTTCCATCTTTTTGATATGTAATCATCTTTCAAGAAGAAGTAAATAAAAATCATGTTATTTTGATCTGTTAAGAGTTCTTTATTAAAAGTTTGATATCACTCATACAAGGGGGGCCACTTAGCGAGTGATCATGTGTTTATGATTATTGAAGTTATATTTTACTTAGTTGCAGTAGAAGTTCATGACTGGGATGTTCCTGTAGCCACTGGAAACAGATCCTTTGACTGTTCCTGCAGCCAAGGCAGAATAGAGTTAGTCCTGTTATTTCCATTAATTCATTTCAACAGCATTTTGAAAAGCTTTCATTTAGTCTTTCTGATTTTTATTCCTATTCCTTCCAGTAATTGAGAATAATCATTCAAGGAGCTTAGTGCATATATTTTGCAGACCCATTTCAAGTTTTACATTCTTGGATTGACAACTAAATGAACACCAACCATGAGAATAGTAAACTTTGTCATATGAATATCCAAACTTTAGATTGAGAATTCAGTTAGAGATATTATTGTTATTAATGTTGGGGTAGACATTTTTGGCGCCATTGCCGGAGATGGTGTCAAGCTAAGAGCCTTTTATGATTGTTTTAGTTTTTAGTTAATTGTTTGGATTTTATGAATTTGCATGTATAATCGTAGAAGAGATGCTAGAGGTAGATTTTTACCCACTCATATTACCCAAGCAGAAGATAGTTCTTCAGATATAAACCCTTTTTCTGAGTTGTATCAAAACCCACAAAATTTGAATCACCCTGAGTCTAAATTTATAGGAGATAGTCTTCAGCTCCTTTTTGGCCCACAAGAAGAAGAGTTGCCTATTGTAATAACCCCCACAAGTCCAATGCAAGGGAATCCACCCCTAGTGGAAATAATCCACCACTGCCACCTGGTCTAACATTTGAGTTTCCCATCTCTGACTAGCGTGATAATGCTAACCTCAAGAATATTCTAGCATCTTCACTACCTAAGTTCTATGGGTTGGTCACAGAGGACCTTGATACATTTCTGTTTGAGTTTGATGTTCTCTGTAGGAGTTTTGACAATACTACAAATGCCCATAGACTCAAAATTTTTCCAGCCACTTTGAAAGAGTCATCCTTGAGATGGTTTATGAGTTTGGGTAGTAGCACAATCAATACATGGGATGAGATGAAACGGTTGTTTCTTGCAAAATATAAAGACTACTATAGAGGCATTGATCGGCATGGGGATGGCATCTTTAGGATGACACAAACTGTAGATGAGAGCCTTGAGGATTATTTGGAAAGGTTTTCATTTAGTGTTAAGAAGTCCAAGCATAGTACCTTGAATGAAGATTCCCTCAAATTGATATTCTTGAGGGGTATCAGTGATGAATGCACTGATTCCTTAGATCTCATGGGGGGAGGTGACATCACACAAGCTACTTGAGCTGAAATAGAACAGATTTGTAAGAAATATTCCAGATCCACTTCTAAGAAGAATAGGAGATTTAAGCCAGGAGCACCATCATCATCATCTGGAAATGGAGTTTCTAGGTTGGAACTTAGTCATTTGTTAAAATATTTCAAAGAGGACATTATAAATAATATGGCTACTCAGTTGGATACATTGGCAGCTAAGAAGAAGCATGAGGAAGCTGATGCATTCCTTGCAAAATTCTATCCTCATTGTAAGCAGCGAAAGAAAGATTGTAGATGTAAAATGGTTGCAAATGTTGAAGTACCTGATTTCAAACCAATTCAAGGGGAGGATGAACAAGTCTTCTATGTTGCTTAGAGAAGACCAAATTTTCCAAGACAAGGTATGCCACCTGATCCACTTTCCTTTTCTAGTTGTAGCGGTAATTCTTATGCACCAAATAACCAATGGCAACCACAATATTCTCAAAATTTTGGTAATTATCCACATTGGTATGGATCACAAGGCCAAGGACAACAATTTTCTAATCAAATGCCCCAGTGGCAGCAGCCACAAGGAAACTAGTATCCACCTCAGGGTGCAGGGAACCAGTTTCAGGGGAATTGGCAACCTAACTCTTAATGGAGGGGAAACCCATCATGGTCATCCCAATCCTCTGGATATCAACCTCCTAATCAGTAGCCACAACCTCCTGCTTTAATGCCACCTCCTGTAGCCATAGCACCACCCCAAAGCCAACACAGCTACCTACTCAACCGTTGCCTAATCCAAATTTTAAATCTCAGCAGCAACAACAAGCTTATTTAGCTGATGCAAACCAATATCCAGCCTATTCTTTATCATTGGAAGATATTCACCTCTGATTTGGAACAACCCTGCCTAGTCCCTCTCATCTAGTTATTACTGAAGTACCAGAAGAGCAGCCAACCTCTGATCCTAATGCTGTAATACCTTAGAATCAAATATTACCACCATTTCCTCAAAGATTGTCTGATAAAGAAGTTTCAACTGAACAGCAACAAAGCTTTGATATTCTTGACCAACTGAAGCACATTTATGTTAAGATTCCATTGTTGCAAGCAATAAAGGATGTTCCAATATATGGTAAGGCATTGAGAGAGGCATGCCTAAAGAAACCTGGCTGAAAGAAAAAGGATCCACAAATAGTTCATGTTATGGGTCAATTAGCTGATATTATGTTGGGAAAAGTTGCTATTCCAAAATATTTTGATCCAGGCAGTCCTGTTGTGACTATAGTCATTAATGGCAGTCAAATAAAGAATGTTTTAATTGATCTAGGAGCAACAATTAATGTGATGACAAGGGAAGTAATGAAACATCTTGAGATAGATAATTTAAGAGCTACACCTACAGTTCTTCAACTTGCTGATGGCTCTGCAATAAGACCTGATGGTATAATAGAAGATATAGTGGTTATACTAGATTCTTGGGAGTACCCTAAAGATTTTATGATTTTATCCCCAAAAGCAACATTGGGGGGATATCCAATCATTTTGGGAAGACCATGGCTTGCCATAGCAGATGCATATATTGGGTGTAGATTAGGAGACATGACTATCTCAGATGGTAGTTCCACAAAAACATTGGCTTTGTATTCCCCTGCACAACCTCAGCTTGAGCAGCAGCAGGCTATTTGGCCTATTTTGGGAGAGGAATCTAAAGAGATAGACTCTATTAGTCATCTTATGATGATTAATCGAGTACCACTCATGAAGTTATTTGATGAGGAATCAATCTTTTATAAGGTTCTGACAAATAAATTAATAGAAGACAGAGAATTGCAAGAACTGGTTCCGAATATTGCAGGATTGGACTTTCCTATAGCCATTGATATTTTGCATACTTTGTTGCCGCAAGAGTTGTCATATTCTCATGTTTCTAATATAAATTAGATTGATCTTACTGTCAAGATAGAGGTTGCATTGAATAAATATTTGAACATCAACAAGAATATAGCAGATATTCAGAAGGATAGCTTAGTAGACTTGCTAAAACTTCATAAAAATGCCTTTGCATGGGATTACAAGGATATGAATGGAATTGATCCAACAGTTTGTACACATCACATTTATATAAAGGATGAGTGTTGTCCCCTTAGACAACCTCAAAGAAGAGTCAATCCTGCTCTGAAAGAGATAGTTAAAGAAGAATTGCAGAAATTGTTGAAAGCTGGATTTATTTATCCTATTTCTGACAGTCAATGGGTATCACCTTTGGTGATAGTTCCTAAAAAAGGAGGCAAATGGAGAGTATGTGTTGATTATAGAGCCTTGAACTTAGCCACAAGAAAGGATCACTTTCCACTACCCTTTGTAGATCAGGTATTAGATTCTCTTGCTGGTAAGAAATACTTTTCATTTTTGGATGGATTCAGTGGCTATAATCAAATTCAAATAGCCCCTGAAGACCAAGAGAAAACAACATTTACTTGTCTATGGGGCACTTATGCATATTTTGTTCTTCCTTTTGGGTTGTGTAATGCTCTAGCCACTTTTCAAAGGGCGGTCATCATTATTTTTTCTGATATCTCTCAAGACATAATGGAGATTTATATGGATGACTTTACAACCTATGGTTCTGAATTTGATCAGGAATTGGATAATTTGAAGAAATTTTTGCAGCGGTGTGAAGACTACAACTTGTCTCTAAATAGTGAAAAGTGTTTTCTAATGATGGAAGAAGGAATAGTCCTTGGTCATCATATATCTGTACAAGGTATACAGGTGGATCAACAAAAATTGAGGTTATTCAGCAAATTCATGACCCTGTGAAGCAGAAGGATGTGAGAAGTTTTCTTGGCCATGCTGGATACTACAGAAGGTTCATTAAAGATTTCAGCAAAATTGCAAGTCCCTTATATTCACTGCTTACTAAAGATGCAGAATTTAAATGGACTTCATCATGCAATGAAGCTTTTTTAAAGCTTAAGCATGCCTTGACTCAGGCACCAGTTCTTAAAAGACCTAATTGGTCTCTACCATTTCAAATCCATACTGATGCATCTGATTATGCTATAGGAGCAGTGTTAGGACAGAAAGTTGATAAGTTGGAAAATGCTATATATTATATCAGCAAGAATTTGCAAGGACCTGAATTGAATTATACAGTTACTGAAAAAGAATTGTTAGCTGTTATATATGCCCTTAATAAGTTTAGACACTATATTACAGGGTATCCAATATTTTTGCATACAGATCATACTGCAATTAGATATCTTATGAATAAGCCATCAATCACTGGTAGATTGGCTCACTGGTTATTGTTGATGCAGGAATTTGATATCACAATTGTTGATAAGCCAGGGAAGTCTAATGTTGTTGCAGATTATCTTTCACGTCTTCAATTGCAGGAAGACTCTACAATGATAGATGACACTTTTCCAGATGAGCATTTGTTTCTCATACAAGCTCATACACCTTGGTATGCTGATATTGCCAACTATTTAGCTACAACTAAGATGCCAATCTCTTTTTCTCCTAAGGAAAGAAGATTGTTAGTTGAAAAGAGTTTTAATTTTTCATGGATTGCTGATTGTCTATTCTATATTGGACCTGATCAAGTTATGCGAAGATGTGTCAGAGAAGATGAAACATATGACATCTTGCATGCATGTCATGATGAACCGTGTGGAGGTCATTTTGCTGCCAAAAGGACAGCATTAAAAATACTCAATACAGGTTATTATTAGCCTACACTACACAAGGATGTAGCTCAGTATACAAGGAAGTGTGATAGGTGTCAGCGAATGGGTAGACTTACAAAATCAGATGAAATGCCTCTATATCCTCAAATATCTGTAACACCATTTGATAAATGGGTATTAGATTTTGTTGGCCCCATTGATCCACCTTCTAATGAAAAATCTTATATCTTGGTATGTATAAACTATGTGACAAAATGGGTAGAAGCTAAAACTATGCAACATGCAAGAGATAATAAAGTAGCTGAGTTTCTATATGAGGAAATATTTACAAGGTATGAAGTACCTAGGGAAATTGTCTTAGATCAGGGACCTCAATTTACATCAACATTGATAAAAGCTCTAGTCAATGAATATAATATAAGACACAGAAAATCTACTCCATACCATCCACAGTCTAATGGTCAAGTAGAGGTTACCAACAGAGAACTTGAAGATATTCTTATAAAAACAATGTCTATCCACAAGAAAGACTAGTCTAATCGGCTTTCAGAGGCAATTTGGGCATATAGAACAACCTGGAAAACACCAATTGGATTCACACCTTTTGAGATGGTCTATGGAAAAATAGCAATGATGCCTATTGAATTTGAGCATAAAACCTTGAGAACAGCCCTACAACTGAATATGACATTATTTGAACCACAAAAGGAATGCATTCAGTAGTTAAATGCTTTAGATGAATGGAGAAAAATAGTTGTTCAACAGACAAAGTTGATTCAAAACCAAAGAGCCAGATGGCATGATAAGTATATCAGAGAAAAGAGATTCAAAATTGGTGATTGGGCACTCTTGTATGATTCCAGATATAAATATGCTCAGGGAAAACTCCACACAAGGTGGTTGGGTCCTTATCAAATAGAAGAAATTTTTCACAATGGAGCAATTTGGTTGTCCACCATAGATGCTGTTAGATTCAAACTTCTAGTGAATGGACACCGACTACACCTTTATCACAACCCGGCTACTACAGAAGAGTTTCTGCAGCAGTTTGCCCCTCCAAAAGAAACACAAGTTCCTGTAGCAACTGGTGATGTTCCTGCAGCAACTGGTGATATTCCTACAGTAACTAATAATGATTCGGTAACACTTCATGAGCCTCCTGTTGCATTTGGGCCTATTAATAAAGGTGATGTTCTTGCAGCTTTTGCAGTGAACTTATCTACCATATCATAATCAGATATTTCCATGTGAAATATTATTCTCTAACTCGGTAATAGTTGCCCACTGAATAACTTATTTCTCCCCTTATTCATCATATTCTTTCTATGTCTTTTACTGACATCTTTATACTCATCAAATCATACTTCTCAAGATATGGCAACATCATACTGAATTAGAAAATCAATTTCTTGACATCAATGACAAAATAATAATACTAAGACAGTAAACATCCTTAATCAGTTATATCCATAATCATCAACAACCTTCTCAATATCCTTATTGAAATTCCAACAATCTCCCCCTTTGGCATTGATGGAAAAACCAATTGATTTGACCTAATTGATTCAGATTCCTATAAGATTCTGAAATGCTGAAATGCTCTCCCCTTGTCATCAAAATTCTCCCCCATACATTAGTCTTCTCCTCTTTTCTTCAGTCTTCTCCCCCTTTGACAACAATGCCAAAAAGTAAAGAACTAAAACATAATTTCTTCCTGTATGAAGTGATTTTCTGCCATTATGTGTCAACTTAGTCTTAGTCAGAGCATTTGTCTTCAATTCCTATTCCTTGTATTTGTTTCTTACACACCTTTAGAAAACATCATAAAGTGTGTAAATCAATATCAACTCCTAAAAGATATTATGTAGAGTCATCGAATTGATGCTTTCACCGAACTCGATCAATGAGCAGAAGATAGGGGTAGGACCCCTAACTTACTTCTGAGATACTTAAAAGTGTACCTTGGCAGTGGCTTGGTGAAGATATCTGCTATTTGTTCCTTTGTGCTAACATACTCTAACACCACTTTCTTCTCTTGAGCTTCTTCTCTAAGATAATGATATTTGATAGAGATGTGCTTTGTCTTAGAGTGAATAACTGGATTCTATGAAATGATAATGGCACTAGTATTGGCACAGAATATAGTTACTGGCTCAGTAACTTTCTCATTTATACCTTCCAATAGTTGTTAGATCCATGCTATGTTGGTACAATTCAATACTGCAGCAACGTATTCAACTTCTGTTGTTGACTGTGAAACACATCCTTGTTTCTTGCTAAGCCAACTCACTGTCTTTTTCCTAAAAAGAAAGCTCCTCCACTTGTGCTTTTCCTGTCATCAATGTTGTCTGCCCAATCAGCATCAGTATAAACTTTTAAATCAAAGTCATTTCCTTTCTGATATACTAAGCCATAATCCTTAGTGCCTTTCAAGTATCTGAAAATTCTCTTGATTGCTATCATGTGTGTTTCCTTAGGATCTGTGAAGAATATTGCAACTATACCTACTGCATGTGCTATGTCTGGCCTACTACAAACAACATATTGTAACTTTCCAATCATGGATCGATAAGGTGTCTCATCAACAGATGCAGATTCATCATTCTTTGATAGTTTACAGTTGGTAGTCATAGGAGTACTTACTGGTTTTGAATTCTCCATTCCAAATTTCTTCAAGATTTCCTTTATGTACTTGGATTGAGTAATGAAAATCTCATCTTTCATTTGCAGTATCTGTAAACCTATAAAATATTTTATCTCACCAATTAATGACATCTCAAATTCTTTGCTCATTTCATTTCCAAAGTTCTTACATAGAGAGTCATTTCCACAAAAGATAATATCATCAACAAATATGGCTGAGATCAATATTCCAGTTTCATCATTCTTCATGTACATATTACTGTTTTCACTTGTTCTTATAAAACCAATCTTGATTAGATAAGAGTGCAATCTTTCATACCATGCTCTAGGTGCTTTTTTCAAACCATATAAAGCTTTGTTCAATTTACATACCTGATCTTTATTCTTGTCTTCAACAAATCCTTCTGGTTGTTCAATAAAAACTTCTTCTTCTAATATACCATTCAGAAATGCAGATTTGACATCCATTTGATATACCTTGAAATTCTTGTAAGCAACATATGCCAACAATGTTCTTACTCCTTCAAGTCTTGCCACAGGTGCAAAAGTCTCACCATAATCAATTCCTTCTTCTTGGGCATAACCTTTGCAAACTAGTCTAGCTTTATTTTGAATGACCTCACATTTTTCATTCACCTTGTTTCTGAAAATCCACTTTGTACCGATTACATTTTTGTCCTTCAGTCTTGGGATTAGAGTCCATGTGTCATTCTTCTTGATTTGATCAATCTCTTCTGTCATAGCATTTATCCAATCTTGACTGTTAAATACCTCTTTCACTATTCTCAGTTCAAATTCAAATATCAAACATGTGTTCTATCTCAGTTTGTTCCTTGTCATCACTAGATCATCCTTATCTCCTATAATCTGACTTGATGCATGTTGTCTTCTGACATACTTGGCTAATACAGGCTCGGTAGGCTCTGTATGATCTTCTTCATTTCCTTTTGCAGTTTTCTCGGTAGGACTTGTCGGTTGAACATAGACAAATTCATCATAATCTTCTGGTTCTTTGGAGTTTCCTTCATCATTTCTTTCTACAAATTCATCAATTTTCACATTTGCACTTTCTACTATTTTGTTAGATGATTTGATTAGACATTTAAATGCTTTACTTCTAGAAGAATAACCAAGAAATGTTCCTTCTTCACTTTTCTGATCAAACTTGCCATTTCTATCATCTTTGTGTACATAACATCTACTTCCAAAGATTTTAAAACAACTTACATTAAGTTTCTTGTCATACTAGATTTCATATGGTGTCTTCAAAGTTCCTTTCTTCAGTTGTACTCGGTTCAGGGTGTAAACTACTGCGCTTATTGCTTCTCTCCAAAATGTTTGCAGCACTTTCTTTTCAATCATCAAGGTTCTGGCACAATCCACAATAGATCTATTTATTCTCTCAGCAATTCTATTTTGTTGTGGAGTTCTTAGTGCAGAGACTTGTCTTTTTATACCATGATCATTGCAAAATAAGTTGAACTCATCAGATGTGAACTATCCTCCTCTATCTGACCTAAGACATTTCAGTTGTCTTCCTGTTTCATTTTTAACTCTTTCCTTGTACCATTTAAACATTTGAAAAGCTTCTGATTTTTCTTTTAAAAACATTACAGACATCATCCTTGAATAATCATCCACAAATAATATGAAATATTTATCACCATAATAACTTTGAATTTTTATAGGACCACAAAGATCAGTGTGCACAAGATTTAAAATTCCCTTAGAGGTTTAGGACTTACTTGTAAAGCTTGATCTTGTCATTTTACCCATCTAGCATCCTCGGCACATAGCATTCTCAGGTTTTTCCAAACTCGGTAGACCTCTTACTCGGTGCTTCTTACTTATTTTGATCAGATTATCAAAATTTATATGACAAAACCTTTTATTCCATAACCAAGTATCATCTATCTTTGCATACAAACATTTATTCCGAGTTGAGTCAAGGTGAAATGTGTTACCTTTTGTTTGTGTCCTGATAGTAGCTAACTTTCCATTCTTGTCATGAACTTTGACAATTCCTTTCTGAAATTGTATTTGGTATCCTATATTATTTAGTTGTGCTACACTCAATAAATTGTATTTCAAACCTTCAACCAAATAAACATCATTGCATCTTGCATTGTTGAGAAGTGTTATGGATCCTTTACCTTTTACCAGACATGGTGCATCATTACCAAATCTTACATAGCCTCCATCATAGTCTTCTAACATAACAAACTTGTTTTTATCACCTGTCATGTGATGTGAGCATCCACTATCTATGATCCAAGAATCATTAGTATTTATGTGAGATATTAGGGCTTTTTCTTTATACCTTTCTTCATCTGATCCATCTTTGATAGCCACATAAACTACTTTCTCTATATTAGTTTCATCTGATTTATCATCATTAGACTCCTCATCAGCTATTAAGCATGACTTTCTATCTCTTCTTCTGAAGTCTCAGTGTCCTCTATAATGATTATCTTTTTGTCTATCATCTCAGTAATCTCTCTTTTTAGTAGAATCTTTGTCAGGACAGTTAGAAGCCATATGTCCTATGTTATCACAATTGAAACATTTCAAAGGTAGTTTTCCTTTATACTTATCTTTGCCTCTCGGTAACCTTCTAGCTAATAGTGCTTCAAACTCTTCTTGCTTTCTGATTTCCTCATACAGTTTGTGTACTTCCTCCATGTTCTTACGAAATCTTTCACTTGCTCCACTGTGATCTCCTTTAGAGTACTTATACTTTCGTTCATTGTAATCATTAGATTCATCAAGACGAAAAGAACTAAATGCAGATTCAACTTTATTTACCGAAGACCCACTGTTATCAAAGTTACTTAACTCAAATGCATGTAGCTTACCAATAGTAGCATCTAAAGAAACTGGCATATTGGGTACAGACCTCAATTCATTGATTGCAAAGACTCGGATTGCATAATCTAGTAGAAGGGTTCTTAACAACTTACTTTTTATATTCTTTTCTTCAATAGTTCCACCCACTCCTTTGATTTGATTGACAATCTCCTTTAGTCTTCTATTGTACTGGGTTATGTTCTCACCTTCATTCATCCTCATAGATTCAAGTTGTCCTCTTAGACTATCCACTTTTTCTCTTTGAACATGTTCATCACCTCCATACACAGATATGAGCTTGTCCCACATTGTCTTTGCATCATTGCAGCCTTCTAGATCATTAAAGTCTGAATCGGTTAATGCAGATGTTATTTCAATCATTGCTTAGATATGTTCTTGCTTTGCCTTTATCTCTTCCATTTTCAATGGATAGGTGCTCAGTGTAATGAAATCATTATCCAGATAATATACAACATATTCTCCAACTCTTGATAGGTGCAGCTTCATCCTTTTCTTCCATGTAGAGAAACTTGACTTGTTCAGCTTTAGTGCATCCCTCTTATACATCTTTGGATCTTTGCCTCAAGTACCTTTAAACTTTTTCTTCGGGAGTCCAAAGCTCTGATACCAATTGATAGTTCTGATACTTAATGTTAAGTATAGATGCCAAGCTAATAAGATGAGAGGGGGGGGGGGTGAATCATACAAACTTAATCTTCCATAAAAACAACAGATTCAACCTCGATAACATATACTTTAGCAATATAACCAAAACTGCTAAACATGCAAACTCAAAAGCATATAAACATCATAATCCTCATAACACTAGATTTAACGTGGAAACCCAAATAGGGAAAAGCCACTGTGGGATTTTGGACCCACTAAGAAATATACTCTTCTAGAGTATGCTCGGTTAAAAGCAAATCCTGTTAAAGATTACAAACACATTGCTAGATGTGACCCGGTTAAGGGATTTCCCTCAGATCTGTTAGGATCTTCACCTTGTTAGAGGTGACCTTGTTAAAGGATTTCAAACACTCAATTAGAATGTCACCTTGCTAGAGGGTTTTACAAATAAGACTGTTAAGTCCACTCGGTTAAGAGATTTTCTGTCACTTTACAAAATAACAGTAATAAAAATCTATCTGCAACTTCACATCTAAAATGCTAAAGCAGATTCTTATTTGCTTAATATAATATAGGACTTATCTTGTCCATCTACTAGGCTCTATACTCTGTTATTCAAATAGGTCTTCAAGCTTCAGTGCTTAGTAATCACTATGTAGCATCCCTATGCATACACTTGCCCGCATACATTGTTTATCAACAGTTCCTTATTTATAAACAATTGCTTAACCGCTTAATCTCCTTGATCACATTTCCCATGATCAATCATAGCCATCAGATCTTCAAACTTGACCAGGTTCAATGTATCCTTCAATCTAAAAATATTTTACCCCACCTTGGAACTTGCATACATTTCTTGGAACTTGTGCTAGGGTATTGCGGTTCAATCTGAGTTGTAGATCTTCCTGTTGATTTTCCTTTGCCATAGATTCTTTAACAAAATTCATTCATGGCATACCATTCATTTAATCATAGCCAACTCATCAGCTTCCTTCATTAAATAATGCTTTTATTCATTCAATGCATTCTATTACTACTCGGTTGCAACTCGGTAAATACTAAACTTCACTCGGTAGACATACTGCCTTCATTACTGATAGCGACAACCTTAGGGTTTACCGACTAGGTTCTTTGCTTGGTAACATAGTGTAGTATTAACCTTACAATCAATAATATATGTATGATATCAAAACAATATAAACATCAAGATCTCATCATTGTCTAACTCGGTAATAGTTGCCCATTGAATAACTTATTTCTCCCCTTATCATCACATTCTTTCTATGTCTTTTACTGACATGTTTATACTCATCAAATCATACTTCTCAAGATATGGCAACATCATACTGAATTAGAAAATCAATTTCTTGACATCAATGACAAAATAATAATATTAAGACAGTAAACATCCTTAATCAGTTATATCCATAATCATCAACAACCTTCTCAATATCCTTATTGAAATGCCAACAATCTATCCTTGTCTATTATAATGCCAACATAATTTGTTCTTTCATGTTTAGTGTTCTTTCTTTGTTGTATGGGCATACTAATTTTAGTTTCTGAATTTTTCTTATTATAAATTTGAAAACCTATAATATTTGCAAACTTGATAATCTAGTATGTTATTAAATATTAGTAAACCATTCTACCCTTTTAGTTATAGAAACCTTGGTCAATGTTGTTTATTCTCAGTCTACTAGGGGGTGAATTTTTGAGAGAATTCTCAGTATTGAGAAGTTTTTTAGATTTTATTTATTTTCTTGAGAAAGTTGATAAAGTTTGTGAAAAATGTAAATCATGATACTTTGTAAAAAATTGATTTGCAAGAATATTGTAAACAAACCAATATTAGGTACTAAATATTCCCCTATAGGCATCTGTAGCAATGTGCAGTTTCACATGTGAACAGTATATTCATGCATTTTGATGGGTGCAAATTGTCTCTAAGCCATAAACCATAACCTACAATCAGGTCTACAATAGTTTCTAGCCAAGATGTGCATTTCTAATTTTCCCATAGCACAGTTGTTAAAATAATTTTTCTTTTGAATTTTCTTTTGTTGTCTTGAGTTTTCATGTGTGGCCTTAAGACTTGTAGGTTTTTATTTAGAAAGGGTTTGGCAAGATTTAATAGAAGTTGTTACCAGATTATGTCATGTTTTATAATCTATTAGCAAGCATCAATTTCAAGACATTTTGAAAAGGAGCATGTAAAGGAGAATAATGAAGAATGTGGAAAGCTAAGCTTATAATCTGATTCATTTGTACTATGTGGTATTTGGTTAAGTATTCTTATGTCTGCTATGGCTAAACACATCTAGGATAATCTTATGGGAAACAACTGAGATTGCTTTCCCTTCAAACAATAGGGTCCTTGGGGAGATAGGGGTGTGGCCGCTTTGAAATATGAGGATTTTATGACATCAATCCTTGGCATATTGTCGCTTTTGAAGAAGACATCTTCTTGTCAATTAGCAAGTACCACATCACTAACAGAGCATCTTCAATGGTCTTTACAACAAGTTAGTGTTATTTTTGACTGCTTGTTACAAGGATTCATTTAACCATCTATCACATTCTTGTCATCTGCTGATTCATCCTATTGTTCTCCATTTTGAAACCTTATGTTTCTTCTCTTTAAAAATGAAAATTACTGCCTCTGTGCTGCAATGGAAGAAAACAACAAAAGTTTGAAATAAAGACATAAATATGAGGTTCCAGAATTAGGAAACCTCCTACACTTTAAGCTTACAAAAGCTTGGGCAAGTGAACCCTTTTAAAGACTATTTTCTCACAAAAATAGTAAATGGTTTGTAGAAAACCAGTGTAAATTCCTCCAAACTTTCCTTGCTGACCAACATAACTGACCTAAATGGAAAATTGATTTGACTTTTTAAAAGAGGATCACAAAATGCAACAAAAACCAATAGATAAACCAATGCCCTATCTGGGCAACAAAGTCATCTACAATAGAATGCAACCTGACAAGAGAAACTAGTACACAAATCACAAGTTCCTGATCTATCAACTCTAAATATACCTGACATACACAGTCCTAATCTGCATCAGACTTCATCATCCAATCCACACCAAGAGTATTGATATCAATGTCTTTGTTCAAAATATTTTATATTTTCCTCCTTAAGAAAAAGACTCAGAAAAACTTCATTGGATGCCTAACAAATCATTCAACTAAGTAATCCTTGATTACTTAAATGAAATAAACACCAGTATAGTGACATAGAGAGAATGCAAATTAGGATTTAAATTCTCTGGACTATATATTTCATTCCTCTGTCAGAAGGTTACAAGTACTTCATATTTGACTCAGAAATTGCTAAGACAAAGGCCCATGTTAATTTTGCTAGAGTTTAGCTACAAAAATTTGTGTCCCCTTTCTAGGTAGCCTTGGTATCCTTTTATAGAAATCAGGATGCAACAAGCTTCAGACCACCTAGAAGAAAAATATTACCCTAATAGTCATTTATTGCAAAAGTTATATTTATGTGCCATTGTAGTTGAGGGAGAAACCTAACATTATTTTTGGGATGTGTGCTTCATTAATTCACTGGGCATTCATTTGGAAGATGACCGAAAGGGCAGGCTCCTATTACCCAAAATTGGTTGCAACAACCGATAGCTTCATAATCCCAGAGGATCATCTTGTGCTAGATCATTGATGAGTTCTTATCTAAGAAGACACAGAGTGACACACCATTATGTTCTTCACATATCTCCTTATAGATCTTCTGGATACCTCTCACCAACCCATTTTCATCTTGAAGCAATGTTAGATGCAACTTGCATAGCTCAACTGATATTTCTTTTGAATATTTAAATTTCTTTGGCACCAACGGATCAGGAGGCCTTCTCTCTGAGCACTTTTCTTTTAGTCACCAAGTCACAACCATTAAAGTTCAAATGACTTTACATTGTGGTATAGCGATAGCCATCCCATCATGGGAAACTAACATGCCTTTTAACTTCCCCGAGTAATTTGCTTAGAAATAGGTCAGACCACCTAGTCTTTGGCTGTTAAAAACTTAACCGCTACCACACTTGGCTTGTAGAAAATCCAATCTTTCTGACTGAAGAATAAACCTTGAGATCCTGAGGTCACTATCCCAAAAATACTTGTCGTGGGTTTCACTTGACTGCAAAATTAGATTCCTCGAATCGTGAGCCATCCATTGATATTTGACAAATCTATATCTGGGTAAAAATTAACCCTCACAGATCTAAACCACATGTCACCTCCTAGTTTTCTCATGAGTCCCTTTAGAATCCACCTAACCTGCCACAACATCAGTCGCCAAGTCACGACCATTAACATTTGAGCACCTCCATCTTCTAGTATGGCGATAACCGTAGATCTTCTTTGAAATTGCTTGTTCTTTACTTCCTCCGAACTGTTCTTTCAATGGGTCCCACCACTTAGTCACCAAGTTGCGCCTCTTAGCCATCGAGCATCTTTTTATTACAACATGGTGACCATCATGTTGTTCACCAAAAGTGATAACCCAAGAACACATGCAATTGATCTATGAAGTAGCCAATTCAATCTACGAAGAACCTCAGGGCTTGGACAACATGACAAGGATATGAATCCTTCTACTCTTCAGGCTCTGTAAAACCTAGGCCGGTATACTTTTGATGCTTAGAATCAAACCTATTACACACCTATGACAACATCAACATAAATAGATAGATCTCACCAGGGCTCCAAAACAAGTAGTTTATTGCAGATGGGCTAGATCTACACATAAAACTCAACTATGCTTGAGCATGAGATAAATGAAACATTTCAAAACATAACATAAACTAATGATATTCTGATTGGATTTTAAATTGGTTTGAGAACCCCCTTAATTAAAAGATCAATGCCTTATCCAAGGGCAATAGAGTCATACATCAAACTATAAATGAAAGCTTTGATTGCAAATCCATCTTCATTATTAAATATTCATGCATAAATGCATTACTAAGATCATTCACAAAATCATCAGATCTTGAAACTATATTCTATTTTTCATGATTTATTACAGAATTTAAATCCTTCCTTGAAGAATCCCTACAAACAATCATAACTATCTCCTTGAGATAACATATTTCATCCTCCTTGAGGATCTGATTTGATAAAATGGAAATACAAATCTAGAGACAATCCTGTGTGAATATATGTATGCCTTACATACACAAGAACCTGCAACTAAGAACACCTAGAGCAATAATTTTAACTCCATTACTGAAGGAAAAGCCCTGCCTATACAATCTTGAAGAAAACTCAGGATTGGAAGCCATGAAAACTGGAGCCACTCTCACAGAATTCTAGAACACTTACAAATGAGAAGAATTGAGAATAAGAAGAGGAGGGAAAGATCAGATCTGCAATCGAAATTGCCAAGTGTCTATTTTCTCTAACTGAAATTTTTTTCCTCCTTCTTTCTCATAGAAAATACCCTCAAAATATCCCATATTTGTTAAAATTAACTACTTGATTAGATTCCTCACTCCGAGAGCTTTCTGGAAACATATAATACTTCATATTTTGGCCAAAAATACAACCCTAGGCGAATTAATCATTTATGTGTGCACATCATTTAAATTTTTCATTTCTTTATATAGTCTCAACTATATAATAAACTTCATTTAACTTTGATTTTTGGCTCTTGTTGTGTTCTGACGCTTTTCCACATGGCGACCTCTGATTGGTCGATGGGGTCTATTGGGTGCCACCAGTGATGACACCTCGCCACGCATCTGCCACATCACTGCCACTTGTCTATCCACCTATCAAGATTTGTGCGCCACATCATCGCCACCTAGGTGCCATTGGGACGAGACCCACCTGCTAGATATCTGACTGTACCTGTCATGTCATCTCCACCTGGACTTCACCATTTCATGGCCTCTAACAGGTGAGCATCTTTCCTTCGCGAAGCAGCGTGGATCGTCCGATCTCCTGAAACATGCAGGATCTTTACCCTGCTCAATTTTCGGAAATGCTTTTCGCCATTTCACGGCCTCTAACATTTGTGCATCTTGCCTTCGCGAAGCCACGCTAATTGTCGATCCATCCCGGACATGCTCGTTGGTTAAGTCGACCTTTCTCTACAAAATTTTGCTCGTTCACCTCGAGAAGCATGCCTGCGTGGGGTCCACCTGTCACTGCCCAGTCAGCCTCTTCAGTCACCTCAGGAAGCACGTCTATGTGCGTGGGGTCTACCTTGGGCACCCAACGGGCACCGTCCGTCAAAAGCCTTGATGGCTTTGACATATTACTTGGGTGAAGTATTGCTTATATATACCAAAAAATTACAATCCCCAACCAATGTGGGATATTACCTTTATGCTAGGGACTGCACATTTGAAGTTTTCCCGAGACATACCAATGGCATTTTACTGATTTATGCCTCAATATTTTAACATCAAAGACCCACGCAGCTCCAAATGCATTTACTTGAGAGTTTCTGAGGTTTTTATTACCACATTGGAGGAGATTTCAGGCTTTACCACTGCCAATCTGCATTTTGAAACTTAATGCCTCCCAACATCCACACATAGCAAGGAGGATCACAAGGTTGTGAAATTGCCAATGGCATTTGCTAAGAAACTTGCAACCTTTACCAAAGCCATTTAGGAGGAAAAAGCTAACATTTCATTTGCCAATTTATTTCACCAAACACCATGCACAGGGATGTTTTAATTTTGATTTTATGCGCATTCAATGCCACGCAGAGGAGGGGATTGGCTGGGCTTTATGCCTGGTAATTGCAATTTGTTTTAAATGTTTCCATTGCTGCACATTGTTTACCTGGCATTGCAAGTTTTCATTTGCTGAAAGTTATTGTTGCCTCTTCACCATACCATGCACAATAGGGAGGAGGAATATTTGGCTTATTTCAGACCTACAAATTGCATTTGTTCTACAATTTAAATGACCCCCTTTATTGCTACGCTGCCAATCTAGAAGATGACTGTAGTTTGCACTTGTTTTTGAAGTCTTTATAAACACTCACCCAGATTCCTACTCTGCCACTCCATATGCTTTGCCAATGCATTTGGTTCTCAACGCTGCCTCTCCATAACTCCACGCAGGGGGATACTTAGCAAATCAATTTCAATTGTATTGAAAATTTCTTACACTGCCCTCACCAGCCAAAATTTACTCCTCCCAATGTATCCTTTTAATAATGTCTTCATCCTTCAATCTAGCACACAGGGAGGATGTTGCTGCTAATGTGCATTTTGCTCTAACTGTCCCTTCAATTACCACATACAACAAACAAGCAAAAGAATTTGGCTTTGAACCAACCATTTACATTTGTTAGAAATTATTAAACTTTAGATTGGCATTCAAACCTACCAATGCATTTGCTGCTAACAATTTATAAATTGCCCCTTTCTCATTTGTGGAGGGAGACTTTGGCTTCATGCCAATTGAAATTTGCTTTTGGAGTTGGATTTATGCCTGGCAAACATGCCTTTTCCATTTGCATCATCAAAGGGGAAATGCTGGAGATACACTTGCTGATTGCATTTTGATTTGAAGACTCTTTTAATTACCTCTCAAACACCACGCTCCACCTTCCAGCTGTATTTTTTAAAATCCCTTCTCTGTCGCTGAAGGAGGATTTGGGCATTAGAATCGCCAGTCTGAAATTGTCTAGAGGTCTATAGTATTTTCAATTCTTATGTCAAGTCTCATGGCTACAATCCATATTTAGATATTCTGAAAATCTCTTGGTGAAAAAAGTTGCCAATAAAATAATACGGCACAAGCATGAGCCAGGTGGTGCCCCAAAGTGGGTTTGACTAATTTTTTTTTTTTTTCATGCAACTAACCTTTGAAATGCCTTAGACACCTTAAACACACCTCTGGAAATGATCGGCATCATTTTTGGATCATTAAACTGAGTTTTACGACTTTAAGGCAATTACGCCACATTTTTGCATTTAATCGCGAAGACATAATTTTCAAAGTGGTCAAAACACCTTTCTGGACCTCACCATCTGACCGGGATGTACTCTGATATACAAGGATGAACTCTAGCAAATGGTTTCTCAAGATGAGTCCCGAGTGAAGAGATATTAATTGGCAAAAATGACCAACTGGCTTTGTCGACACTGCGGACCTGATGAAGTCAATGTTCTGGCAATACATGACGCCTTTTTTAGAAATATCAAACGACCTCCGTAGACACTCAAATTTGAAACACAGGTACCTTGAAGTACATATTAAATATTTGAATTCTTAGTTTGACCAATAGTCTAACTGGATGCAAATGGCGCGCTCATAAAAACAGCTACTTTAACTGATATAGGACTGAAAGTACGAATAACTGAAAACGATGGCTAAATGAACCTTTTTGAAATCCAATCAAAAGGATTGACAAAGGATTGAAATTTGAAACGTATCTCATCATTTATACTAAAAATATTTCAGAACAAACATTTTGGCATGACACTTACTGAGGCAACTTTTACACTTGTGCGAAACAGGGCTCTGACTAGCAGCTGAAACAGGGACTAATCAAACCACACAAACTGCAAATGGATTGATCTTCAAAAACTAAGCAAATGGATTCGTTAAGACTTGAAAATTTGCAGGCTGACTCACATTTATACATAAAATCCAATCCACTTTGAATGTGTACATGAAAATCAATAGGGAAAAAGATATAATTGCTCAAAGTAGGCTACTCAATAAAATCTGCATTTGTGCCCAAAATGCACTTTTAGCTCACCCCTTCAAATGGGTACCTCATAAACTTCTCCAAACTGAATTCTGAAAGTTGCACCTCACTTCATAGGCCAAATGAAAGGTGTAGGACATGTCTTTCGATCCTTACCCTCTGAAAATCAACCGGCTCCATTTTGCCCTCTCTCTAAATAGGCCATTCAAACTGACTCATTTGGAAATACAAAGCAAAAATTTGAATGGGCCTCTAAACTTGACTCAATTTTAATGAGTCCCAACAGTGGCTCTGACTGGGGATGGTTGATTGCAAGATCAACACAAGAATCTAGATATCTTTGGTTAAGCAGACCATCCAAAAAATGGATCATTCTTCTCTTCTCATCTCAAAAAAAGGGCATCCTTATTCTACCCAAACAACAGGGCACTTTATTGAAAACCACACAATTGAAGCAAAGCAACTATACAAAATATACAAACAAACTCACAACTGGTTATAAGCTGCTCAAACAATCTTAGCATTTACCTCTGTCAAAAATCCGATTCTCATCACCTGATACCATGATCCAAACAAAGGCATCTTTCAATAACAACTGAGCATAACTTTTATAGTCCACCTCTTTTGTCTCATCATTGTAACAACTGGTGTGCTTACCTTTGGTCTGATTCTGAACTTTGTAATCACACGCTATTTCAACACAAGTAAAATCATGAGACAAATCACAATAGAGGCCTTCCCACAAGATACCATGCATTTCACTATCCCAATCAATTCTACCATTTGGAAGGACATCATCATGTTGAACATGAAAACTAAAACACTCATTCTCAACATTGCAATTCCTATCAACACTCACCTTGTTACCATTTAAATTAATAGAATGAAGGGCATTACTAATCAACTGATGCAAACAAGGAACATACATGTTACAATCTAGATGTGACAGTTCACTATGCTGATCACACCCCATACTATCCTTGTTTATCAAACTTAAAACCTCTACATTCTCAACATCCCATTCATGGAAAAGAATGCATACCTCCGGCTGAAGCAAATCCTCAACTAACTCTTTCTCTTTCACGCTTACATCCACCTGAAATGCTTTCATTTGTGGTTTTAAATGATCATCATATAACCCATGCCTCTTACCTTCATCATGAAATAATTTTTTACAACCCATGCTATTGTTGTTTAGGATTTCATCAGTATTATGGATTGGTTCATCATTTATAACATTTGCCTGATTAGTTATTTCTTCATACAAAGGGTTAGAAACAAAGTGAAGAATCCCCTTATGAACATTATGACACTAAAGTGATTGGTCCGTATCTATATCAACATTGAATAAAGTATTAGTAAAATTGCTAAAGACACCAGCCATTCGATCATCATAATCATCTTCATCAAGCAAAGAAGAAATTGAAACTTGGCTGGAACAATCCTTAGTGTTCCATGTTTCACATCCATAAGATTTTATCCTATGAGCATCATTCTGAAAAATCAAGATAATCATACTTATCTTGTCACAATTGATCTTCTTCACCAATAGAACACTCCTCATTAGCCAAAGAACAAAGATGAATATCGTTGCTATTTACTTCATCAGATGAGTTTTCAGCACATTCACTAAAATTTTCTATCATAAAACCATTTGTTAGATCAGCATGTTCATCAAGTGAACAAGCATTCAATTCACTGTCCTTTTCCGAAGAATCCTCTTTACCATATTGTAGAAGGTCTTCATTAACAGCTCGAAGGATCTCCAATATTTGAACCTTCTTATCCACAACCTCAAGAGCTTTCTTAAGTTCTACAATCTTCTGGACTTGCATTGCACTTTTCTGTTCCATGTGAGATTCCGTAGAAATTTGTCCATCTGTGTGTGCTATATTTTCAATGCAATCATGTGCACCCTTGAAATTTTCTGAATTAACATTGTGCATAACTTTAAAAATAGAAAGATCATCAACACGATTACAAGAAGTGAAATCTGAAAATACATTTACTTCATCCTCAACACAAGTGACATTATCAATGTTTGAGTGAGGGTCAACTATTGTTTGCACCAAACAATTCTGATTTTCATCATATGGCACATTTTCACTTACACAAACAGCAACACTTAGTAATCCCTCTGTATTTGGTATTTCAACATCGAATACATCAACAACATGTAAAGATTGATGGTCATCACCATCATTATTTTCATTAATATTATGCTGGAGAGATGCATGATTCACTTGGTAGTTGGCAGCCACATAATCGACATAACCAACATACAAATCAAATGGTACATATCTCTTGTATATATCTATCTCTGTATCAACATTTTCACAATATTTCCCACTGAACATTCCATCCTTACTGTGAGAGACAACCAACATTAACAACAGAGGTTCTTGACTCTCATTTAAATCTGAAACACATTCATCAACAAAACCATTTGGAACTACAAAGCTTGATACACCTAGACACGAAATCATTTGCTGAGTCTCACATGGTATTTCACCATTGAAGGTGCTTTGATAAGAAACTACAACAGACACAAATCTCTTGGCTATCCCAAATTTCAAATTATTTTCCATGTCCCTAGATGTGTTAAAAGCTTCATGCAAGGTCTTTGGGTTCTTTGTTTCTCAATAAGAAGCTCATCTTTTCATCAAATGCACTTATATAAACATCTAGACATACTTTATCATCAAGTTTATAATTTTTGGAAATTTTGGACAAAGCTTGCGAAAATCTGATATTAAATGTTGGTACCAATTCATCTTCCCCGATTTGTATATAAGTGTATTATTTCAACAAGTCATAATCACTCACCTTCTCATCGAATTGATCCATGAAATCTGAAACTAATTCTTCCCATGAGGTAATAGAATTCACTGGCAAAAAAGAAAACCAATCTCTTGCATCCTCTTTCAGTGACTGAACAAACAATTTCATGCATATATCTTCCTGACAAATTTCAAATTCTCCTATCAAATCTGAAACTCTTTTCATGTGTTGACATGCTAATTCTGATTTCTTCCCACTTAATATGGGCAAATACTTTCTGATTTCTGTGGGTATGGGATTTGGGTAACCCGGAATACCTTCAAAGTTTAAAGCAGCATAATACTTCATACTGAAACTCTTTCTATTACATGGTTGTTCTATTTCACTAGACATGGTCATATGTGGAAATACACAAGGCTGAAAAACTTCACTATTCATTTATCATTGCTCCCACAAATGATTATACAATCTTGGATAAAAACTTCAAGCACATATCCTTATACTGAAACTATTTCACAACATTTCTTGACACAAAGCTCTTCCTAAATTTGCATACTACGGAAGATCATAAACATTAGATATTTCAGCAGAATAGCTATGCAAATTTATTTTGTGATTCTTCTTTCCCTCTAGACTAGTGCTATTCACTAAATGGGAAAACAACATTACAAATTCAAACGTTTAGAAGATATGTCTTACATTTAAAACCTTTGAAAATACCTGGAGATTTGCAGCTATAAGACTTGTAGATCTGAAGATTAACTTCCACTTTTAGCACTGTCTTTTACCTCAGAGTCGCCACCTCTTGAACAGAGGATATTTTGAACAGCAGAATGCCATTCAACACTAGTTAATTCTCTATTTACTTCTTCAATATCACTGCAACAAACACTCTTCCAGGCTATTTAACACTGGTATGAACCACAAAGTTGCCACCCAATAAGGAATTGGGGAAAAATTTGCATACAGCTGAAAGAACTTCTTACAACTTTCAACCATGCATTCATTGTTACTCTTTCATAAAATATGACATGAAACTCATGGATACTTGCAGATCCAGAATAAGGAACACTTTCTAACTCATAAAATCAATCTCAAAACTCTGTGCATACACAATGGACAAACTGGCTGGATATGAAATTAGGCAACTCTTATTCAGCAATTCCCCAGCAGAGTAGCCATTTTTGTTGTTCACCAAAAGTGATAACCCAAGAACACCTGCAATTGATCTATGAAGTAGCCAATTCAATCTATGAAGAACCTCAGGGCTTGGACAATATGACAAGGATATGAATCCTTCTACTCTTCAGGCTCTACAAAACCTAGGCAGGTATACCTTTGATGCTTATAATCAAACCTATTACACACCTATGACAACATCAACATAAATAGATAGATCTCACCAGGGCTCCAAAACAAGTAGTTTATTGCAGATGGGCTAGATCTACACATAAAACTCAACTATGCTTGAGCATGAGAT
Source organism: Cryptomeria japonica (assembly GCF_030272615.1). NCBI lineage: Eukaryota > Viridiplantae > Streptophyta > Pinopsida > Cupressales > Cupressaceae > Cryptomeria > Cryptomeria japonica. Next base: position 498,245,105 of record NC_081409.1, on the reverse strand, counting down.
AAATGAAACATTTCAAAACATAACATAAACTAATGATATTCTGATTGGATTTTAAATTGGTTTGAGAACCCCCTTAATTGGAAGATCAGTACCTTATCCAAGGGCAACAAAGTCATACATCAAACTATAAATGAAAGCTTCGATTGAAAATCCATCTTCATTATTAAATATTCATGCATTAATGCCTTGCATAAATGCATTACTAAGATCATTCACAAAATCATCCGATCTTGAAACTATATTCCATTTTTAATGATTTATTATAGAATTTAAATCCTTCCTTGAAGAATCCCTCCAAACAATCATAACTATCTCCTTGAGATAACAAATTTCATCCTCCTCGAGGATTTGATTTGATAAAATGGAAATACAAATCTAGAGACAATCCTGTGTGAATTTATGTATGCCTTACATACACAAGAACCTGCAACTAAGAACACCTATAGCAATAATTAAACTCCATTACTGAAGGAAAAGCCCCGCCCTGTACAATCTTGAAGAAAACTCAGAATTGGAAGCCATGAAAACTGGAGCCACTCTCACAGAATTATGGAACACTTACAAATGAGAAGAATTGAGAATAAGAAGAGGAGAGAAAGATCAGATCTGCAAACAAAATTGCCAAGTGTCTATTTTCTCTAACTGAAATTCTTTTCCTCCTTTCCCGTGGAAACTACTCTGAAAATATCCGATATTTGTTAAAATTAACTACCTAATTGGATTCCTCACTCCAAGAAATTTCTGGAAACATATAATACTTCGTATTTTGGCCAAAAATACAGCCCTGGGCGAATTAATCATTTATGTGTGCACATCATTTAAATTTTTCATTTTATTTATATAGTCTCAACTATATAATACACCTTATTTAACTTTGATTTTTGGCTCTTGTTGTGTTTTGACGCTTTTCCACGTGGCAGCCTCTGATTGGTCGATGGGGTCTACTAGGCACCACCTGGGATGACACCTCATCACCCTGCCATGTGTCTGCCGCATCACCGCAACTTGTCTGTCCACTTGTAACCATCTATGTGCCACATCATCACCACCTAGGCACCATCGAGATGGGACCCGCCTGCTGGATATGTGACTGTACCTACCACGTCATCGCCACCTAGACTTCACCATTTTGCATTTTGCCTTTCGCTATTTCGTGGCCTCTAACGAGTGAGCATCTTTCCTTCGCGAAGTAGCATGGATCGTCCGATCTCCTGAAACATGCACGATCTTTACCCTGCTCAATTTTTGGAAATGCTTTTCTCAATTTCGCGGCCGCTAACGTTCGTTCATCTTGCCTTCACGAAGCCATGCTGATCGTCGATCCATCTCCGACATGCTCGCTGGTTAAGTCAACCTTTCTCTGCAAAATTTTGCCTATTTGCCTCGAGAAGCGTGCCTACGTGGCATCCACCTTTCATCACCCAATCAGCCTCTTTGGTCACCTCGGGAAGCGCATCCACGTGCGTGGGCTCTACCTTGGGCACCCAACGGGCACCATCTGTCAAAAGCCATGATGGCTTTGACATATTACTCAAGTGGAGTATTGCTTATATATACCAAAAAATTACAATCCCCAGCCAATGTGGGATATTACGTTTATGCCTAGGATTGCACTTTTGAAGTTTTCCTGAGACATACAAATGGTATTTTACTGATTTATGCCTCAGTCTTAAAACATCAAAGACTCACGCAGCTCCAAATGCATTTACTTGAGAGTTTCTGAGGTTTTTATTACCACATTGGAGGAGATTTCGGCTTTACCACTACCAATCTGCATTTTGAAACTTAATGCCTCCCAACATCCACACACAGCAAGGAGGATCACAAGGTTGTGAAATTGCCAATGGCATTTGCTAAGAAACTTGCAACCTTTACCAAAGCCATTTAGGAGGAAAAAGCTAACATTTCATTTGCCAATTTATTTCACCAAACACCATGCACAGGGATGTTTTAATTTTGATTTTATGTGCATTCAATGCCACGCAGAGGAGGGGATTGGCTGGGCTTTATGCCTGGTAATTACAATTTGTTTTAAATGTTTCCATTGTGCACATTGTTTACCTGGCATTGCAAGTTTTCATTTGCTGAAAGTTATTGTTGCCTCTTCACCATACCATGCACAATAGGGAGGAGGAATATTTGGCTTATTTCAGACCTACAAATTGCATTTGTTCTACAATTTAAATGACCCCCTTTATTGCTACGATGCCAATCTAGAAGATGACTACAGTTTGCACTTGTTTTTGAAGTCTTTATAAACACTCACCCAAATTCCTACTCTGCCACTCCATATGCTTTGCCAATGCATTTGGTTCTCAACGCTGCCTCTCCATAACTCCACGCAGGGGGATACTTAGCAAATCAATTTCAATTGTATTGAAAATTTCTTACACTGCCCTCACCAGCCAAAATCTACTCCTCCCAATGTATCCTTTTAATAATGTCTTCATCCTTCAATCTAGCACACAGGGAGGATGTTGCTGCTAATGTGCATTTTGCTCTAACTGTCCCTTCAATTACCACATACAACAAACAAGGAAAAGAATTTGGCTTTGAACCAACCATTTACATTTGTTAGAAATTATTAAACTTTAGATTGGCATTCAAACCTACCAATGCATTTGCTGCTAACAATTTATAAATTGCCCCTTTCTCATTTATGGAGGGAGACTTTGGCTTCATGCCAATTGAAATTTGCTTTTGGAGTTGGATTTATGCCTGGCAAACATGCCTTTTCCATTTGCATCGTCAAAGGGGAAATGTTGGAGATACACTTGCTGATTGCATTTTGATTTGAAGACTCTTTTAATTACCTCTCAAACACCACGCTCCACCTTCCAGCTGTATTTTTTAAAATCCCTTCTCTATCGCTAAAGGAGGATTTCGGCATTAGAATCACCAATATGAAATTGTCTGGAGGTCTACAGTCTTTTCAATTCTTATGAAAAGTCTCGTGACTACAATCCATATTTAGATATTCTGAAAATCTCTCAGTGAAAAAAGTCGCCAATAAAATAATACAGCACAGGCATGAGCCAGGTCGTGCCCCAAAGTGGGTCTAACTAAAAAAAAATTTGTTTTTATGCAACTGACCTTTGAAATGCCTTAGACACCTTAAACACACCTCTGGAAATGATCGGCATCATTTTTAGATCATTAAACTGAGTTTCGCGACTTCCAGGCAATTACGCCACATTTTCGCATTTAATCGCGAAGACATAATTTTCAAAGTGGTCAAAACACCTTTCTAGACCTTTCCATCTGACCGGCGTGTACTTTGATATACAAGGATGAACTCTACCAAACAGTTTCTCAAGATGAGTCTTGAGCGAAGAGATATTAATTGGCAAAAATGGCCAACTGACTTTTTCGACACTACGGACCTGATGAAGTCAATGTTCTGGCAATAGATGACGCCTTTCTTAAAAATATCAAACGACCTCCGTAGACCCTCAAATTTGAAACATAGGTACCTTTAAGTACATATTAAATCTTTGAATTCTCAGTTCGACCAAAATTCTGAGTGGATGCAAATGGCGTGCTCATAAAAACAACTACTTTAACTGATATAGCACTAAAAATAAGGATAACTGAAAACGATGGCTAAATGAACCTTTTTGAAAACCAATCAAATGGATTAACAAAGGCTTGAAATTTGAAACGTAGCTCATCATTTATACCGACAATATCCCAGAACAAACATTCTAGCATGACACTTACTTAGGCAACTTTTACACTTGTGTGAAACAGAGCTCCGACTAGCAGCTGAAACAGGGACTAATCAAACCACACAAACTGCAAATAGATTGATCTTCAAAAACTGAGCAAATGGATTTTTTAAGACTTGAAAATTTGCAGGCTGACTCACATTTATGCATAAAATCCAATCCAATTTTAATTTCTTTATGACGATCAATAGGGAAAAAGATATAATCGCTCAAATTAGGCTACTCAATAAAATTTGCATTTGTGCCCAAAATGCACTTTCAGCTCACCCCTTTAAATGGCTACCTAATAAACTTCTCCAAACTAAATTCTGAAAGTTGCACATCACTTCATAGGCCAAATGAAAGGTGTAGGACATGTCTTTCGAGCCTTACCCTCTGAAAATCAACCGGCTCCATTTTGCCCTCTCTCTAAATAGGCCATTCAAACTGACTAATTTGGAAATGCAAAGCAAAAATTTGAATGGGCCTCTAAACTTGACTCAATTTTAATGAGTCACAAGAGTGGCTCTGACTGGGGATGGTTGATTGCAAGATCAAAACAAGAATCCAGATATCTTTGGTTAAGCAAACCATCCAAAAGACGGATCATTCTTCTCTTCTCATCTCAAAAATAGGGCATCCTTATTCTACCCAAACAATAGGGCAAATTATTGAAAACCACATAATTGAAGGATAGAAACTATACAAAATATACAAACAAACTCACAACTGATTATAAGTTGCTCAAACAATCTTAGCATTTACCTTTGTCAAAAATTTGATTCTCATCACCTGATACCATGATCCAAACAAAGGCACCTTTCAATAACAACTGAGCATAACTTTTATAGTCCACCTCTTTTGTCTCATCACTGTAACAACTAGTGTGCTTACCTTTGGTCTGATTCTGAACTTTGTAATCACACGCTATTTCAACACAAGTAAAATCATGAGACAAATCACAATAGAGGCCTTCCCACAAGATACCATGCATTTCACTATCCCAATCAATTCTACCATTTGCAAGGAGATCATCATGCTGAACATGAAAAATAAAACACTCATTCTCAACATTGCAATTCCTATCAGCACTCACCTTGTTATCATTTAAATTAATAGAATGAAGGGCATTACTAATCAACTGATGCAAACAAGGAACATACATGTTACAATCTAGACGTGACACTTCTCTATGCTGATCACACCCCATACTATAATTTTTTATCAAACTCAAAACCTTCGCATTCTCGACATCCCATTCATGGAAAAGAATGCATACCTCCGGCTGAAGCAAATCCTCAACTAACTCTTTCTCTTTCAGGCTTACATCCACCTGAAACACTTTCATTTGTGGTTTTAAATGATCATCACATAACCCATGCCTCTTACCTTCATCATGAAATAATTTTTTACAACCCATACTATTGCTGTTTGAAATTTCATCAGTATGATGGACTGGTTCATCATTTATAACATCTGGCGGATTAGTTATTGCTTCATACAAAGGGTTAGAAACAAAGTGAAGAATCCCCTTATGAACATTATGACACTGAAGTGATTGGTCTGTATCTATATCAAAATTGAATAAAGCACTAGTAAAATTGCTAACGACACCATCCATTCGATCATCATAATCATCTTCATCAGGTAAAGAAGAAATTGAAACTTGGCTGGAACAATCCTCAGTGTTCCATGTTTCACATCCATAAGATTTTATCCTATGAGCATCATTCTTAAAATCAAGATAATCATACTTAGCTTGCCACAATTGATCTTCTTCACCAATAGAACACTCGTCATCAGCCAAAGAACAAAGATGAATTTCGCTGCTATTTACTTCATCAAATGAGTTTTCAGCACATTCACTAAAATTTTCTCTCATAAAACCATCTGTTAGATCAGCATGTTCATCAAGTGAACAAGCATTCAATTCACAGTCCTTTTCCGAAGAATCCTCTTTACCATATTGCAGAAGGTCTTCATTAATAGCTCAAAGGCTCTCCAATATTTAAACCTTCTTATCCACAACCTTAAGAGCTTTCTTAAGTTCTACAATCTTCTAGACTTGCATTGCACTTTGCTGTTCCATGTGAGATTTCGTAGAAATTTGTCCATCCACGTGTGCTATATTTTTATTGCAATCATGTGCACCCTTGAAATTTTCTGAATTAACATTGTGCATAACTTTAAAACTAGAAAGATCATCAACATGATTACAAGAAATGAAATCTGAAAATACATTTACTTCATCCTTAACAAAAGTGACATTATCAATGTTTAAGTGAGGGTCAACTATTGTTTGCACCGAACAATTCTGATTTTCATCATATGGCACATTTTCACTTACACAAACAACAACACTTAGTAATCCCTCTGTATTTGGTATTTCAACATCAAATACATCAACAACATGTAAAGATTGATGGTCATCACCATCATTATTTTCATTAATATTATCCTGGAGAGATGCATGATTCACTTGGTAGTTGGCAGCCACATAATCAGCATAACTGGCATGCAAATCAAATGGTACATATCCCTTGTATATATCTATCTCTGTATCAACATTTTCACAATATTTCCCACTAATCATTCCATCCTTACTATGAGAGACAATCAGCATTAATAGTAGAGGTTCTTGACTCTCATTTAAATCTGAAACACATGCATCAACAAAACCATTTGGAACTGCAAATCTTGATGCACCTAGACATGGAATGATTTGCTGAGTTTCACATGGTATTTTACCATTGAAGGTGCTTTTATAAGAAACTACAACAGACACAAATCTCTTGGCTATCCCAAATTTCCAATTATTTTCCATGTCCCTAGCTGTGTTAAAAGCTTCATGCAAAGTCTTGGGTTCTTTCTTTCTCAATAAGAAGCTCATCTTTTCATCAAATGCACTCATATAAACATCCAGACATAATTTATCATCAATTTTATACTTTCTAGAAATTTTGGACAAAGCTTGCAAAAATCTGATATTAAATGTTGGTACCAATTCATCTTCCCTGATTTGTATATAAGTGAATTCTTTCAACAAGTCATAATCACTCACCTTCTCATCGAATTGATCCATGAAATCTGAAACTAATTCTTCCCATGAGGTAATAGAATTTACTGGCAAAAAAGAAAACCAATCTCTTGCATCCTCTTTCAGTGACTGAACAAACAATTTCATGCATATATCTTCCTGACAAATTTCAAATTCTCCTATCAAATCTGAAACTCTTTTCACGTGTTGACATGCTAATTCTGATTTCTTCCCACTGAATATGGGCAAACACTTTCTGATTTCTGTGGGTATGGGATTTGGGTAACCCGGGATACCTTCAAAGTTTAAAGCAGCATAATACTTCATACTGAAACTCTTTCTATTACATGGTTGTTCTATTTCACTAGACATGGTCATATGTGGAAATACACAAGGCTGAAAAACTTCAGTATTCATTTATTATTGCTCCCACAAATGATTATACAATCTTGGATAAAAACTTCAAGCACATATCCTTATACTGAAACTATTTCACAACATTGCTTGACATAAAGCTCTTCCTAAATTTGCATACTACGGAAGATCATAAACACTGGATATTTCAGCAAAATAGCTATGCAAATTTATTTTGTGATTCTACTTTCCCTCTAGACAAGTGTTGTTCACTAAATGGGAAAACAATATTACACATTCAAACATTCAGAAGAGATGTCTTGCATTTAAAACCTCTAAAAATACCTAGAGATTTGCAACTGTAAGACTTGTAGATCTAAATATTAACTTCCACTTTTAGCACTGTCTTTTACCTCAGAGTCGCCACCTCTTGCACAGAGGATATTTTGAATAGAAGAATGCGATTCAACACTTGTTAATTCACTGTTTACATCTTCAATATCGCTGCAATAAACACTCTTCCAGGCTATTTAACACTGGTATGAGCCATAGAGTCACCACCCAATAAGGAATTGGGGAAAAATTTGCATACAACTGAAAGAACTTCTTACAACTTTTAACCATGCATTCACTATTACTCTTTCATAAAATATGACATGAAACTCATGGATACTTGCAGATCCAGAATAAGGAACACTTTCTAACTCATAAAATCAATCTCAAAACTATGTGCATACACAATGGACAAACTGGCTGGATATGAAATTAGGCAATTGTTATTCAACAATTCCCTAGCAGAGTTGCCATTTTTGTTGTTCACCAAAAGTGATAATCCAAGAACACTGGCACTTGATCTATGAAGTAGCCAATTCAATCTATGAAGAACCTCAGGGCTTGGACAACATGACAAGGATATGAATCCTTCTACTCTTCAAGCTCTGCAAAACCTAGGTGGGTATACCTTTGATGCTTAGAATCAAACCTATTACACACCTATGACAACATCAACATAAACAGATAGATCTCACCAGGGCTCCAAAACAAGTAGTTTATTGCAGATGGGCTAGATCTACACACAAAACTCAACTATGCTTGAGCATGAGATAAATGAAACATTTCAAAACATAACATAAACTAATGATATTCTGATTGGATTTTAAATTGGTTTGAGAACCCCCTTAATTAAAATATCAGTGCCTTATCCAAGGGCAACAAAGTCATACATCAAACTATAAATGAAAGCTTCGATTGCAAATCCATCTTCATTGTTAAATATTCATGCATAAATGCATTTCTAAGATCATTCACAAAATCATCAGATCTTGAAACTATATTCCATTTTTCATGATTTATTATAGAATTTAAATCCTTCCTTGAAGAATCCCTGCAAACAATCATAACTATCTCCTTGAGATAACAAATTTCTTCCTCCTTAAGGATCTGATTTGATAAAATGGAAATAAAAATCTAGAGACAATCCTGTGTAAATTTATGTATGCCTTACATACACAAGAACCTGCAACTAAGAACACCTATAGCAATAATTAAACTCCATTACTAAAGGAAAAGCCCTGCGCTGTACAATCTTGAAGAAAACTCAAAATTAGAAGCCATGAAAACTAGAGCCACTCTCACAGATTTCTGGAACACTTACAAATGAGAAGAATTGAGAATAAGAATAGGAGGGAAAGATCAGATCTGCAATCAAAATTGCCAAGTGTCTATTTTCTCTAACTGAAATTCTTTTCCTCCTTCTTTCCCGTGGAAACTACTCTTGAAATATCCCATATTTGTTAAAATTAACTTCTTGATCAGATTCCATACTCCGAGAACTTTTTGGAAACATATAATACTTCATATTTTGGCCAAAAATATAGCCATAGGCGAATTAATCATTTATGTGTGCACATCATTTAAATTTTTCATTTTCTTTATATAGTCTAAACTATATAATAAACCTCATTTAACTTTGATTTTTGGCTCTTGTTGTGTTTTGACGCTTTGCCACGTGGTGACCTCTGATTGGTCTATGGGGTCTACTGGGCGCCACCTGTGATGACACCTCATCACCCTGCCACGCGTCTGCCACATCACCGCCACTTGTCTGTCCACCTGTCACCATCTGTGCGCCACATCATCGCCACCTAAGCACCATCGGGACGGGACCCACCTACTGGATATCTGACTGTACTTGCCACGTCATCTCCACCTGGACTTTGCCATTTTGCATTTCACCTTTCGCCATTTCATGGCCTCTAACGGGTGAGCATCTTTCCTTTGCGAAGCAGCGTGGATCGTCCGATCTCCTAAAACATGCACGAGCTTTACCCTGCTCAATTTTTGGAAATACTTTTCACCATTTCGTGGCCTCTAATGTTCATGCATCTCACCTTCGCGAAGCCACACTGATCGTCGATCCATCTCGAACATGCTCGCTGGTTAAGTCGACCTTTCTGTGCAAAATTTTGCTCGTTCACCTTGAGAAGTGTGCCTACGTGGGGTTCACTTGTCACCGCCCAGTCAGCCTCTTCGGTCACCTCAGGAAGCATGTCTATGTGCGTGGGGTCTACCTTCGGCACCGAACATGCACCATCCGTCAAAAGCCTTGATGGCTTTGACATATTACTTGGGTGGAGTATTGCTTATATATACCAAAAAATTACAATCCCCAGCCAATGTAAGATATTACCTTTATGCCAGGGACTGCACATTTGAAGTTTTCCCGAGACATACCAATGGCATTTTACTGATTTATGCCTCAATATTTTAACATCAAAGACCCACGCAGCTCCAAATGCATTTACTTGAGAGTTTCTGAGGTTTTTATTACCACATTGGAGGAGATTTTAGGCTTTACCACTGCCAATCTGCATTTTGAAACTTAATGCCTCCCAACATCCACGCACAACAAGGAGGAAACAAGGTTGTGAAACTACCAATGGCATTTGCTAAGAAATTTGCAGCCTTTACCAAAGCCATTTAGGAGGAAAAAGATGACATTTCATTTGCCAATTTATTTCACCAAACAACATGCACAGGGATGTTTTAATTTTGATTTTATGCCCATTCAATGCCACGCAGAGGAGGGGATTGGCTGGGATTTATGCCTGGTAATTGCAATTTGTTTTAAATGTTTCCATTGCTGCACATTGTTTACCTGGCATTGCAAGTTTTTATTTGCTGAAAGTTATTGTTGCCTCTTCACCATACCATGCATAGCAGGGAGGAGGAATATTTGGCTTGTTTCAGACCTGCAAATTGCATTTGTTTTACAATTTAAATGACCCCCTTTACTGCTATGCTGCCAATCTAGAAGATGACTACAGTTTGCACTTGTTTTTGAAGTCTTTATAAACACTCACCCAGATTCCTACGCTGCCACTCTATATGCTTTGCGAATGCATTTGGTTCTCAAAGCTGCCTCTCCATAACTCCATGCATGGGGATACTTAGCAAATCAATTTCAATTGTATTGAAAATTTCTTACACTTCCCTCACCAGCCAAAATTTACTCCTCCCAATGTATCCTTTTAATAATATCTTTAGCCTTCTATCTAGCACACAGGGAGGATGTTGCTGCTAATGTGCATTTTGCTCTAACTGTCCCTTCAATTACCACGTACAACAAACAAGGAAAAGAATTTGGCTTTGAACCAGCCATTTACATTTGTTAGAAATTATTAAACTTTAGATTGGCATTCAAACCTACCAATGCATTTACTGCTAACAATTTATAAATTGCCCCTTTCTCATTTGTGGAGGGAGACTTTGGCTTCATGCCAATTGAAATTTTCTTTTGGAGTTGGATTTATGCCTGGCAAACATGCCTTTTCCATTTGCATCGTCAAAGGGGAAATCCTGGAGATACACCTGCTGATTGCATTTTGATTTGAAGACTCTTTTAATTACCTCTCAAACACCACGCTCCACCTTCGAGCTGCATTTTTTAAAATCCCTTCTCTATCGTTGAAGGAGGATTTGGGCATTAGAATCGCCAATCTGAAATTGTCTGGAGGTCTACAGTCTTTTCAATTCTTATGACAAGTCTCGTGACTACAATCCATATTTAGATATTCTGAAAATCTCTCAGTGAAAAAGGTTGCCAATAAAATAATACGGCATAGGCATGAGCCAGGTCGTGCCCCAAAGTGGGTCTGACTAAATTTTTTTTCGTTTTCATGCAACTGACCTCTGAAATGCCTTAGATACCTTAAACACACCTATGGAAATGATCGGCATCGATTTCAGATCATTAAACTGAGTTTCGCGACTTTCAGGCAATTATGCCACATTTTTGCATTTAATCACGAAGACGTAATTTTCAAAGTGGTCAAAACACCTATCTAGACCTTTCCATCCAACAAGCGTGTACTCTGATATACAAGGATGAACTCTACCAAACGGTTTCTCAAGATGAGTCCCGAGGGAATAGATATTAATTGGCGAAAATGACCAACTGGCTTTGTTGACACTGCAGACCTGATGAAGTCAATGTTCTAGCAACACATGACGCGTTTCTTAAAAATATCAAACGACCTCCGTAGACCCTCAAATTTGAAACACAAGTACCTTGAAGTACATATTAATTCTTTGAATTCTCATTTTGACCAAAAGTCTGACTGGATGCAAATGGCGCGCTCATAAAAATAGCTCCTTTAACTGATATAGCACTGAAAGTACAGATAACGAAAAACGATGGCTAAATGAACCTTTTTGAAAACCAGTCAAACGTATTGACAGAGGCTTGAAATTTCAAACGTAGCTCATCATTTATACTGATAATATCCCAGAACAAACAATCTGGCATGACACTTACTGAGGCAACTTTTACACTTGTTCGAAATAGGGCTCCGACTAGCAGCTGAAATAGGGACTAATCAAACCACACAAACTGCAAATGGATTGATCTTCAAAAACTGAGCAAATGGATTCGTTAAGACTTGAAAATTTGTAGGCTGACTCACATTTATGCGTAAAATACAATCCACTTTTAATTTCTTCATGATGATTAATAGGGCAAAATATATAATCGCTCAAGTTAGGCTACTCAATAAAATCTGCATTTGTGCCCAAAATGCACTTCCAGCTCACCCCTTCAAATGGGTACCTCATAAACTTCTCCAAAATGAATTCTAAAAGTTGCACATCACTTCATAGGCCAAATGAAAGGTGTAGGACATGTCTTTTGAGCCTTACCCTCCAAAAATCAACCGGCTCCATTTTGCCCTCTCTCTAAATAGGCCATTCAAACTGACTCATTTGGAAATGCAAAGCAAAAATTTGAATGGGCCTCTAAACTTGACTCAATTTTAATGAGTCCCAACACACCGTCAAATCATCCATCCAACCGTTAGATCCCTCTTGACTTTCCCACTGGTTAATTCACCTAGGCTACTCTCCTCTCTGGCGGATATCACTGTTTTGGCGAAACATCCTCTTTAGCTAGCCATTTTCTAATCTCATTGAAACCATAGTTTCATTGATGCCAATATTTTATCAGCGGGATCAGTTGATATTTCTTTGATGTGTCCTTGTCGATGGAACTGAGCTTTCAGTGAGACCATTTAGAGGTTCATTGCAGCCAAAGCCTGCCCAACATTCATCTTGATGACATACCACCTGCTCTGCCACATGGCACACCACTAGACCTTCCACCTCATCAGCTACATGGCACCACATGGCACCTCATGATTTTCTCCTAAGATCCGCCACCTCAGCACTACTGGACCCACTACTCTTTTGGCTAAACCTCTTCTTCGGCTAGCCATTTTCATACTTTATCAAATCCCTAGTTTCATCGACACCTTTCTTGTCGATGAAACTGATGCCTTCGGTGAGTCCCTTCAATGATCCATCAAAGCCATGGTCTGCTCGATATAACCTTGAATATATGTCACTTGTCTACCATGTGGCACCCTTTGATTGGCTCCGAAGTTTACAACTGGGTGCCACTTATCGTGAGGGTATTCATTTTGGGCTCTCCACTCTGACACCTTAGCACGACCTCCACTAACCACTAGAATGAACCGCTTATATTAACTGTCGACCATGATTCACTGCTAATGGTTTGTTGCCAAGTCGCAGGCAATATCTAACGAGCATTTTTATGTCGCGATAGCCCTTGGATCCATCTTGATCATCGTTGATATTTGCTAATCTGCTCGACCCTTAGCCCCTCTGAGTGGCTACATCCTATGCCATGGTGTCACCATGTGTCTGCCACTTTTTTGCCACCTCATCAGTTGCCAAGTTGTGGCCATTAACACTCGATCACCTTTGCATGGCAGTATAGCGATGGTCGTGGATTTGCGTTCAACCTTCTCGTTGTTTAACTTGCCCTTTTACTGCAAAATTTTGAGCACTTTGAGATGCACACAAGTGGATCACCACTTATGAGCTTCCACTTGCCAAAAGCCCATAAGATTTGACACTTATGATATATGCAGTCTTGCACATAAATACTGAAATGCTCCTCCTTGTGGCCAATGTGGGATAAAAGGTTCGCCTTAGCCCTTTCCATCGGGTCATTGGGATACTCTGAAAACTTGACTTCCAATCTTCTTGGACTTTTTGCTCTTCACACCTTTGTCATGGGTCCCACCACTTAGTCTCCATGTCATGGCGAATAACCATCGAGCACTTTTGGGTTGTGGTATAGCGACAGCTGCAAAATCAATAGGAACTTGCTCGATCTTTAGGAAGCCCGACAGATACATAGGAAAAGACACAAGACTTAGGCAAAATTAAAAAAATTTAGAACCCGCCCAAGCCTAGACTTAAAAGGGGGGCCCCTCTTGATGACACACAGACCCTTTCACTTAAGTGGAAAAAGGCAATGAGCAAAGACCTTGGATAAAAATAAAGGGATATTTTGAACCATGAACCTTGAAATGATTTGCAAATGGTTCAACATAGACATAACACATTCTCACTTGCTTATTAAAAAACAATACAAAGCCACAACACAAGCAAGAGAAGTAGTTGAACCTTGAACCTTGAACCAAAAAGGTTCAAGGGTTCAAGTTCAATATGAATTACAACAATGTGCTACAAAGGTTTAATTTTCTAAATGTTTTCATAGAAAACCAAAAACCCTAAACCCTCAAAATTTTATAGGTCCTAATAGTGGCTCTAACTGGGGATGGTTGGATGCAAGACCAACACAAGAATTTGGAAAAAACTCAGGGACGTGGACCAACAGGAACAAATGACTTCTCCTCAATTCAAAACTAGGGCTCCTTATTGAAAAACACAGAACTGAAAGCAAATATATACAACCTACAACTACTGTGCATAGACTGAACTAGATCTAGAGAAGTAATATTTTAGGAATTGTCCATGTAGTGGAAATTAAAGGGCCTATCCATAGTGATTCAAATTTCTTATGCTTGCCTTTGTCTTGGTCTTTTGCATTCCACTGCAACACCATGTCATCAATCTAGAGATTTCTTGCATTAGTCCTTTTATCAAAAAGGTACTTCGACCGTAATTGAAGTTTCATATTCCTTTTATGGGCTGTAGTCCTCATTTCCTCCAGCTCTACTAACTGAATCATTCTTTCTTCCATGGGTTCAGACATTTCTAGTTCTTCATTCTATAGAAATTGGTAAACTGGAAGCAAATTATTCACAGGCAATCTGGCTTTCACTCCATAAACTAGCTCAAAAGGGGATGTACCAATGTCCTTTTTTACAGTCACCCTGTCAGCCCATAAAGCTAATCCAAGCTTTTGATCCCAGGACCTTTTATTTTCCTCTAGGATCTTCTTGATGATATTGAGGAGACTTTTATTACTCGAGTCTACTTGGTCGTTTCCCTATGTGTGGTAGGGTGAAGAGTATGACATAATAATCCCATAATTAGCACACAATTTTGTAAACTCCTCAGACCTAAAGCACATAGCATTGTCCATGACTATTTTAGCTGGTACACCAAACTTTGTCACTATATTATCCATCAAAAAATTAATGACCACCTTACTAGTGGCCTGTTTGGTAGGTATGGCTTCAATCCACTTGGTGAAATAGTCTGTAGCCACCAGAATCCATCTGTGACCTCTACTTGATTTTTCTATTATCTCTCTAATAAAATCAATGCCCCATTGAACAAAAGGGGCTTCAACTATAACAAAATTCAAAGGCAAGGCACCAACCTACCTTAGTTTGGAAGAAAAACTATGACAAGGATCACATTTTTTAACATATTTATGAGAATCCTTGAACAAAGTTGGCCAATAATACCCTGCTCAGATTATCCTACAAGCAGTAGTCTTAGCTGAATAGTGGCCTCCACACACCCCACTGTGCATCTCTATTAGAACCATTTCAGCTTGAAATTCGTCTAGGCAAATCGGTAGCATCCCATCAATATTCCTCCAATGTAGGTCTCCCTGAATAAGAACATATTTCTGTGATTTTAACTTTAATGTTCTCCTCTGGCTGTGTGTCATACCTTCTGGACATGAGGCATTCTTCAATAAGTGTACCACATCCAAATACCATCGTTGCCTCTCAATGTTGGTTACAAAAGCTTGTTCAATCTCAACATTATTTATATCAATATCCTTAAAGTTTGTCTTAGTCATTAACTTGGCTAAGCCTAGACCTCTTACCAACTTTGTGATTTTGATCTCTAGATCAAACTCTTGTATTCTGCTTATCCATCTGCATCTTTTTCCAATTACTTTAGACTAGGACAGGATATCCTTGACAACTACATGTGGTACATAGGCTACAATTTGAGCATTTACCAGATAAGGATGAAATACTTTAACAGCCTTGACTAGAGCATATGCCTGTTTTTCCATGATTTCATACTTTAACTCAACAACCTGTAAAGAT
Source organism: Cryptomeria japonica (assembly GCF_030272615.1). NCBI lineage: Eukaryota > Viridiplantae > Streptophyta > Pinopsida > Cupressales > Cupressaceae > Cryptomeria > Cryptomeria japonica. The sequence goes on along the minus strand of NC_081409.1, from coordinate 498,229,167 downwards.
TTTCTATAGAAAGTAATTGGATGTTCATATCCTTCATCATCCTTCTGTAGTAGAACTGCGGCTACTGTGTGATAAGAAGAAAAAGAAAATAATGAGAAAGGCTTACTATAATCAGGTGATTTTAGCATTGGTGCTCCCTGAATAGCCTTCTTAATTTTGTCAAAATCCTGTGCAGCTTCTTCATCCCAAGAAAACTTTGCATCTTTATTCAAAAGCTTCACAATGGGCTTGATAATTTCAGCAAAAATTGCAATAAATCTTCTGACAAAATTCACCTTGCCAAAGAAAGACTGAATCCCTTTAACATTCTTTGGTTGTGGTACATTATTTATAGCTTCAATCCTTTCAGGTTCTATCCTAACCCCTTCCTTGGAGACAATATGCCCTAATAATTTTCCTTCAGTCACTGCAAAATGACATTTTTTTGGGTTCAAGGATACACCAAACTCCAGAGCCTTACAAAAGACCCTTTCCAAGTGACCGCGGTGATCAACTAGTTGCCTTCTTTGAGAAAAATGTCAAATCATCCTGGTAAACAACCATTATGATGTTGATAAACTCCTTAAAAGCTACATCCATTGCTCTCTGAAAAAGTAGCCCCAGCATTCTTTAGACCAAATGGCATTCTCACATACACATAAGTCCCCAAAGGGGTATTAAAATCTCAGTCTTAAATTGCTCAGATTCCTTTACTAATACCCGATTATAACCTGAGAACCCATCCATCATTGACAATAAATCACAACCAGTTACCCTTTGTAACATGGCTTCCATATTTGGGGAAGAATAATTGTCTTTTAGAGAAGCAACATTTAAATTTCTAAAATCTACACAAATACCCATGAAGAATGTCTTATAGGTTTTATAATCCCACCTTCCCTTAGCTTGGTTAACTCTTGTTGCATTTTGGTCTCCAAAAGGGGGTTAATAGGTCTTTGCTTCTATCGAAAAGGCTTAGCATCAAGATGTAGAGGAATTTTATGTTGAAATAAGTCTTGTTTATGCGTCTTTAAGTCCTCATAGGACCAAGCAAAAACATGTTTATACCCTTTTAATAAGTTAATGAGGAGGTTTCTAATATGGGGAGACAGGTTCTTCCCAATATACACCAACTTAGGGGATGCTTATGTCCCTAAGTTCACCTCATCCAATTCCTCAACCTTTGTATATGATGCTTGATGTAAGTGACCATCACTGTAATGGACATACCCTCTAGTTCAACTAGTCCCCTAGGTATTTCATTTGTCTCTAATTGCACTATGGCAGTTCCAAAAACTGTTTCCTATCCATCTACTACCTCCACCAATACATTACAATCAATCTTTTGATCTTCATAGTTATCTATGCATTGTACAAATCTAAGGATGTCTTCATCATCCTCAAAAAATTGCCAATTGTACACATTATCTAGGATGGTTGGTCTTGCTTTTGTCTCAATTATTGAGACTCTAGTCAATGTTACATCATTATTCTTTAATGCAACATTAGCTAAAAAATCTGCCATAATGTTCTTAGACCTTTCAATCCAATCAATGGAAAATGCATCAAAGTGTTCAATGACATCCCAAACAGCATGCTTGTACCTTTTTAACTTGTCATTTTTAGATGCATATCTTGACCTTATTTGAGACACTACAAGTACAAAGTCTCCATAAACCCTTAACAACTTGATCCCATGTCTTTTAGCAATTTCTAAGCCCAATAACAAAGCTTCATACTCAGTTGTATTGTTTTTACTTTGGAATGCTAATAGAAAAGAATACTTGAAGGCAATACCTGATGGGGAAACAAATAGCACTCCCACTCCAGACCCTTCCTTAGAGCAAGCTCCATCAAAGTACATCTGCCATAGGCCTTCTTGCTGTGATTCCAGCTCACCAACAATAGGATCAGTATTCTTCAACTGACGCTGAATTGGTTCTATTATGTAATTATCAATGTCCACATCAATCATGCAATTAAGCATGTTTGGGTCTATTTTTTCAATAAAAACTGGGGCACGTGGTTCTTTGTATAATTTTATAGAATTCCCATTCACTGGGATAGTTGCATATGAAAAATCTAGTTGAATATGCCCTCCAACAGTAGCAGCCCACTGCCTAGACAGAAGCATGCCATAATGTGGCTTGGTTTTTGTAACAATTACATCCATTTTATAAGTAGCTTCAGGGAAAGCTGTTATTTTTACTTCTACATCTCTCATAGTACCCACAACAGGAACTTCTCTATTATCCATGGCATAACATCTCCCATATGAAGTGTGTACTGACAAACCTAGCTCTTTCATAACCCCATAAGGCATCACGTTAGCAGCTGCACCGGAATCTATCACGCAATTTTTTTATCAGTCTGTTATTTACTAATAGTGTGACATAAAAGGGATCTATCTAAGATGGTTCTTGATCAATAGTGGTGCCCACATAAACTTCTAGGACTCCTTGTTCTTGATCCTTCTCATCCTTTGCATTTCCATTTTCAGAAGAAGCATCTCCATCTGATATACTTGAAATCAAAGAAAAATCAGCCTCTCTATGTTCCTTTATTTTCAGCAGCTCTATCAAAGGTACTGAAACCTTCATATGTGTTAAATCTTGAGTCATATCAAAAGAAGTGTTAACATTAGACTCAACATGAGTTTTAACCTTTTTTACCTTCTGGTGACTTGTTCTCTTATCACTAGTAGTTTCTACCTTACATCTAGTTGTATCAGCAATACTAGGTTTCGCTGAACTACTTGACCAATCACCTTTAGCCTGACTATCTTTGACACAAGTTTTGTTCTCAGTGGACCTCTTAGAAGAGGTTTCTTTAAAAACCAAAGAACCTGACATACCTTGAATTCCATCATCTTTGATGCTTCTCAGATTATAGTTATGCTTAGCTTTAACTATTGCAGCCTTAGTGAGATTCTTGACTTCCTCCTCACTAGGCCTTCTAAGGTGAATCTCTTGATTTTCTATTATGACTACATTCAAAGTGGGATGCCAATCAATTATCAATTGCCCTTGACAATTTGCATTTCTTCTTGAGGCATTATATTTAGTTGCTTCATCCTCTGAAGACTCATAGTTAGTTTCCACAGTATACTCAAACATATTAACTACAAGTTCATCCTCACTTCTCATGGAATCATTTAGAGCTTGAGCCACAACACACTGATAGGGGGAATGTGGCTCATCACATGCCATACACCAAGGACTATTTTCCACATTGTGTACATTTCCCCCCTTTAAAGGATCAGGGGTATTCTGATTTTGTGTGCCTTTTGATTTATCTTGCACAGGTTTGCCATCTTTCCATGCAATGTTATATGGCATATCATGCAATCTAGAAGGTCTATCTTGCTAGTTGTAGTGAGGCCTCTCAGTTTTACTTACTTTAGCAATAAGATCCTTGATCATAGTCATTAATTTTTCTATCTTAACCTCTTCTTTGGAGGATTTATTTTTTTGTAGTTTTTGTTCCTGCCACAATCTTCCATCAGTCCTTCTTCTCACTTTACCCGATGCTTTTCTATTACTCTCTACATTGATTGCAATTCTAAAAGCATCTCTCAAGCTATGTGGGTTCTTATCTTTGAGAATGTAAGACATTTTGGGGTCAAATGCATTATAGTAGGTAATTAGACACACATTTTCATCTAACCTCATCACTTGAAAAAGTCTATGCATTGCCTTTTGAAACCTTGCATTAAAATCTATGACGACTTCATTATTAGATTTCCTGATGTTGTTAAATTCATTGATCATGAAGCTCACATTTGTCTTATATCCATATTGCTCTTGAAAGCAATTTTTGAATTCTTCCCAAGAACCTATACTATCCACAGGTAACCCTCTGTACCAATCTCTAGCATCCTCAATCAAGGATTGCAAAAATAGCTTCATGATGACATCTTCATGTGCAATTTCATAGTCATTAATCATGTCACCAAAAGATTTCAGATGCTCTTCAGCATTGATAGCATTATTCCCAGCAAATTTCTGAATTTTATCCCTCATTTCAATAGGGACATGGTTTGGATATCCGAGAATTCCATCAAATTGATAGGGGGGGTGAATTAGTATGCCAAAAATCTTTGTACTTAAACACTTTGCAAAACTAGCAGTAAATTGGTAAAACAGTTTAATAGACAAACTGATTAATAAACATGCAAGCCAAATAGCTAATAATGCATTCACCCATAGAAGCACAAACACCATAACACAAGATATTTTGACGTGGAAACCCCAATGGGAAAAACCACGGTGAGATGGAACTCACAAGTAACTATCTGCAAAATAGGAACCAGACCGGTTAAGGTTAGACTAGTTAAGGTCTTACAATGTTCTTTACCAGAATAGATCCTGTTAGGAATCTCAATCTTTGTTAGGAGATAAGTCCGATTAAAGACTAGCTTGCTAGAGGATTTTAGATCCATAGATGTGAACCACCTTGTTAGAGGATTTACAAAAGGCTTTTGGGCCTACCTGGTTAAAGGCTACAGACTTGTCAAAGATGTGAGTAATCAACAAGTGTTTGATCTATCTAATAGCACAGACTACTCAATTAGATCCTTGATAGCTTGTTCTTAATCCACTCTAGCATTACTTCAATCTTCTACACATTCATATTCTCTCCAACTCCTTAACCACCTTAAACCCTAGCTGCAGTATCAACTATCGCAACAACAACAACTTCAACAACCTAAAACCCTAGACATGATGTCCTTATAAAGGAAACTAATTTCATGTCGGTCCAATAGGATTACATTACAATTTCCTAGGTTCAATGAACCTAGACATACTTGGTAATACATCACAAAAAGTACCACTACAGAGTCGGCACCGTCAAACAATCGGTGGATGGTAACTCATCACACAATGTCGGTTGGTAACTCATCACAGAGTATACAGGTTCATATAAAGTGTCGGTTGCTAGTTTGACGAAAATGAAGATTGGTAGAAATGTGTTATGCCACTTTAATCCCTTGTACCGCTTGAGGTTAACATGATGCTTCAGACTGGGAAACACATTTTGCAAAACATCAATAGTTTAAAGACTATAATACACCATACCGGTTGGAACAAATGTCAGTTGTGTTCTAACTTATACATATAAAGAGGATCTCAATGCAAGTGTGTGTCCATCAATGACAATCACAACATAAACATCAAAAATACCAACAATCTCCCCCTTTGGCATTGATGGCAACACTTAGGAAAATAAAATTTTGACATCTAAGTGTTTTACAACAAAATCATGCCATAAGCAAAATTGCTCCCCCTAAGCATATACACTATCCCTTTAACAATACAATGTATAGCATTTTTGCATATAGAGCATAAACATTTGAGATATAAAAAGCATATAATCAAAATTTGATTACCAGATACTTCTCCAAATAGAATTCTTCTCCCCCTTTGCCAACAATGACAAAGTATAGCTGAACAACCCTGTTTTCATTTGATATTAAAAATAATAAAAGTTTATGACAACAAGGAATGATACTTGTCAAAAATAGATTTAAAGTCCTGCAAGAATTGTTTCATTGACAAAGACCAGGACTCAAGTAGGGAGGTGGCTACTTCTCATTCTGTCTGCATTTAGGAGACCTGTTCTTCCATGGCATCAATTGTGCTCATCTCCTGTGTAACTGTTAAGGCATCCAGGTTCAGATAGCACTTTTGAAGAATTTGCAATCATGGGAGTAGAACCAGTTGTAGCTCCTGCAAATATCTAGACCGAGTGTTGATCTCTTGCTCCATTTTTGCTGACTGGATGTGAAACTGGTGAACGGTTTGCCCATAAGTTGTAAAGGAATCATAAGGCATCTTGAATGTGCTCAAGTAGGAATGTAAGTCTGTTTCAAGTTTTTACTTCTGAGCTAGCACATCATCATAGAACAGATGGGGTTGACAGATTTTGCTGAGTAGCAAATTCCCCTCATCTAGAGCATCCCTTATATCCTTTTGTTCTTTCTTCAGTTCAGTCCAGTGCTCATTCAACTTCTTCACCAGAGCTATATTAAGAGATTTTTGATGCTCCTTCTTGACATTAGCCTCTGCTACCTCTTCAAGGCTCTGCACGTGATCATCCACTACTATGCATAGGAGCTTAAGTCTAGCTAGTGATGAATCAGTGTTTGGAATATTTGTACTGGGTATCAAACCGGTAAGCATATCCATAGTTGATTGAATTACATCCTACTCCTTCTTCCGTTGAATGATTTCAAGGTGCTCTTGAGCTACCTTGATGCTCTGCATTAGCTCTGTTTCACTTGCAAACTGGAGATCAATAGGACTGGAGAGGTCAGCCAGTTTGGCTTGACTCCCAGTTGCCTTCGGAGTCTCCATCTGGGTGCTCTTCTGCACTTCTCCTACCTTGTCCTCTTCCACTTTCTTCTTCTCCACTTCTATCCTCTTCTCTGCTTCCTTGTCCTCCTCAGCCTTTTTCTTTTCTGCTTCCTTCTTCTTCTCCTGTTCCTTATCTTCTTCTTCCTTCTTCTTCCTCTCTGCTTCCTTCTTCTTCTCCTGTTCCTTATCTTCCTCTTCCTTCTTCTTCCTCTCTGCTTCCTTCTTTTTATCCTGTTCCTTATCTTCCTCTTCTTTCTTTTTCTTTTCATCTTCTTGCTTCTTTTTCTCTTCTTCATCCTTTTTCTTCTTCTCCTCTTCATTTTTCTTCTTCTTCTTCTTCTCCTCTTCATCTTTCTTCTTCTTCTCCTCTTCATCTTTCTTCCTCTTCTCTTCTTCATCATTTTTCCTCTACTCTGCCTCTTCCTTTGCTACTTTCTATCTGTCCTCGGCTTGCTTATCAGCCTATTTAGCCTATTGATTCTATCTTTTTGCCTCAGATGGTGTTTCCTGAGTATCATCCTCAACGTCTAGAGCATCGACATCAATGGTGTCAATTGGATCTACAACCGGATTTCCTTCATCATCAAATACTTCATCTGGTTTGGATATAACCAGTTCTTCTTCAGCTTGCCGGTTGGCTAGATGTGCTTTGTGAGTCTAGACAGCAGTTCTCATATATAGATGAGTGTCTTTCTCAACATTAGCAACTCTACCTTCTAATAGCTAGAGTCTTCTTTTTCTAGTGAAGAAGAGTCCTTTATTTTGGTCAATAACATCAAACAATTCAGAATTTGATAGGTCGAGAAAGTACTGTGCAAAAACCTTCTCCCTAATTTCCTATTCTTTCTCTATGGCAATGCGCCATCTATTGTCTAATGACATATATAAAGAATATAGTGTCTGAGACTTAATCTCTGAGGGCGACCGGTCATTAATACATAAATACTAAATTATTTCCTTTTCAACTGCTTCCTTTTCATCCTCATTGAAGTCATCAAAACACTCAAGTAAGTCATTTAGCACTTTTCTCCTAATATTCTTTATTGTTCTTTGACAATGTGTCAAAGGTTTATAGCAAGATACATCTATATTTACCGATGCAGATGATGTCGGTTCATTCTTTATCTTCCTCTTTGCTTGACGTGTTTTCTTTGGCTTTTCCTTAGACACAGTTTCTTTTGAGTTTGGAGAGGTATTCCTTGTCTTCCTCTTTCTCTAGAACACTTTAGCCGGTGCAACTTCCAGTTTCTTTTTGGCTGGTGACCGCTTGGTCACTTTTGGAGTTGCTATAGTAACCAGTGTTGATGCTATAGGCACTGCCTTTGCCTTCTTCACTACTGGTTCTTTTTCTTTCATTGATGGTGGTTCCTCAACTAGTGCTATCCTATCTAGGTAGGTGTCGGTTCTCTTTGCCTTAGGATCAAGTGGTGAGGCAATAAGGGTAGAGGCATACCCTTCTAGCATATTATACATCACCTCATAGCCCATTGGCTCCACTTCTTGTCTAGGCTCAACAACCTCCATTATGCATTTATCTACTTGGATGGTGAAGTAGATGTCGTCTTCATATTTCTTGATGATGTCACCTGATATCCTCACCCTTTGGCTCATTTTCCTTTTGAACTCATCAAAATACTTGTTCAGAACATCAGGGTAGCCGGTTCCAATTACTTCAATGCTTTCCTTGATTTGCTTGGTCACCAGTTGGTCACCAAACCATTAGACATCTCCTACTCCTGGAAAGTAGCCTTGGAAATAGAAGAACAACCCAACCAGTAGTTGTCCAAACTTGAACCTAAGTGCATTATCCTATTTGATCGCCTTCAGATTCAATAGTAGTTGTCTCTACATACCGATGCATAGATCAAATGATGCATCCTCCTTTATCATCTGGTAAGCGACATTTACCACTGCAGCAGATACAAAGTTAATTCTGCTGGCTGAGAATGTTCGGTATCCAATCACCATGCATGCATACTTCACCAGATCATCTTTGATAGAATTTACTGTCATGCCTCGTGAGTCACTCACTGAATCGGTGAGCTTGGACATTTTAGTTTTGCTCACAGTTCATAGGGCTGGCACTTCCCCTGTGTTGTAGAATCCGGTGACTACATGAATTGCCTGTGGCTTGATGTCATGTGTTCTCTCTAGGTACATCTTATCACCATGGACTCTGCTTAGAATGATCCTTATATGATCCTCTATGAAATCTTCTAGGAAGTAAATAGCATTGTGGAGCTTTTTCTTTTCCAAAATATTAAACTCTGGTTTGATCTTCTTATCTTTATCACAAAATAAGCCTAACTGGGTGTGGATAGAGAGAGACCCTAGATCTTCTATCTTGCAATCTATGTAGTTAGAAATTCCCTCTTCTACTATCACACCAGTCGGAACTCATGATAGGGCATTATACTTAGACTTCCATTGAATAAAACTTGCAGACTCGACAAATGCACTAGAACTGATATGAGATGCGGAAGCCATGATAGAAATCTTAAGAACCCAAGAAATACCTTTTGAAACACGTGAAATTAGGGCTTGCTAATTCTCCTTCACTTCACACTCCATCAGTTGTTGAATCACCGCTTTGTGTTCTCCACTTGACCGTTTCTAGTTTGAATTTGAATCTCCTTTACGGTTTCTCAATTTCTCAAAATCTCTACTCAAATCACCTTTTTGTCGCTCTGCTCTTTGAAAGACTTTTTCTTTTCTCAAAAACTGATATTGAGAAATGATTTGAAAAATTCTTTTAAACATATTCCTCACCTACCATCATTAATGCTCCTTCATTAGGGCGTAAACCCTAATTTGCCTTTTTACCATTTCTGATCTTCTGCCAAATGACAGGTATCACATACCAGTTAAGGTATTTTACTGGTGTAAACCAGGGGTTCAAAACATTTAGCCATTTGCTCCCCCTAAGCTTTTTGAAGCTTAGTTTGTCAGTTCTGTGATTTCCACACTAGGTGCAGAAACTAGTTCCTCTTGTAACACCACTGGTTTCTCCTTCTAGATTTTGTTCATGTCCTCTTGAACAGTGTCAACATCAATGTTTCCTTCCAGAGTGACCAGTATATCATCAGATATGCTTTTTCTTGATCTATAGAATCTAGCAATGTGATCCAGTTTGTTGCAGTGATAGCAGACCAATCCAGGTGCTCTCCAAGGTCCATTGTTCATGTTTCCATTCTTCCTTCTACATGTTGCAGCAGTGTGACCATGACCATGATAGATCATACAATTTTCTCTCTATCTGGTTGTTGCTTGATAACCACTGCTTCTTGGCTTATGATTGAAGGCATTAAACCGGTTGTGATTTCGGTTCACAAAAGGTTCATGACCAACTCCCTGGGTCCTCTGAGGATATCTTCCAATGTTGTTCATAATAGACCTGCATTCAGATTCTCTATGCCCATACTTGTTGTATGCATAACAGTTACCATAAAATCTATAGGATCTAGGCTTATCATTTAGGAAATAAGGAAAATTGTTGTAAGCCTTACTCCTACACACATTAGCAGTATGTCCTTCTTTAAGACAGTTGAAACAAACAGGTTTAAACTTTTTCTTACCTTTATCCTTTGATTTCAGTTGTTTCTTTGATGTTCCAGCATTTGTACCAGAGGTCTCACCTTTGTCATGACCAGAATAACCAAGTCCATTGGTGTTCTTGACCAGTTTGGCAGATTCAAGCTTTTGCTCTAGCTTGACAGTACTCTTGTTGAACTTAGCAAGTATTTCCTTTGACTCAGAGAGTTCTTTGGAAATAGCAGCATTTGTTACCAATAGGTTTTCATTCTCATAGATGGCAGTGTTTAGTTCTCCTTGCATGTCTTCCTTTTCCACCTTGCTTGCATGGAGTTGAGCATTTAGGGCACTCACCTCTTGTTTCAGCTTGGAGATCTCATGATCTCTTTCTTTCACTAGGTCTTCAGCTTTTCTCCTGTTCTCAAGCTCTTGACACATCCAGATAGTCACTCCTTCCAACTCCTTTCTTAGGTTGGAGTTTGATTCATTCAACTTATTTGCTTCAACAATTAGGGCTTCCATGTCTATTTCATCTAAAGAACTATTTTAAAATAGCTCCATCATCTTTTCTACATGTTTTCTTCGTTTTGCTTGAGATGCCTTGTATTTGACCATAAGATCATCATAGGCTTGCTCAGACTAAGTGAGCTGGTGGGTAAGTTCCCTCAATGTGTATTCCCCCATATCTCTTTCCAAGTGGTTAAACTTATAGAAAGGTTGGCTCTGATACCAATTGATGAATACTAAGAGGGGGGGGTGAATTAGTATGCCAAAAATATTTGTACTTAAACACTTTGCAAGACTAGCAGTAAATCGGTAAAATAGTTTAATAGACAAACTGGTTAATAAACATGCAAACCAAATAGCTAATAATGCATTCACCCATAGAAGCACAAACACCATAACACAAGATATTTTGCGGTGGAAACCCAAATGGGAAAAACCATGGTGAGATGGAACTCACAAGTAACTATCTGTAGAATAGGAACCAGACTAGTTAAGGTCTTACAATGTTCTTTACTAGAACAGATCCTGTTAGGAATCTCAATCTCTATTAGGAGATAACTCCGATTAAGGACTACCTTTCTAGAGGATTTTAGATCCACAGATGTGAACCACCTTGTTAGAGGATTTACAAAAGGCTTTTGGGCCTACCCAGTTAAAGGCTACAGCCTTGTCAAAGATGTGAATAATCAACAAGTGTTTGATCTATCTAATAGCACAGACTGCTCGGTTAGATCCTTGATAGCTCAATCTTAATGCACTCCAGCATTACTTTAGTCTTCAACACATTCATATTCTCTCCAACTCCTTAACCACCTTAAACCCTAGCCGCAATATCAACTATCGCAACAACAACAACTTCAACAACCTAAAACCCTAGACATGATGTCCTTATAAAGGAAACTGATTTCATGTAGGTCCAATAGGATTACATTACAATTTCCTAGGTTCAATGAACCTGGACATACTTGGTAATACATCACAAAAAACACTGCTACAGAGTCGGCACCATCAAACAATTAGTGGATGGTAACTCATCACACAATGCCGGTTGGTAACTCATCACAGAGTATACCAGTTCATATAAAGTGTCGGTTGCCAGTTTGACAAAAATGAAGACTAGTAGAAATGTGTTATGCCTCTTTAATCCCTCGTACCGCTTGAGGTTAACATGTCGCTTCAGACCGGGAAACAAATTCTGCAAAACATCAATAGTCTAAAGACTATAATACACCATACTGGTTGGAACAAATGCTGGTTGTGTTCTAACTTATACATATAAAGAGGATCTCAATGCAAGTGTGTGTCCATCAATGACAATCACAACATAAACATCAAAAATGCCAACAAATACAATGACCCATACAACTCAACATTTATCGGTCTCCTTTGAAACTAATTTTTAATAAAGTTGTTTCCAATATTCACCCTTCAGCCTGATCCGCCAACTCTAGGATTTTGATGGCTTTGATTATGGAGCAATCCGTGATCGGTTTGGTTTGTTGGAAGTGTATTTAGAGGAATAGAAGAAATGTTTGGGGCAGCACCTTTAGATTGGTTAAGGGGTGGGATATCACTTGTTTGCATCATTGGTGGAGTATACAACAGAGAGACAAAAGATGCTGGGACGTAGGATTACTATGATCTACAGGTGGGAAAGTTATAGGAGGAGCTTTCAAGCATCGCATCTTTCTCGTGAAATTGGAATTAAGTGCTTCTATTTTAGCCTTCTCTAACTCCCTTTGTAGATCTTCATTTTCTTTCCTTATCCTTTTTACCTCAATCTCATGCGACATCATTCCTTGGGGTCCTTCTACACTTCCTGACACTAGACCTGTAGATCCATTCTCCACTACTTTTTGTTTTTCTTTGTCAATAACAGGTTTGATAGGTTGGGGATCACTATGAACCTCCCTACTAGGTTGTGATACAACTTTAGGTCTAGAAATAATTTGAGGATCAATGATTTCTCTAATAACAGGACCTTGCTCTTCACTCCTAGGTTCTTCTTGAGAAAACAACTCAAGCTCTAGAATCTGTCTTAATAACCTATCTCTTTCAATGAGTTTGGCTTTAGTTTCATTATCCTTTTCCTTATCTTTCTTTTTTCTTATGGTAATCAATTGATGTACTCTCTAATTTAGTACCTCAATCTCTTGAGACACTTCATCTTGGTCTGGCAAGGTTTCCTCTGAATCGGACACATTTAGCTAGTCCATATCAATCAGGCTAATATTTCCTTCCATAGTTTTGGGAATGGAACTGGCTCTATTACTTGTAGTATGCCTATCTCTCCCAGAAACACAGGCATTAGACAATATTTGGTGAAATGATTGAATATCATCATTAGTACCAAACAGGCCAGCATGAAAACCCATAATATTATGGTCAGAGTCATGAGAAGAGGCATTGGACCTTGCATATACAGGACGCTCATAAGACTTACCCGTTTGATTACTCTTTTATTTCCATGATTGACTTGACTGGTCAGGAATAATAGTTCCTCTCTAGTCCTTGTTGAATGGTTTAGGTAACCCTTCATGCAACTTCTCCTGAGGGTTTTTCTTCATATAAGACCTAGTATTTCTTCTCCTATTCATCTTGCTAACCTTGTGAAGTAACACTGGTTTTTTTTTACTTCAGAGTCACCACCCAATATCTTGGAAATAAAATATATTTTAACACAGTGAATCACTTACAAGACACCTAAAAATGAAACTGTTGATCTTTAGAAAAGAACTAAATAGTATTCTAAGATGCTATGAGTTAGATCAATGATTTTCTGTAGAAAGATAAACTCAATAATTTTCAGACTAAAACCAAGGGAACCTGATCTCAATACTTTTATGCAATAAAGATATAGATCTATAGTATAAGACTTATCTTATTTGAATCTCCCCAGCAAAGTCACCAATTTTGTTGTGGTGACTCGGATGGGCTAACTCACTTTCAATCTGATTCAACAGTCTAAACCAGAGATCTTTAGATCACTACCCAGTAGAGTCACCAATTTTGTTGTTCTCCATTTTGAAAAATTTTGTTTCTTCTCTTTAAAAGTGAAAATTACTGCCTCTGTGCTGCAATGGAAGAGAATAACAAAATTTTGAAATAAATACAATAATATGAGGTTCTAGAATTAGGAAACCTCCTACACTTTAAGATTACAAAAGCTTGGGCAGGTGAACCCTTTTAAAGATTTTTTTTCTCACAAAAATAGTAAATGGTTTGCAGAAAACTAGTGTAAATTCCTGCAAAATTTCCTTACTAACCAATACAACTGACCTAAATGGAAAATTGATTTGACTTTTTAAAAGAGGATCACAAAATGCAACAAAAACCAACAGATAAACTAGTGCCTTATCCGGGCAATAGAGTCATCTACAATAGACTACAACCTGACAAGAGAAACTAGTACACAAATCACAAGTTCCTGATCTATCAACTCTAAATATGCCTGACATACACAGAGTCCTAATCTACATCAGACTTCATCATCCAATCCACACTAAGAGTATTGATATCAATGAATTTGTTCAAAGTATTTAATATTTTCCTCCTTAAGAAAAAAGACTCAAAGCAACTTCATTAGATGCCTAAAAAATCATTCAAATAAGCAATCCTTGATTACTTAAATGAAATAAACACCAGTATAGTGACATAGAGAATGCAAATCTAGATTTAAATTCTATGGACTGTATATTTCATTCCTCTATTAGAAGGTTACAAGTATTTCATATTTGACTCAAAAATTGCTAAGACAAAGGCCTGTATTAATTTTGCTAGAGTTTAGCTACAAACATTTGTGTCCTCTTTTCTAAGTAGTCTTGATATCCTTTTATAGAAATTAGGACGCAACAAGCTTCGGGCCACCTAGAAGAAAAATCTTACCCTAACAGTCTTCATATGATTACAACATTATTCACACACAAATAATCGCATAACCATCTCATAACCATGATCTACAAAGAGATCTTACATCATATATATACCAACCCAGGACCTAAACAATTAGGTCAGTGAGCTAAAAGATGATACAATAAATTCATAACATAAACCCACAATCCAATGGTCAACCAAATCAGCCTAAGACTAAAACAACATAATCCAATCAATGAATCCATTTGGTAATGCATCAGGACCACCCATCAACACTTTACATAAGTCGGTCCATAACCTAGCAAAATAAGATAGTATTAGGTCTGGTCCAAAATGCAACACCATCGATCAATAGGAATACAAAAAACATAACCAAAAACTTCCCAAAAGCCATCTAGAAGCCCCACCAACACCACTTATCATGTGCATCAAACGATCTTCAACAAATCTCTGATGGTAAAACCCTTACCGGTGACCAAAAGGCTTACTAGAATTACTAATATTATCTAAGTCATCAAATCCTAAACCAATTGATCGTGATATGCATCTAAATAGAATGAATGATAGATCTAAATAAATTCCACAAACTAAAGCATATTAGAGCATACTAGATCAATATCATAATCTAACCACTCTACCAGAACCAATCGAAAACTGGTAAACAACCAAAAAAGTCGGTGTTGCCATCAATGAAAAAATATCAATGCAGCACATAATCAATTCCTCCAAATTTCTAGCACAATCAAAAGCATGAGATAGAGAAAAGATCAATGCCAAAAGGGTTCAAATAGCAGTAAATAAATAGAGATATCTCATCCACAAGAACTTTGTAGTAGGTAAAAGGAAGGTATAAAGACTATCATAGAGCAGCCAAAGCACTATTTGGTGACAAAGAAATAAGGTTCTCATTCCTTATCAATAAGATATAGTAATTGAGACCATCTCTAATAGAAGGATATCTTTTATATTCATCAGCCTTCACCAATAGTAAAGGTGTGGCCACATCAAGGTCACTGTCCCATGAGTTGGGACAGACATGAATGCTTAGGCTACAATATAAGAAGCTTCAATGATTTTCAAGATTATAATACATACACAAAAATGACAGTCATATTAATCATGTAATATCATTGATAGAGACACAGAATAATGAGCAGTCCTTGTAATCATGAAAGGAGTAGTCCATTAAAGCAATAGATAGAAGTATTAAAAAAAGGATCTGAAAGAATGTATAAAACAATAGAAATATCATGAAAGCATAGTAATAGAAAGACCAGTCACAAGGCAATGATAGAAAATAAGTGCAACTACAATCATGATTGATATTGTGACAAATAACACAATGGACACAATGACCTAAAAAATGTAGGTCTAAGACATAACACAAATTAGTCATGAGGTTCCTTGAAGAAAGTTTTAGCAATAATTATCAAAATACAGATCTTGGAGGTATGATAGATAGTCAAAAGAAGAGAAAATTCCATACATCAACGTAAAAATGAGAAGATTGTTTTTGTATGGAATATGAAAGATTAACGGTAGAAATTTGAGTTTGCCATAACCAAAAAATATTTGCAATCAAGTCCAAGAATAAAGATATCATGAAGTAGATTTGGTAGTAATAAAGACTATGACAGTTTTCAAATCCCTATGTTTCAGTGTTTTGTCATAGTATGTGTCTTTAGAATAGATGACGCGTAGCATTCATATTAAACATTGAAGTGGGTAGATGAATTATTCATAGTGTAGGGACAAAACAATGGTTAGTTGAGTGTTGCATTATCCAAGAAAAGAATGAATAGAGCCTCCTCTTAAAGAATTCAAAAGTCATAGACAAGTAATACATAATAAAGGAATCAACAAAAGAAACATAAGAATGAATATTGTTCTTTAAATGATTTGAAATAAATTCAAACAACTAACAATTACATGCCAAAATTATTGCATCCAAAAAAATATTCAAACAATAAAAGGGATGTGTTGGGACCTATAAAATTCTGAGGGTTTAGGGTTTTTGCTTTTACTTGAAAACATTTAGAAAATTAAACCTTTGTAGCGCATTGTTGTAATTCATATTGAACTTGAACCCTTGAACCTTTTTGGTTCAAGGTTCAAAGTTCAACCACTTCTCCTTCTTGTGTCATGGCTTTGTATTGTTTTTTAATAAGCAAGTGAGAATGTGTTATGTCTGTGTTGAACCATTTGAAAATTGGTTCAAGGTTGAAGGTTCAAAATGTCCCTTTCATTTTATCCAGGGTCTTTGCTCGTTGCCTTTTTCTGCTTAAGCGGAAGGGTCTGTGTGTCATCAAGAGGGGGGGCCCTTTTAAGTCTAGGCCTGGGCAGGTTCTGATAAATTTTAATTTTGCCTAAGTCTTGTGTCTTTTCCTATGTATCTGTTGGGCTTCCTAAAGATCGAGCAGGTTCCTGTTGATCTCGCGGTTGTCACTATACTGCAACCCAAAAGTGCTTGATGGTTATTCACCATGACATGGTGACTAAGTGGTGGGACCTATGATAAAGGTGCGAAGTGTAGAAAGTCCAAGAAGATCGAAAGTCAGGTTTTCAGACTATCTCGATGACCCAATGGAAAGGGCTAAGGAGAACCTTTTGTCCCACATTAGCTGCAGGGAGGAGCATTTTAGTATTTATGTGCAAGACCGCATATATCCTAAGTGTTAAATCTTACAGGATTTTGGCAAGTGGTAGCTCAGAAGTGGCGTGCCCCCTACACGTATCTCAAAGTGCCCAAAATTTTGTAGTAAAAGGGCAAGTTAAATAACGAGTAGGTTAAACATAGATCCACAACCATCGCTATACCACAATGTGAAGGTGATTGACTATTAATGGCTATGACTTGGTGACTGATGAGGTGACAGACAAGTGGTGGACACATGGCATAGGATGTAGCCGCTTAGAGGGGCTAAGGGTCAAGCAGATCAACAAAGATCAATGGTGATCAAGATGGATCCAAGGGTTGTTGCTATGTCACGACATAAAAATGCTCATCAGATATTTCCTGGGACTTGGTGACAAACCACTAGCGGTGAATCATGGCCGATAGTTACTGCAAGAGGTTAAGGTAGGCAGTTCATTCCGACGGTTAGTGGAGGCCATCCTAAGATGTCAGAGTGGAGAACCTAGAATGAATACCCTCGCGACAAGTGGCACCCAATTGTAAACTTCGGAGCCAATCAAAGGGTGCCATGTGGTAGACATGTGGCATATCATCAAGGTGTATATCAAGCAGACCCTGGCTTTAATGGATCATTGAAGGGACTCACTGAAGGCATCAGTTTCATCGACATGAAAGGTGTCAATGAAACTAAGGTTTTGATAAAGTATGAAAATGGCTAGCCAAAGAAGAGGTTTAATCGAAAGAGTGGTGGGTTCGGTAGTGCTAAGGTGGCAGATGGGGTCGTGCTCAAGCGAAGCTCCAGAAAATATCATGAGGTGCCACATGGTTCCATGCAGTTGATGAGGTGGAAGGTCTAGTGGTGTACCATGTAGCAGAGCAAGTGGTATGTCATCAAGATGAATGTCGGGCAGGCTTTGGTTGCAATGAACCTCTAAATGGTCTCACCAAAAGCTCGATTCCATCGACAAGGGCACATCAAAGAAATATCAACTAATCCTGCTAATAAAATAATGGCATCAATGAAACTATGGTTTCAATGAGATAAGAAAATGGCTAGCCGAAGAGGATGTTTGGCTAAAAGAGTGATATTTGCCAGAGAGGAGAGTAGCCCAAGTGAATTAACTAGTGGGCAAGTCAAGAGGGATCTAACGGTTGGATGGATGATCTGATAGTGGTCACCATGTCATGATAAAAAGATGCTCGATGTCTAAGAGGTGCGACTTGGCAACTAAGCAGTGGGATCCATAGGAAGAATAGTTTGGAGGAATTAAAGAACAAGCAAGTTCAAAGAAGATCTATGGTTGTCGCCATACCGCAAGATGGAGGTGCTCAAATGTTAATGGCCGTGACTTGGCAACTGATGAAGTGGCAAGATAGGTGGAGTCTAGAGGGACTCACGAGCAAACCAGGAGGTGACATGTGGCCAAGATCTATGAGGGTTAATTTTTTCCCAGATATGTATTTGTCAAATATTAGTGGATGGCTCTCGATCCGAGGAATTTGATTTTACAGTCAAGTGCAACCCATGGCAAGTATTTTTGGGATAGTGACCTCAGGATCTCAGGGTTTACTCTTTAGTCAGAAAGATTAGATTTTCTACAGGCCAAGTGCGGTAGCGGTTAAGTTTTTAACAGCCAGAGACCAGGTGGTGGGGCCTGTTTCTAAGCGGATTACTCAGGGAAGTTAAAAGGCATGTTAGTTTCCCATGATCGGATGGTTGTCACTATACTGCGATGGAAACATCTTCGAACATTAAAGGTCGTGACTTGGAGACTAAAGGAAAAGTGCTCAGAGAGAAGGCCTCCTGATCTGTTGGTGCCAAAGAAATTTAAATATTCAAAATAAATATCAGTAGAGCTATGCAAATTGCATCTGACATTGCTTCAAGATGAAAATGGATTGGTGAGAGGTATCCAAGAGATCTATGGGGAGATATGCAAAGAACATAATGGTGTGTCGCTCTATGTCTTCTTAGATAAGAACTCATCAATGCCCTAGCACAAGATGATCCACTGACATTAGGAAGCTGTTAGTTGTTGCAACCAATTTTGGGTAATAGGAGCCTGCCCTTTCGGCCATCTTCCAAATGAATGCCCAGTGAATTAATGAAGAACACATCTGAGAAAGAATGTTAGGTTTCTCCCTCAACTGCAATGGTATAGAAATGTAACTTTTACAATAAATGATTTTTGGTCGATCATAGGTGATCAAATTGGATTGGTAAGAGAGGTTTAAGACCTCTGGTACTGAGCTTAACTGGAACTATACTCAGGCATAGGAGATGTTATGTTTGCAATTCACTCTTCTTTCTAGATTGTAGTTGGATTTATTTTGTAGTCCATGAGGCTCCTTTTGTGATGAGCAGTGCACTCTAGGCTTTTGGCCTTCCTGCATGTGCAAGCCCCTCATTTTGTAGTCACATACTTACTGCAGAAGTATTATCTGACTGTGTGTAGGCTTCCCATCATGTTTTACTTTACCAGGTTTTCCATGTACAAATCTTGGTGTCATGTGTTCTAGATGGATGGTAACTATTTTGTGATATATGTTTATGCTTAATTACTATATCAGTTATTCCGGTATTTTTTTTATGCATTCTGCTATTGAGTTTGTGTTTCAGTAATAAGGATTTGAATGCTTAAAGTTTTGTAATCCATTGACAACTGATTCACCCCCCCTCTCTCATTTGTCCTCTGGTTATTTGAGCTATCTAACAATTGGTATCAGAGCTTGGTCATCTCTACAAAATATTAACCGCTTGAGGAAGATCCTATGGCATCTAACAGTTCAAGTTCATCAAATACAGTTGTAGTTGTTTTCTGGAGATGAATTACTAGGCTTGATGGAACAAATTATAGGGTATGGAAGATTCGGATGGAGACTCATCTGAGATGTCTTGGAAAATAAATTTGAGAGATCACTAAGAAAGGAGTAACACCTTTTAATCTAGCATCTTGCAATGCTCCTTCGGCAGGCCTAGATAAGGATCTTGAGAATGATTGTAGACCTAGAGAAGCCCTTTTGTGTGCACTTTCTGGTCAGCAAATAGTGGGACTAACTGAAAAATCAAATAGAAAGGCTATATGGGACAAATTGGAGACTCTAAATGAAGGTGACCCTACTGTTAAAATTTCTAAAGTTGATGGTTACCGCGTGAGGTATGAGAACCTAAAGATAGAATAAGATGAAAGGATTACTGCTTTTATGAAGAGAGTTAATGAGATTGTCATGGGAATTCAATGTTGTGGTGGATCTCTGAGTGAAGATGAAATAGTTTCTAAAGTACTGAGAGCTTTGTCACTAGCTTATAAGATGAAGGCTAATACAATTAATGAGCTAATAAATATAATAAACACCTCTCTTAATAGGGATACCTTGGTTGGAAAGTTATCTGCTTTTGAACTTGAGGAATTTGGACCTTCTCGAGCTGTAAAATTTGAACCTGCTTTTCATGCATCTACATCATCTACCAGCAAGAGTGATTGGAAAGCTTTATATGCGAAGGAAATAGAGGATATGAAGAAAGAAGATGAAGAGTTTGATCAATTTGAAGCCTTATTTGCTAGAAGAGTACCTAAAGGATCGATAGTAAGTAAGTATGAAGGAAAATCACCTTTTAAATGCTTTGCATATAATAAGATAGGTCATTTTGCATCTAGATGTCCTGAAAGGAATTCAAGATTTGAGAAAGAGCTAGAAGATATTTTAGGCCTAACCATGATTATCAAAACAAGCATAAGTACAAGAGGAACAAAGACAAATCATGCTACTTTGTTGATGAGGAAGGTGTGATCGATTCTGATGATGAACCAACACAAGATTCTACTAGTGAATCCGGCAATGGAAAGGAATGGGTATCTTTGGCTATCAAGGAAGATGAGCTAGTAACTGAAGAGAAGGCCCTTGTTGCTAAAATTGAAGACAAGGATGAATGGGTAATTGACAATGGATGTTCATATCATATGACTGGAGATGAAAGGAAGTTCTTATCTTTGCAAGAATTTGATATTGGTTTGGTTACATTTGGAGATGACAAAGCATGCATGATCAAGGGAAGAGGAAAAATATCATTGGATGGTAAGAATAACATTGATAATATTTATTATGTTGAAGGTTTAAGGCATAATCTTTTGAGTGTAGGATAGTTGGTGGATAAGGGATTTCAGTTATAGTTCAAGGATGGAAAATGCAATATTATCTATAGATATAGATTGGAGATTGCAATCGGTACACAGACTAAAGGTAACATCTTTCATTTGAACTCTGATGAGAAGACATGTTTGATTGCACAAATTGATGAGAGTTGGCTATGGAATAAGAGGTTGTGTCATGCAAATTTTGATTGCATTATGAAGATCAATTATACTAAGGAAGTTGGAGATATACCTAAAAATTGTAAAGCCCTATAATCCGGTATGTAAGGATTGTCAAATGGGAAAGCAAATCAAAACTTCTTTTAAGAGTATACAAGACAAATCTAATGATTCTCTTGATCTTACTCATACTGATTTGCGTGGTC
The DNA here is from genome assembly GCF_030272615.1 of Cryptomeria japonica. Lineage (NCBI taxonomy): Eukaryota > Viridiplantae > Streptophyta > Pinopsida > Cupressales > Cupressaceae > Cryptomeria > Cryptomeria japonica. Next base: position 498,207,767 of record NC_081409.1, on the reverse strand, counting down.
CTTCTAGAATCAAAAGTTTTCAGGGTGATGGATATTTCATGCTAATCATTGATGACTATTCAAGAATGATGTGGGTTACTTTTCTAAGGGAGAAGTCTGAAGCATTTGCAAAGTTTAAAATATTTAAAGGTAAATTTGAGATAGAGACAACAATGAAGATTAAATTCTTAAGCTTAGATTAGGGTGTAGAATTCACATCCGGTAAATTTAACAGCTATTGTGAGAAGAATGGGATAAGGAGATACTTTTTTCCACCCCAGACACCTCAACAGAATGGAGTTGTGGAAAGGAAGAACAAAACTATCTTGGATGCAACTAGAACTATGATGATGGAAGCTAATCTTTCTCATGTCTACTAGAGAGAAGTTGTAAGCACGATGATATACACATTCAACAAAGTTCATATCAAAGGAGATACTAGTAAGACACCTTATGAGTTATGGTTTGGTCATACACTGATAGTTAAGCATTTCAGAATATTTGGTAGTAAATTCTATATCAAAAAAGATGATTTCATTAGAAAGTTTGATCCTACATATGATGAAGGAATATGTCTTGGTTATTCTAATGAAATGAAAGCATATAGATGTTACAACAAAAGATTGCAAAGAATTGTGGAGAGTACAAATGTCAAGGTGGATGAGAGGAACCAAAGTCAAATCAGAACTTATGAGAGAGAACTGATAGTGGGAATGATCATAATTGAACTAGTAGCACCTACACTGGAACAAAAATTTGAACTAGTTACTCTGGCAGTATCACAAAATTCAAAATTAATTGAAGATCGTGGTAGAGGAAAATAAAATCAGAAGACTCCTAGGTATGTAAGGTTGAATCATTTAGAAGATCAGATCGTTGGAGACAAGAACAAAGGAGTGATGACAAGAAGAAGGTTGGAAGCTGATGAGGTATATTTAATCTCTCAAGTTGAACCAACATTAGTAATTGAAGCTTGTAAAGATAAATGCTGGATGAAAGCTATGGAAGAAGGATTAGATCAAATAGAAAAGAATAACACATGGACTTTAGTTACCCAGCCTAAAAACAAGAATGTTATTAGAACTAAATTGGTTTTTAGGAATAAATTGAATGAAGATGGACAAGTTGTGAAGAATAAAGCTAGATTGATTTGTAAAGGATATTCTCAGAAGGAAGGAATTCATTATGATGAAACTTTTGCATCGGTAGCTAGGATTGAAGCTGTGAGATTATTTCTTACTTATGTTGCACATAAGAACTACAAGGTTTATTAGATGGATGTTAAGTGTGCATTTATGAATGGAGATCTTGAAGAGGAAGTTTATATTGAGCAACCTGATGGATTTTCACTTTCAGATGACAAAAACATGGTTTTGAGGTTAAAGAAAGTTGTATATGGATTGAAACAAGCCCCTAGAGCTTGGTATGCAAGACTGGATAAATATCTTTTGAAGTTTGGTTTCACTAAAGGTAATGCCAAAAGTAATTTATATTATAAGATCACTAATGATGAGATATTGATTATTAAAGTCTTTGTTGATGGTATCATTTTTGGAGGTGAAGATAAGTTGTGTATGGAATTCTCTAACAATATGAAGAATGAATTTGAGATGTCTATTATTGGGGAGATGAATTTTTTCTTTGTTTTGTAGATTACTCAAACTGATAAAGGTATTTTAATCTGCCAAACTAAGTATGCTAGAGAGCTATTGAAGAAATTTGGGTTGGAAATTCTAAACCAATTGGTACTCTAATGGTTACAAGTGACAAATTGACAAAGAAAGATGCATCTGCACCGGTAAATACTACAAGGTACAAGTCTATGGTTGTAGGTTTGTTATATCTGACTCAAACTACACTAGATATAATGAATGCAGTTTGTATTATATCAAGATATCAGAGTGATCCTATAGACAATCATGAGAATGCGGTGAAAAGGATTTTTCAGGTATTTGTAGGGAACAACTAAATATGGTTTGTGGTATCCTAAAAATGATGACTTTGCATTATGTGCATATACAGATGCAGATTGGGCTGGAGATGTTGATGACCAAAAGAGAACATTTGATGGAGCTTTCTTTCTTGGATCAGAAAATTCAATCATGTACCTCTTTATCTACTGCTGAAGCTGAGTATGTTGTTGTTCCTACTAACTGTACACAAGTTCTATGGATGAAGCAAATGTTGAAGGATATAAAGGTGGATTGTAATGAACCAATAGTTATTCACCATGATAACTCTGTTGCTATTGATATATCAAAGAATCTAGTATTTCATTCTAAGACAAAGCACATATCTATCAATTATAACTTTATGAAGGAGAAGGTGGAAGCAAATGAAGTCAGACTGGTTTATGTGAACACTAAAGAGAAGATTGTAGACATACTAAACCTTTGCCTAAAGAATCATTTGACTACTTCAGAGACAAATTGGGGGCTTGCCCCTCTAGTAGAGACATAAGTGATATTGATTAGCATCGGTCTGGTATGCATTATTAGAAATATTACTCATTCCTAATTGATGTGGTGGTACTACTAATCAGGGAGAGTAGGTAGCTATAAGAATCAAAGGATTTGTGAATTTTCTTTGATATTTATGTCAGATATTTGGCATTGATGTCAAAGGGGGAGAGTTTTTCTTATGAAAAAAATAAGGGAGAGATATATCATTAGGGGAGTTTGGTTCAGAGCTTCATTTATATATCATTTTGTGGAGATTTTTGGTTGCCTTCCATAGGGGGAGACTTGTTTGGTATTTCTTAGCACTTGGATGTTTTTCACATCTAGTGTTTCCATCAATGCCAAAGGGGGAGATTGTTGGAAATTTGGAGGAATTGATTATGTGTTGCATTGATGTTTTTCATTGATGGCAAAACCCGCTATTTTGCTTGTTTACCAGTTTTCGGTTGGTTCGGGTAGAGTGGTTGGATTATGATATTGATCTGGTATGCTTTGGTTTGTGGAATTGATTTGGATCTGTCATTCATGCTAGATTCAAATGCCTATCATAATCAATTGATTCAAGATTTGATGACTCAAATACTATCATTAGTTCTAGTAAGCCTTTTGGTCACCGGTAAGGATTTTATCGACAGAGCTTTGTTGAAGAAATTTTCATGCATGTGATAAGTGGTGGCGATGCGGCTTCTAGATGGCTTTCGCAATATTTTTGGTTATCTTGTTCATATTCATATTCCTGTTCATCGGTGGTGTTTCATTTTGGACCAGACCTAATGTTGTCTTATTCTGCTAGGTTATGGACTAGCTTATGTAACGTGTTGATGGATTATCCCGATGCATTACCAGATGGATTCATTGATTGGATTATGTTGTTTTGGTCTTAGGCTGACTTGGTTGACCATTAGATTATGGGTTTATGCTATGCATTTATTGTATTATCTTTTAGGTGATCGACCTAATTATTTAGGTCTTGGGTTGGTATATATATGATGTAAGATCTCTTTGTAGATCATGGTTATGGGATGGTTATGCGATTATCTATGTGTGAATAATGTTGTAATCATATGTAGAAGTTTTGGTTAATCATAGGTGATCGAATTGGGTTGGTAAGAGAGGTTTATGACCTCCGGTATGTTGGCCATTTGGTGGTGGAATTTATTAAGTGTTGCATTGATGTTTTGTCATTGATGTCAACACTAGTTGTTTGGATGTTTTACCGACACCCTTCTGGTCCGGGTAGGTTGAGTAGTCTTTGGTTAACTTGGATCCGGCATGATCTGGTTCACTCCGGTATAATCTAGTGATGGAATTGGCTTGTTCATAATGCTTATACTCTTACTTGGTCAGTTGGTTTTGGTCTGGTGATTGGATGATATCCTGCTTGCTATGAAGATTAGTTTTTGGTTTTGGTGAGGGTTTCACCGATAGAGATTTTGGTTGAGATCTTTGATGCATTGCATAATTGGTGTTGGTGCAGCTTCTGATGGAGTTTTGGGATGTTGTTTGTGATCATGTTCAAGACTTGGCATTTGGAGATCATTGCTGAAGCGTGTGGACCTATACTTGGTCCCGGTTGATCTAGGTTATGGACCAGTATTGATGTAACGTGTGGATAGGACCTATTGTTGTATTTTTGGGATGTCTTATGTGTTGGATATTATTTGTTTTGGTCTAAGGCTAACATGGTTTGTAACTATGTAATTGGTTTATTATTTGGTATCCAACTTGATTGTTTATGGTCGAGGGTTTGTATAAATAAGATGTAAGATTTCATTGTAGATCATCATGGTCATTATAAGAGGTCATGGTCAAGCAATGTAATGTGTGAATAATGTAATATCATTTAGGCAGAGGATTTGGTCAACCATTGGAGATCGAATTGGGTTTGTAAGAGGATATAGTCCTCTAGTATTGAGCTTAACTAGAACTGTACCTAGGCATAGGAGATGCTATCTTTTATAGTTCAATACTTCTCTGGATTGTAGTCTAGATTTGTATGTAGTCAATGAGACTCCTTTTGTGATGAGAAATGTGCTCTAGGTTGTTGGCCTTCCTACAAGTGTAGGCCCCTTCATTATAAATTCACCTACTTACTGCAAAAGTATTATCTGGCTAGGGGTAGGCTTCCCACTGTGGTTTTTCCCTTTACCGAGTTTTCCACGTACAAATCTTGGTGTTGTGTGGATGGCTTTTATTTTGTGATTATTGTTTATGCTTAATTGGATTAAATGCTATTCTGATATTGTTGTTTTAAATTGCTAATGCTTCCAATAATCTGTGACAACTGATTCACCCCCCTCCTCTCAATTGTCTTCCGGTTATCTGAACTGTCTAACAATTGGTATTAGACCTTTGATCCTCTCTATAGAAAGCTTAACCACTTGAGGAAGATCTCATGGTGACTAACAGTTCAAGTTCATCCAATTCTTCTGGAGCTATCTTTCAAAGGGATATGGTGAGGCTTGAAGTAAAAAACTATATAGTATGGAAGATTCAAATTGAGATTCATCTGACATGTTCTAGAAAAGAGATTAAGGAGATCGCACAGAATGGTATCGCACCCTATAATCTAGGATCTGGCAATCCTCCTCTAGCAAACCTAGACAAGGAGCTTGAGAATTATTGTAGAGCAAGAGAATCCCTCTTGTATGCACTTTTTGATTAGCAAATAATGGAATTAACTCACAAATCATGTAGAAAGGCTATATGGGATAAATTGCAGACTCTTAATGAAGGTGACCCTATAGTGAAGATTGCTAAAATTGATGGTTACTGGGTGAAATATGAAAACTTGAAGATGGAAGAATATGAAAGGATTACTACATTCATGGAAAGGGTAATTGAGATTATTACGGGAATTCAATGTTGTGGTGGCACTCTGAGAAAAGATGAAATTGTTTCTAAAGTCCTGAGAGCCCTACCACTGGCTTACAAAATGAAGGCTACTACTATTCATGAGTTGACAAAAATGGCTAATACATCTATCAACAGAGATACTTTGGTTGGGAAACTATCTTCTTTTGAGCTTGAGGAATTTGGACCTTCTGGAGTTGTGAAAACTGAACCTTCTTTTCATGGATCTATATCTACAATCGGTAAGCAAGATTGGAGAGCTTTATATGCATAAGAATTAGAAGATATGAAGAGAGAAGATGATGAGTTTGAGAAACTTGAAGTACTATTTTTTAGAAGAGTACCGATAGGACCGATAGGAAGTAAGTATGAAGGAAAAGCACCTTTTAAATGTTTTGCATGTAATAAGATTGGTCATTTTGCATCTTAATGTCCTAAAAGGAATTCAAGATTTGAAGAAAGAGTTAGGAGTTCATTTAAACCTAACCTTGGATATCAGAACAAGTATAGATTCAAGAAAAATAGAGACAAATCATGCTACATAGCGTATGAGGAAGGCATTACTAACTCAGATGATGAACCGGCAGAAGACTCTGCTAGTGGATCCAGCAGTGGGAAAGAATGGGTATTCTTGGCTATCAAGGAAGATGATCTAGTACTAGAAGAGAATGTACCAAAGGATAAGGCACTTGCTACTAAAATTGAGGATAAGGATGAATGGGTAATTGGTAGTGGTTGTTCACATCATTTGACTAGAGATAAAGGGAAGTTTTTGTCTTTGCAAGAAAATGATAATGGACTAGTTAGATTTGGAGATGAGAAGGCATGCATAATTAAAGGAAAAGGAACTATATCATTGGATGGTAAGAGAAATACTGACAATATTTATTATGTTGAAGGTTTGAAGCATAATATTTTGAGTGTAGGACAATTGGTAGATAAGCGATTTCAATTATAGTTCAAGGATGGAAAATGCAAAATCATTAACAGATCTGGCTTGCAGATTGCAAACGGTACGTAGACAAAAGGTAACATATTTCATTTGAACTCCAGTGAGAAGACATGTTTGATTACACAGATTGATGAGAGCTGATTATGGCATAAAAGGTCATGTCATGTGAATTTTTATTGCATTATGAAGATCAGTTAAACAAGGGTTGTTAGAGATATACCTAAGATTATGAAGCCCTATAATCCAGTATGTAAAGAATGTCAAATGGGTAAACAGGTCAGAACCTCTTTTAGCAGTATACAAGACAAATCAAATGATGTTATTGATCTTATTCATCCTAATTTGTGTGGCCCTGCTTGAGTTAAAAGTTTTCATGGTGATAGATTTTTCTTGCTAATCATTGATGATTATTCTAGAATGATGTGGGTTACTTTTTTGAGAGAAAAATCTGAAGCATTTGAAAAGTTTAAAATATTTAAGGCTAAAGTGGAAACTAAGACAGGATTGAAGATTAAATGTTTGAGATCAGATCATGGAGGAGAATTAACATCCGATGAGTTTAATAACTTTTGTGACAAGCATGGTATAAGAAGACAATTTTTTGCTCCTCGGACACCTCAACAAAATGGAGTTGTGGAAAGGAAAAATAGAACTATCTTGGATGGTGCTAGAACAATGATGATGGAAGCTAATCTACCTCATATCTATTGGAGAGAAGTAGTTAGTACAATGGTTAACACATTCAATAGAGTACATATCAAAGGAGAAACCAGTTAGAAACCTTATGAATTATGGTTTGGCAATACACCTACAATTAAGTATTTCAGAATTTTTGGTAGTAAATGTTATATCAGGAGAGATGATACTATTAGTAAATTTGATCCTAGAAGTGATGAAGGCATATTTCTTGGTTATTCTAATGAAAGAAAAGTATATAGATGTTATAACAAGGGATTGTAAAATATAGTGGAGAGTGCTAATGTCAAAGTAGATGAGCTGAGAAAAAGTAAAATTGGAATTTACGAGAAGGAACCGACAGTGAAAATGATTATATCTGAACCTATAGAAGCTTTATCAGAACAAAGAGTTAAACCAATTACTCTAGCAACAGTAGAGATTTCTACAGCAACTAAAGAATGGGGAAGAGGAACAGAGAGTCAGAAGACTCCTAGGTATGTGAGATTGAATCATTCTGAAGATCAAATCATTGGGGATAAGAGAAATGGAGTGATGACAAGAAGAAAAATGGAAACTAATGAGGTATGTTTAATTTCACAAGTTGAAACAGTATCAGTAATTGAAGAATGTAAAGATGAATTTTGGTTAAAAGCTATGGAAGAAGGATTAGATCAGATTGAAAAAAATAACACATGGACTTTGGTTCCCCGACCTAAAAATAAAAATTTTATTGGAACTAAATGGATTTTTAGGAATAGATTGAATGAGGATGGTCAATTTATAAGGAATAAAGCTAGACTGGTTTGTAAAGGATATTCTTAGAAGGAAGAAATTGATCATGGAGAAACTTTTGCACTGGTAGCTAGGATTGAAGCTATAAGATTATTTCTTGCCTATGCTGCTTATAAAAACTAGAAGGTTTATTATATGGATGTTAAATGTGTATTCTTGAATAGGGATCTTGATGAGGAAGTTTATATTGAGCAACCTAATGGTTTTTCACTATCTGATGATAATGATATGGTTTGCAGGTTAAGGAAATATTTATATGGATTGAAACAAGCACCTAGAGCTTGGTATGCAAGGTTGGAAAAATATATTTTGAAGCTTGGTTTTACTAAGGGCAGTGCTGACAGTAATTTATACTATAAAATCACTGATGATGATATACTGATTGCTGAAGTATTTGTTGATGACATTATTTTTGGAGGTGAAGATAAATTATGCATAGAATTTTCTAAGAACATGGAGAAAGAATTTGAGATGTCTATGATTGGTGAGATGAAATTTTTCTTAGGTTTGCAGATTACTCAGACTGACAAAGGTATTTTTATTTGTCAAGATAAGTATGCTAATGAATTGTTGAAGAAATTTGGCATGGGAGATTCTAAACCAATAAGTACACTTATGGTTACAAGTGAGAAATTGACAAGGAAAGATGTTTCTCCATTGATAAATCCTACAAGATACAAATCTATGATTGGAGGTCTACTTTACTTGACTCTGACTAGGCCTAACATTATGAATGTTGTTTGTATTGTTTCAAGATTTTAGAGTGATCCTAGAGAAAATCATGAGATGACGGTGAAAAGGATCTTTAGATACTTGCAAAGTACACCAGAATATGGTTTGTGGTATCCTAAGGATGATAACTTTACTTTATGTGCATATACAGATGTTGATTGGGCTACAAATATTTATGACCAAAAAAGTACTTCTAGTGGAGCTTTCTTTCTTGGAAAGAAGTTGGTTTTATATATCAGCAAGAAATAGCCATGTACTTCTTTATCTAATGCTGAATCTAAGTATGTTGTTGCTGATACTAATTGTACACAAGTTTTATGGATGAAGAAAATGTTGAAGGTATAAAGGTGGATTGTGATGCATTGGTAGTTATTCACTATGATAACTCTGTTGCTATTGATATATCAAAGAATCTGGTATTTCACTCTAAGATAAAGCACATATCTATCAAATATAAATTTTTGAAGGAGAAGGTGGAAGCAATTGAAGTTAAACTGGTTTATGTAAACACTAAAGAACAGATTGCAGATATTTTCACTAAACCCTTATCCAAGGAATCATTTGATTACCTAAGAAATAGATTGGGTGTTTCTCCCCCTCTACCAAAGACTTGATTGATGCGGTTTGGCATCAGTCTGGTATGCATTATCAAAGATACTATTCATTCTGGCACTGCTGTGGGATGCTACTTCTCAGGGGAGTAGTCGGCTTTGAGATTCAGAGGCATGTGTTTTTTCTTTGATAATTTTGTTAGATTTCTAGCATTGATGTCAAAGGGGGAGAGATAGTGATATGAAAAATAAATTCAGAACTTTACAGAGATATTATTCACAGGGGGAGAGTGGTGTAGGAGCACCTAGGACTTAGACTATCTAGGTTTTCAATTTTGGCTTGTACTGACCCTAGCCAAGTTAGTAGTGAATAAGGACTCTAGGAGGGTCCAAGAGTTAGATTTTTGAGTCAATATAGGCCTAGGTTGTGTTCATACTTCTTAGGTTTGCATTTTTGTGTAAATAGTGAGTTTGAGTAGGCAATTGACCTTTTTGATGGTCAAAATTGTCAAAACTTAGTACATGCATTAGGGAGGGTTAAAATAGTATTAGGAAAGTTTTAAAAGTCATTTTTGATGACTTGGAATAGGTCTTATAGGTTGGAAAGCCCAAAAGTGCGAAAATTGCAAAGTTGCAAAAAGTTGTCATGACAACTTTTGAAAGTTGTCATGACAACTTTTGTCCTGAAATCGTTAGCGATGGAGTTAGGGATTTTTAAATGCCCTAGGATGACTCCACATGTGGGAAAGCTATAAGAACCCTCTCTTACACTATTACCAAGGTTGGTGAATGTGTTTTGCAAGCTTAACAATCTGAAACTACTCATTTTCAGACTAGTTGGCTGCATTTTAGCTTGATTTTACTCATTTTCTAATTGAAAATGGATTGAGTTTATCTTGTGTTTCATTGTGTTGTTGGTTCAATTTAGAGCTTTGTAGATACTGTTCATTAGTGTTTTCTTCCTTTAGTTTGGAAATAGCCAGTTTTGGCTTGAATATAACAGTTTTCTTGTAAATATGGTTGCCCCATGAGTTCCACACGTGCTGCCATCACAGCTTGTTGGGACATGGAGAGAAACCATCTATATATTTTACATATGTAGGTGCAAGTACTGGACAATATATTAAGTATGACTGTCACCTTGTTCTAGGCGAGTCCAAGAGCAACTCGACTAGAGGAAACAAGGTAAAAATGAAGTGCCAAGTGCAGAGGTGGATGTCAGATCACTTTCTAAGATTTTGAAGGGGTCCAAGGAGTTGGGATAGAGTTTCCAATGCAAGGAGGAGCCTTGAAAAGTTCATTTGTTGCACAAACCCCAACTTGACCTGTCACTGCCACCTAGAAGGCCTAAAAACCCTCCAAAACCCTCATTTTGGGGTTAGCACATTGAATGGTGGGTTAAGTAGACAAAACCACAAAAATAACTTGAGGTTAGATGAACCATTGAAGTAAATCCAAATTTTTTTGAGGGTCTTTTGGATTGTTTTCACTCAAGCCCTAAAAACCGGTTTTAGGAGGCCTAATTGGGCTAATTCTTTGTAGCCCTTTTCTAGGGAAGATTTTGAAATCGGTAAGAAACCTATTGATGGAAAACCTAAAATGGACCCTAAATGCATCCAAAACATGAATGAAGACACCTCCACACCTCTGCATCATCTCACAATGGTAGGAGGTCATTTTGACAACTTGAAGCCAAGAAGCCATAATTGAGTACATGCGAAGCATTGTGAATTGGTAGGGTTCCTAGCCAAAACACTTGAAGAAAAATACCTTAGAGAGATCAAGAATCAAGCCCTAGAAGAGAATGAGAAGGAATTGAAGGTCTAGAGAGAAACTGGGCCTGATGAGTTGGTGCAATTGAGCAACACCAGCTAGGTGAAGTTTTGAGCAAACTAGGTGAACCCCATCAAATTGGTATCAAAGCCTATAAGATTTGGGCTAGGTGAGTAGATGTCCTCAGTGGAATATATAGGAGATAACAACATGGTGACCAATGCAGAGTTGGAAAAGAAAGTGGATGATCAGGAGGAAGAGAATAGACTCTTGAAGGAGAAGTTGCTAGAATTGGAGAGTAAGATTGTGCAGGTAGAAACCAAGGCAAATGAAGTGTTGGTAAAGGTGGAAGGAGATGAAGGGAAGGGTAAAGAAGTGTTAGAGATAGAAAAGATACCTAAACCTGATCCTATCCTGGAGCAAGAACCTTTCCTGAAGGCATTGAAGGCCTTGAGTGGCAAATCACTAGAAGGATTGTCATTGTTCACTGGTAAGATGGAGGCAGAAATAGTCCTAGAATGGATAGAAGGCATGGAGAACCATTTTGAATGTGAAGGAATAACTGAAGCCTAGAGAGTCAAGGTAGCCAAGTCAAGGATGAGAGGAGCTACTCTCACATGGTGTAAATTTGTTCAAGATGAAAGGAAAAAAATGGGCGAAGAACCCATCTCTTCTTGGAAAGGGATGTTAGTCAAAATCAAAGAAGTCTATCTCCTTGATGACTATTAAGTACAAATTCATAGGAAGACGCAAAAATTAAGACAAAAAGACCTTGATGTAAGTAGATATATGGAGGAGTTTCACAACTTAGCCTTAGATTTCATGTGGTGGAAGAACAGAGCCTCAAGGTTGCTAGGTACCTAAATGGTCTACGATGGAACATCCAAGAAGAAATCAGTCTAATGAGCCCAAAAATAGTCCATCAAACCTATCAACTTGCCCTTAAGCTAGAGGAAAAACTAAAAAGAAGACATGACTCAAGAAACAATAGGGGCAGGGGTAGAGGAAAAGACAATAGAGGCCATAGAGGAGGCTTTGGAGGAAGAAGTTCTGAACAAAGAACACAAGGAGAGTCTAAACTTACTGAGCAGCAAGATAGTGGTAGTAGTAAAGGAGGATTCAATAGAGGAAGGGGATCCAATAGTGGTTTCGGAGGAAGATCTAGTGGCCAAGGTAGAGGTTCCTCATACTTTGCAACAATGAAGTGTTATCATTGTAACCAACTTGGTCATCCAGCATATAGGTGTCCAGAGAAGGGATCATCATCACATGGTGGTGAAAGAAGAGTGGTCTATCTTCAAGAAGAGTCTTCAAGTAGCAAGACTTTAGAGGTTGCCTTAAAGTCAAAGGTAGGTGACAACTTGATGATAAGTAGAACTTTGATCAAAGAATCAATTAGAGAAGATCCAAGCCAAAGGAGGTCCTTATTTAGGATCAAACAGAAGATTATGGACAAAGTGTGCAAAATGATCGTTGATTCAGGGTCTACAGACAACATTGTGTCAGAAGAGGTAGTGAGCAAGCTTAAATTGCAAAGGATACCTCACAATAATCCCTATAGAGTCACCTGGTTGAACAAAGGCCAACATGTCCTAGTCAATGAGCAAGCATGGGTGGATTTTACCATTGGAAGGTATAAGGACAAGGTGTTATGTGATGTCCTACCCACGGATTCATGCCATCTTCTATTAGGAAGACCATGGCAATTTGATAGACAAGATATCCATGATGGAGCCAAGAATGCATACTCATTCAAGAAAGATGGAGTCACATTCAATATTCAGTCTATCCTTGAAGAAGGTGAAAAGAGGGCAGCAAGTCCTAATGTTCTTTTGGTGAGTGAAAAACAGTTCTTAAAGACACTTGAGGAAGGTGAATGTATAGGGTTTGCACTAGTGATGAAGCCCAAAGAGGAAGACAAGAAAGAGCAGCTAGATTTGCCATTAGAGGTGCAAGATTTGTTCAAGAAATTCAAAGGCATAGTAAGTGAAGGACAACCAACTACCTTACCTCCTAAAAGAACCATAAACCACCAAATAGGCTTCATTCCCGAAGCATCCTTGCCTAATAAGGAATCTTATAAGATGACCCCTCAACAAAATGTTGAGATTGCCAAGCAAATCCAAGAGTTCTTAGACCAAGGCCTAATTAAGAAAAGTATTAGCCCTTGTGTTGTTCCTACCATGTTAGCACCAAAGAAAGGTGGTACTTGGAGATTGTGTACTACTTCTAGAGCCACAAATAGGATCACCATCAGATATAGGTTCCCTATTCATAGAATAGAAGACCTAATGGATTGTTTAGGGGAAGCCAAGTACTTTACCAAGATTGACCTTAAGAGTGGCTATCATCAAATTAGGATTAAGGAGGGTGATGAATGGAAAACTGCATTTAAGACTACTGAGGATCTTTATGAGTGGCTTGTAATGCCATTTGGCTTCCCCAATGCTCCAAGCACCTTCATGAGACTCATGAATGAGGTGATGAAGGACTTCATAGGTAAATTTGTGGTAGTATATCTTGATGATATTCTCATTTTCAGTAAAGATAGGGCATATCACATTAATCATTTGCAAGATGTATTACAAAGATCGTATGATGAAAAGCTAACCATGAACTTGGATAACTGTGAGTTTTTTAAGTAGGAGTTGGTTTACCTTGGGTTTGTGTTGGCTCAAGGAAACCTCAAGATGGATCCCAGCAAGGTGGAAGCCATTGTAAATTGGCCCACTCCTAAGTCAGCAATAGAGGCAAGAAGCTTCCATGGACTAGCTTAGTACTATAGGAAGTTCATTAGGAAATTCAGTGCTATATGTGCACCAATGCTAAACACCATTAGAGGTGGAGTAAAGACAAAGTTTCAGTGGGGTGAAGCAGAAAACAAAGGTTTTGAAACCTTGAAGGAGAAGATAGCTACCCAACTGGTGCTAGTGTTGCCTAGTTTTGAGAAACTTTTCATTGTAGAATGTGATGCAAGCAATGTTGCAGTAGGTGTTTTCCTAAGCCAAGAAGAAAGACTAGTACCTTTCCATAGTGAGAAGATAAGTGATGCCAAGAGGAAATACTCCTCTTATGATCTTGAGTTGTATGCTTTAGTGTAGGCATTGAAGAAGTGGAGACACTATCTCCTCCCTAAAGAATTTGTGGTCTATACGGACAACCAAGCATTGAGTTTCCTAAACTCGCAAGACAAACTTAGTCATAAACACATGAAATGGGTGGAGTATATGCAGGCCTATACATTCACCATTAAGCACAAGAAAGAGCAGTTAAACCGGGTAGCTGATGCATTGAGTAGAAGACTTTTGACACTCCAAGAAATCCAATTGAGAAGCATAGGTGTGGATAGTTTTAGAGACTTGTACCTAGAGGATGAAGACTTCTCAAATGCCTACAAGGTGTGTAAGGAGTATCAAAATCACTTCCATAGTGACTATTCTGATTTTACTTTGTAAAATGGACTATTGTTCAAAGGTGGGCAACTTTGTGTGCCTAGAGGCTCAATGAGAGAAAAGCTTATACAAGAGAAGCATAATGGCAGCCTTAGTGGACATTTTGGAGTCAATAAGACTAAAGAGTTTGTTCAAAGATACTATTATTGGCCAAGGATGAATCAAGATGTGAAGAAATATGTGGAGACTTGCATAGTTTTCCAAAAGGCCAAGGGTACTTCTACAAATGTTGGTTTATACCAACCTCTTCCCATACCAAATAGACCTTGGGAATACATTAGCATGGATTTTGTAGTAGGTTTACCAAGGACAAAGAAGGGATATGATAGTATTTATGTCATTGTGGAGATATTTAGAAAAATGGCTTAGTTTGTGCCTTGAAAGACTACTCATGATGCATGACCAATTGCTCAATTGTTCTTCAAAGAGGTGGTGAGGATACATGGTTTACCCATGAGAATTGTTTCAGATAGGGACTCAAAGTTTGTGAGTCATTTTTGGAAGACACTATGGAAAAATCTTGGCACCAACATTTCTTTTGGATCAGCCTACCATCCTCAAACAGATGGGCAGACCAAAGTGGTGAATAGAAGCTTGGGAAACTTGTCTACTAAGGAATATGGTCAAACATGGGATCAAGTACTCTCACAAGGTCAATATGCATATAATGACACCATAAATAGGACTACCAACAAGATCCCTTTTCAAGTGGTCTATGGTGTGCAACCAAGAGGCATTTTGGAGTTGAGATACTTAGAAAGTGCAGCAACAAGAAGTGGATATGCAGAGGACTTTTCTCAATCAATGAAGGAGGTCCATGAATCAGTTAAACAAGCATTGATAGAGAACACAAGCAAACTCAAACAAAAAATTAATGAAAAGAGGAAGAACCTACAATTTCAAGTGGGGGAGCTTGTCATGGTGCACTTAAACAAAGTAAGGCTACAACAAGGATTGACAAACAAGTTTCAAATGACAAGGATAGGTCCATGTGCCATTCTAGCCAAGTATGGAGAAAATGCATAAAAGGTGGATCTACCTAGTGACACAGGATTATCACCGGTTTTCAACATAGAAGACTCACTTGCATACAAGGGACCAGTTCAAGGTTCAAAATACAATCACTTAGAGGTTTTAGATGATGTGAACAACCTTCAGTTACTAACCAAACCAAATCCAGAGGTCGAGAAGGTGTTGAGTTCAAGGATCGCCAAGAAGACAAGGCATCAAGTCTATTGGAAGAACCTAATCAAATGGAAGGGTATGGATGATGCTAAAGCTACATGGGTGCTTGAGATAGAGTTTAAGAAGCTTGGAGTTGATCAGAATCTGATTCCCAAGGAGGTGACACGATCTTCTTTTGTTTGGGAGAATGGTGCAGGAGCACCTAGGACTTAGACTATATAGGTTTTGAATTTTGGCTTGTACTAACCCTAGCCAAATAAGTAGTGAATAAGGACTCTAGGAGGGGAAAAGAGTTAGAGTTTTGAGTCAATGTAGGCCTAGGTTGTGCTCATACTTCTTAGGTTTGCATTTTTGTGTAAATAGTGAGTTTGAGTAGGTAATTGACCTTTTTGATAGTCAAAAGTGTCAAAAATTGGTACAGGCATTAGGGAGGCTTAAATTAGTATTAGGAAAATTTTTAAAGTGGTTTTTGATGACTTGTAATAGGTCTTATAGGTTGGAAAGACCAAAAGTGCAAAAATTGCAAAGTTGCAAAAAGTTGTCATGACAACTTTTGAAAGTTGTCATGACAACTTTTGTCTTGAAATGGTTAGCGATGGAGTTAGTGATTGTTCAATGCCCTAGGATGACTCCACATGTGGGAAATCTATAACAACCCTCTCTTTCATGGTTACCAAGGTTGGTGAATGTGTTTTGCAAGCTTAACAATCTGAAACTACTCATTTTTCAAACTAGTTGGCAGCGTTTTAGCTTGATTTTACTCATTTTGTAATTGAAAATGGATTGAATCCATTTATCCAGAAATGGATTGAGTTTATCTTGTGTTATTGTGTTGTTGGTTCAATTTAGAGCTTTGTAGGTACTGTTCATTAGTTTTTTCTTGCTTTAGTTTGCAAACAACCAGTTTTGGCTTGTATATAACAGTTTTCTTGTAAATATGGTTGCCCCATGAGTTCCACACGTGCTGCCATCATGGCTTGTTGAGACATGGAGAGAAACCATATTTATAGTGTACATATTCAGGTGCAAGTACTAGAGATGAGTTTAAGTATGACTATCACCTTGTTCTAGGTGAGTTCAAGAGCAACCCGACTAGAGAAAATAAGGTGAAAATGAAGTGCCAAGTGCAGAGGTGGACGTCAGATCACTTTCTAAGCTTTTGAAGGGGTCCAAGGAGTTGGGACAGATTTTACAATGCAAGGAAGAGCCTTGAAAAGTTCATTTGTTGCACAAACCCCAACCAGACCTGTCACTGCCACCTAAAAGGCCTAGAAACCCTCCAAAACCCTCATTTTGGGGTTAGCACATTGAATGGTGGGTTAAGAAGCCAAAACTTAGAAAAACACTTGAGGTTAGATGAACCATTCAAGTAAATCCAAAATTTTTTGGGGGTCTTTTGGACCTTTTTCACTGAAGCCCTAAAAAACTGGTTTTAGGAGGCCTAATTGGGCTAATTCCTTGTAGCCCTTTTCTAGGCAAGATTTTGAAATTGGTAAGAAACCTATTGATGGAAAACCTGAAATGGACCCTAAATGCATACAAAACATGAATGAAGAAATCTCCACACTTCTGCATCATCTCACAATGGTAGGAGGTCTTTTTGACAACTTGAAGCCAAGAAGCCACAATTGAGTACATGGGAAGCGTTGTGAATTGGTAGGGTTCCTAGCCAAAAAACTTGAAGCAAAACACCTTAGAGAGATCAAGAATAAATCCCTAGAAGAGAATGAGAAGGAATTGAAGGTCTAGATAACAACTAGGCCTGGTGAGTTGGTGCAATTGAGCAAAACCAGCTAGGTGAAGTGTTGAGAAAACTAGGTGAACCCCATCAGAGAGACATTGATATTCAGAGCTATATGTAGGAGATTGTTGGTTGTCTTTCATAAGAGGAGACTTATTTGGCATTTCTTGGTACTTATATTTTTTTCACATCTAGTGTTGCCATCAATGTGAAAGGGGGATATTGTTGGTCATTTGGTGGAATTGATTATGTGTTGCATTGATGTGTCATTGATGTCAATACTAGGTGTTTGGATGCTTTATCAACACCCTTCTGGTCATGGTAGGTTGAGTAGTCTTTGGTTAACTTGGATCCAGCATGATCTGATTGACTCCATTATAATCTAGTGATAGAATTGGCTTGTTCATAATGTGTATACTCATATTTGGTCAGTTGGTTTTGGTCTGGTTATTGGTTGATATCCTTCTTGATATGAAGATTAGTTTTTTGTTCTAGCGAGGGTTTTACCGATAGATATTTTGGTGGAGATCTTTGATGCATTGCATAATTGGTGTTGTTGCAGCTTCTGATGGAGTTTGAGGATGTTGTTGGTGATCATGTTCGAGATTTGGCATTTGGAGATCATTGTTGAAGTGTGTGGACCTATACTTGGTCCCAGTTGATCTATATTATGGACCGACATTGATGTAACGTGTGGATAGGACCTATTGTTTTATTTCTGAGATGTCTTATGTGTTGGATATTATTTTTTTGGTCTAAGGCCAACATGGTTTGTAATTATGTAATTGGTTTATTGTCTGGTAGTCGACCTGATTGTTTATGGTCAAGGGTTTGTATAAATAAGATGTAAGATCTCATTGTAGATCATCTTGGTTATTGTAAGAGGTCATGATCAAGGAATGTAATGTGCAAATAATGTAATATCATTCAGTCAGAGGATTTGTTCGATCATTGGAGATCGAATTGGGTTTGTAAGAGGATTTAGTCCTCCAGTATTGAGCTTAACCAGAACTGTACTCAGGCATAGGAGATGCTATCTTTTTTAGTTCAACATTTCTCTGGATTGTAGTTTGGATTTGTATGTAGTCAGTGAGACTCCTTTTGTAATGAACAATGTGCTCTAGGCTATTGGCCTTCCTGCAAGTGTAGGCCCCTTCATTGTAAATTCACATACTTACTGTAGAAGTATTATTTGACTGTGGGTAGGCTTCCCACCATGGTTTTTCCCTTTACCAATTTTTCTACATATAAATCTTGGTGTTGTTTGGATGGCTTTTATTCTATGTTTATTGTTTATGCTTAATTGGATTAACTACTATTCTGGTATTATTGTTTTAAATCACTAATGCTTCCCGTAATCTATGACAACTGATTCACCCCCCCTCTTAGTTGTCTTTCAGTTATCTGAACTGTCTAACATGATATTGAGCTTAACTGGAACTGTACTCAAGCATAGAAGATGCTATCTTTGCAGTTCACTCTTCTTTCTGGATTATAGTCTGGATTTATTTTGTAGTCAATGAGGCTCCTTTTGTTATGAGAAGTGCGCTCTAGGCTATTGGCCTTCCTACATGTGCATGCCCCTCATTTTGTAATCACATACTTAATGCAAAAGTATTATCTGATTGTGGGTCGGCTTCCCATCATGGTTTTTCCCTTTACCGGGTTTTCCACATACAAATCTTGGTGTCATGTGTTCTCGATGGATAGTAACTATTATGGGATTTATGTTTATGCTTAATTGCTATATCAGTTATTTCGATATTTGGTTTATGCATTTTGGTATTGAGTTTATGTGTTCCGATAATAAGGATTTAAATGCTTAAAGTTTCATAATCTATTGAAAACTGAATTCACCTCCCCCTTCTCATTTGTCCTCTCATTATTTAAGTTGTCTAACAAATTGTGTCTTGGGTAGTCTAGGTTTGATCTTTTGTATGAGGCACTATGACTTTATCTCACTATTATAGTGTCCTAGATCATTGTTTTGGCCTATAAAATCATTGTGACTATCATTACCCAGCTCATTATCTCTTTTTTGTCAGTCTATGGGACTTACTACCATTTTAGGACCGTCCTTTGGCCTTAATGTTGTATCTAGGTGCTCTTTTGAGACAACCTTAATGGCTGTGTCTTGATAGGTTTGTGACCTTCCTTTGGCATGTTCTTGTTACTAATTCAAACCTCTATTTTCTATCTTTGAACTACTGCAATCTTTGATCACCATACGTCTATAAGAACTAGATCTCTTACCTTATTTCTTAATCATTCTTTTGATCTAATAAAGCTATCAATGATTGTATTTCAAGGTTGTCAAAAGGTATTTGTCTTTTGAATTAACAACCCTCTGTGACTATCAAGGACTAATCTTTATCCATGTAAACATTGTATTTTGTGAATGACATCTAAGGTTGCTCATAGTATTACCCTCATAACTCAATGTTGCAAGGTAAGGAATTACCTTATAAAAAAATTCTAGTTACTGTTCCTACTACATCTACCTGTATGCAAGTTTTGTGATCGTGCCTAATGACTAGTGTCTAATGATTGTGACTTGGTTTAGAGAGTCTTGATATAATTATCATTTTGCACTCTTCCATTAATAAATGTATTACTGAATCCATTCTTATGGACTATCCTTTGGCTGTATTCCCTAAAGCTGCTATTTAGGATTTTAAAAGCTTGTAACTATAATTGATCATTTTGAGGCCGCAACAACACTTACTTCATCAAGCATATCATTTCTAACTCTGCCTTTGGACTGTAAGATGACTGATTCATTGATTGTCCTCTCAAAGGTAATAGAGTGTTAGACATTCACTTGCTCTGTGACTGTTTTTAGGTTTTTCATGGTAGGCACTGCTATTTTAACACAAACATGAAATTAAGTACTATTCAAGTAATATTCAAGTAAGTAATGGTTGTTTTATTATGTAAATAAGGGTAGTCATTACCTATGTAATAATTATTATGTATCTCAATGCAATGTGTACTTTTTTGTTTTTTGCAGAAATGTATTGATAAACTACAAGAAGGGGATTAAGTTTGGGTGTTGGATCCGTTTGATGGTGTTGATGTGGGCATTGGGCATATTCACTCACTATCTATTGGACATGGAGTCAAATTGAAAGGAAAAAGAGATGCAAATGTAAATATTTTAAAGGTCACAAGTAACATACCCCTTTCTTATGGAGACAAAATAGATGGAGATGTCCATATGAAAGAGAAAGAAGGAACCTTCACAAGGTGGCCACTAAAATATTTGTAAAAAATGACATAGTTTATAATGTTTATCATGTACTAGTTGTTAAACATATTCGCTCACTGGTTTATGCAATATTTTGAATGTGTTGTTCAGGGGTCTTAATTATCATGGTGTATTTGAAAGAGTTGGGAACTCTTAGACAACTTTGATAATTTTGATTATATTTATTGATTTCCTTTATTTATCATGATGTTGAATCAATCTTTTAATTATATCTTGTTGTAGCTTGTTCATATATGTAATATTTTTATTTGTTTTTATGTTTTAGTTCAAGTTTAATATTATTTTATTTTTTCATATAAAATTTATGATATTTAATAAATTATTCATATCATGAATATATTTACTACCAATTAATGGTAACCATTAAATAAAAATGACTAAATATACTACCAATGGACGGAAATCAGTGAATAAAAAATGACAAAATATATAGCCAATTCAAGACAATTACTGATTACAATGACTAAATATATGACTACCATGACTAAATAAACGACTAATTAACAAAAATCAATGACTAAATTAATGACTAAATATATGACTAAATTAATGATTAAATATATGAATAAATAAATTATTACCATGCCTAAATAAATGATGAGTTAACAACAATCAATGACTAAATTAATGACTAAATCAATGACCAAATCAATGACCAAATCAATGACTAAATCAATGACCAAATTGATCAATCAAAATAACCAATAAATGACTAAAATAGTTTAGTCATAAAATTGGTCACATTTTAAATGACTGGCAATAAACTACTAA
Organism: Cryptomeria japonica; assembly: GCF_030272615.1. Taxonomy (NCBI): domain Eukaryota; kingdom Viridiplantae; phylum Streptophyta; class Pinopsida; order Cupressales; family Cupressaceae; genus Cryptomeria; species Cryptomeria japonica. The sequence continues at coordinate 498,186,581 of NC_081409.1, read as the reverse complement.
TGGTCACGTGACCAAGATTAGTCATTTATATGCAATTTTTAGTAGTATTTTTAGTCATATATTATTGTTTTTGTACTAGTGACTTTCTCCTATCCTAATCCACCATCCACCCCATCTTATCTCAATCCGCCAGCTTCCCTTCCAACTCGCACACCTATCATTCCTCTCCCACTTCCTACTATGATTGAAAATCTTTCATCCATTAAGATTGTCCAACCACAATCCCAATCACCTATTCCTATCGTCATCCAAACTCCACCTAAAGAACCTCTCATCCTCTTATTCACTCCATGTATCCCAATTGTATAACCTCTAGTCCTTCCATCTACCCCACTTGAGGAACTCCCCATCCTTCCATCCACTCCATCTATCTAAGTTGAAGAACTCCTTGTCCTTCCATCTACTCGATCCATAAATAAAATAAATTTGTCTGCATATGAAAAGATCAAGGAAACAGAACTCAAGAGTAACATATAACAAGGTTTTGAGACCTTCTACAATTTGAAATTATCCAAAGTTCCGGTGGGTATAGCTTCTGTGAATATTTTCACACTTTAAAACTGAGATCCACAGTAAACCAGTGCTAAAAACCTATGGATTTCATCACCTCAACATAACTGAAACACTAAAAGAAAAACTTGTATTCATTTTTAGTATTGATCTTCAAGAAAAGATAGAAAGAAATCCTACAATCAGATACCAGTGCCTTATCCAGGCCACAAAGTCACCTAAATCAAGCAATAATTTTCAAAATTGAACATTCTCATACATCTCATCATCTCGGCTTTTATGAACCCCATACATGCCTAACATATACATAGGTCCTCTCCCCTTTAAGTAAAACAGTTCATCAGATTCATAGCTACAAACAATAGATTTGCTGACAGAAGTATTTCATGCACATTTAATCCCTCTCCTAAAGAGAAAAGCCAGAAATAATGTCTATAAGATTGCCTTACAATCCATGCTCATTCGAACAACCCTAGATTATCCAAATGAAACCAGCAAGCTAAAGAATGCACACCAGAAGACAAAGAAATTTTAGGCCACAAACTTTGATCTGTATGTTCATATTCATTCTTGAAAATATTACATAACTCAGAGTAATCTGCTTAAAACCAAAAAAAATCCCTAAATATATTTTGCCAGAGCTCCTTTACAAAATTCTTGTGATCCCTTTTTTACTAGTCCTTGTATCCATTTATAATATCATGGATGCTTACAAGCTTCGGACAATTTCTAAGAAAAGTTTGTTACAGACCACAATATTCTCCAAGAAACAGTTACAAGTCCTTTTCAGCATCAACGACCTCTTCAGTTGGTTGCTCCATTGCAACATCTTCTAGTTGTTCTAGAATATCTTCTATTTGTCATCACTCGGCCAAGAGAAGCTAACAATCTTCTTCTTCATCCCTTCTAGCCTTTTCCAAGTAACTCTTAACTACCCAATTTTTGTTTCTATGAAACCATAATGTGATTTTACCTTTTCAATCTCCTCGATTGTTTTGACAAATAAGGACATGTCATCAGTATTAATGATTTCATTGACCCTTTGGGATAATTTGTGCTCAAGCTCTTCTAGCCATGCCTTCTCCTCTTTCAACTAAGTAGGACCAACAAAAGCCCTTGGAAACAACTCATACTTGTGATCAGAATATTCTTTTCTATACAATTGAGCTTTTGTTTTCACACTTGTCCTTTCTTTTGAGAGTATATTCATTTCTTTTATGAATTCATAGGTGGATCTGAGATTGTCATTTGCCTCTACATCTGCATGGGATGAACACATAAACTCTAACTCTTTTCCCCTGGGCACCCACTTACTCAGAATTGGTTCTGAAGTGGTCTCATCTTCTCTTAATTCAGCCAAAATATTCAAAATCCTCTTCATAGAAATATGAACGACAAAGGCCCTAACTGAATCAACAAACTTCAAAATTGTGGCTTTTACGTTTTCCTCATATTTGCTTGCAAACAAGGCTTGAGCCTATTTCAACTTTTCCAACTCATGTTGAACAGTTTCAGTTGGTTGGAAATCAGAAAGCATAGGAGAAGGGGGATATTCTATGATAGGACTTGTAGGTGGAGGTGTTGCTGGAGAAGAAACTATCATAAGAGTAGAGGATTCACCTTGATGGTGTTGACTTGCCAAATGACTTTGAAGCCTAGAAATAATGCTATCTCAGTTGGCTATTCCTTCTTTGGCTTCATTAGAAGCCTTCAAGATTGTTTCCAATTTCAACTAGAGATTATCCTTTTCTTTTGTCTCCTTTTCTACCACTGCTACACTAAACTTTGCAGTTTCTAAGACTATGCTTGAAGCTTCCACCATCCCTGTATCTTAAACTCTTTTTACAATCATATCTCCTAGGAAACTAGAATCTGAGGCATCTTTCCTTCTTCTATTTTCATCCTTTTTCAATGACCACATAACTAAAGCAACATTATCTTTGCTGAAAGTGACTCCTTCGATGGGTTTAGTTTCCTTCCTAGCCACTTCAAGTACCAGAGCATCAGCTATATCCCACTCAGGGAGGATCACAACACCAGCCTTTGATACCATCTCTCTTCCCTTTTCAGGAGTAATGGTCTTGAATTATTCAATCATTTCTTGTTTTACCTCTTCCTCCACATGAGTTACATCTCTATGAGGCTGCTCACTCTTCCTTTTGTCACATCTAGCCTTAAATTGTTCCATGTTTTGCTTCCATACAAACTGCATGAATGCCTCTATTGTAACAAAGTTACTATCAGCCATAAACTCCTCACTGGCATGCTTGATAGTAGGGTCTAACTCTTTACCTCTAAGCTCACCTTCAGTCAAGCACATCTCAACACTAGGTGGCTCTTCTGGCATCTCTTCTTGTGTTTCCTCATATGTGTAGGCAATCTCCCCGAGACTCCCTAACTGTAACAATTGTTCGGCCACCACTTGCTCATCTCCTATATGGATGGGGGATTGAGATGGAGAATACAGGGGCTCATTGGTTTGCAGTTCCTTCCCCACTCTTTGCCTATTAGGGGAGTCTTGGATGTCAATGACATCTTCAATTGCTCTTTTCCCTCTTGAAGTAGAAGGCTCACCAGTCACTGGCATCATCACACTATATTTTGATTTTGTGTGCATGACATAATCACTCAGTGGGATAGCCTTAGCAAAGGCAGGCTTAGCCAGAACCAATTTAACCCTGTCAGGGTCACTTCTCATTATAACCTCCCTATTTTCCTTCAAAGTTTGCATAAGGTCTTCAAAATAAAGAATTAAGATTTTGATTTTCTCCTCAAAGGGGTTGAAACTAGAAAGAGGGTCATAACTACTATCAAATTGATGAATGAAATCAAGAGCCCTTTTGTATGCAACCCACTTCTCTTTCCTCGATTCTTGCTCATCCAAATTGAATTCATTCATAATTGAATCTTCAGGGAATTGAAATTGGTGACGCCTACCTTTACAAATTTCTCATTTTCTAAACATGTCATTGAAAAAATCTTCAGGGTCTACAAATCCTGAAACTGTAGTTGACAATCTATATGGTTTAAAGAATTCTTCAAGACACTTCCAATCACCTTTGGTGATCACAAAATGATGGGCCATGGTAATAGTTGGGAAAATAGTCCCTTTACCCCTATTTGTTAGCTCTGCCTCTTGTACACCTCCAATCTACCTTAAGACTTCTGCAATTGCTATCTTTAGTGGGACTTGATAGGGCAATAAATATGGAGTGCCCCTAAAACCATATACTCTGAAAACTATAGAAACAGGGTACAAATAAATATGTCCCCAATTATGAACAATCTTAATACCCTCAGCAAACTCTTTGGGTCTAAGGAATTCTAAGAGACCCTTAGGGATCCTAGGGTTTTCTATGAACAAAAGAATCCTAATCTTAGATGCAAAGCATCTATCAAACTTTAAATAACTAGTATCTTCATTGTCCTAGGACAAAACAATACTCCAAAGTTGAACATGCATCTCTTCCTTATCTTTCACCTTGACCAAATTTATCTATTTTGCAAAATAATCAGCACCCTTGAACAAAAATATGTGCATTAGAAAAGAATGCCATCCAAATGGTCTGTCTACCTTACCATTTTTTATCCCTACCAGCCCTGCATGAATTGCATCAGTGAGGTAAGGTGCATAGTCAAATGTTATTTCCAGAGAGGGGTTTAGAATCTGTGCAATCACCAGCATATAATGGGTTGGCATGTTTTTCTCAGCATCTTCTCCAAAAATCTGACAAAGTGCCCAATACATGCCCTTAGCTCTGAAAGTAAACAAATTCAAGGAGAAAGGTTCCATGGTGCTGGGGCCTACACCAGTTAGCCCTCCTATCTTAACAAAAAACTCTTTTAGTGGGCCACTCCTAAGGTGATCCCTTTGTGTATTATAAACCTGGGCCAGTGATTCAAAATCAATAGGCTCTAACAAATTTGAAGCCTCACTAAGCTTAAACACTCTTCTGCATTCATCATCATTAATTTCAATCAGGGCTGATCCCTTCACATTCCCAATACATCTAGCTATAGGGTCATAATTTTATGCAATCAGAGTCAACAAATCTACATCCATGAAGACCCCTGAGACTATAAGCTTCCCCACATCCAATTCCCATATACTATTTAAAGGGGCAAGGGAATGTCTGTGACCAAAACCTACCTTGAACAGTCCTAAACCTAACATCCCTATTTGTGGATCCCTTAACCAATTACATGTGTCATATAGGCCATCCCCAATTCTTAAACAAGGGTTCTTCGACACCAAATCTTTTGCTTTGATCCCAGCATTGGTAGACATAGTTAGTTGCTCCATAAAGTCATCACATATATTCCTATCTTGGTAGTTTACCTTTCTTGTTAACTCCCTTCTTGGCACCATCCCATTAATGCAATTATATCAATTGAGATTTGCACAAAACTCTAATGAAACAATTCACACAGCAAAACCGATTCTCAGACTGCAACTAGAAAAGAAAGCATAGAAAAAACCTGGTTATTCGCTTGAAGAAACTCGCTCTGTACCAGCCCCTCTGCAACAAACTTGTCGAAATGGTACCTATTTTCAATTAATGCGGACCTTAATATGGCAAGTTAGCATTGAATTGAGAAATTAATCCCGCATGCTTTGGCCATCACCTCATAATTGAATTCGTAAATCAAATTCAAAAATAGGCTCCAACGGACCACAAGTTCTCTGAGTCTTTCTCTGTTTTAGTTGTTTCATCATTTCACAGAGTTTAAAACCCCTACAACTTTTCTTTCGTGAAGCAATGACGATCATTGGATCCTTGGAACTTGCACTACCTTTATTCCTTCTGGTCCCTCTACATTAGTGACGGGCCCTACCTTCTTTTCACTATTTCGTGAACACTAAACCTTGTGCACTTTCACCATATGAAACAATGTTGGCCATTTGATCATAATCTACTTGCTTGATCTTTACTTCTTACAGTGACTGCCAGTCTTCTTAACTAACCGTACTCAACCATGACGGCTAACAGTTTTCACCATTTTCCAAAGACATAAACTGCATGCATCTTCGGGCTGCGAAACAATGACAACCATTGGATTCACTGTGAGATGTACAACATTTAACACACTCAGACCTTCAAAGTGGGCCCCTAACTCAGAAACCACTTGCCTTTATTTCATCACCAGTGAATAAATGCCAAGTGGTAGTCGACTGTTTGCTTAGATAATTCCATCGGGTTCCATTCTAAAGCTGCCATGTGTTTTTCTTACGAGTCACCAATTCCTTCCATGAATCAATCCATCTGTACTACCACGTCATTTCACTATTTCATGAACATTAAACCTTTGCTTGACTTGAGGCTGCGAATCCACGACAACTGTCTGATTAACTCCTACTTAATCGATCTTTAAAACTATGACCTGCCTATCCTTGGGCCCACAGACCTTTTCACTACTTCACAGACCTTAAATCTTAGGCAAATCCTTTTCATGAAGCAATGACCACCGTTAGATCTTACAATTGTCGTGGTCACCTTTCCCGGGCCCTCCACCTTTTCGCTACTTCACGAAAGGTAAAACACATGCATCTTTTCACTAGAGAATCAATGCCAGTCATTGATCTCTTATGAACTGATCATCCTTTATCCAATGGAACTACTTGCCTCTGGGACCCACCAAGTCTTTCATTATTTTATAAAAGGTAAATCACATGCATCTTGGGCTAGCGAAGCAATGCCAGCCGTTGGATCAAATACAAGATGTAGTCTTTTAACCTGATGAGGAATCCTCTGGTGCACTTTCACCATATGAAACAATGTTGGCCATTTGATCATAATCTACTTGCTTGATCTTTACTTCTTACAGTGACTGCCAGTCTTCTTAACTAACCGTACTCAACCATGACGGCTAACGGTTTTCACCATTTTGCGAAGACATAAACTGCATGCATCTTCGGGCTGTGAAACAATGACAACCATTGGATTCACTGTGAGATGTACAACATTTAACACACTCAGACCTTCAAAGTGGGCCCCTAACTCAGAAACCACTTGCCTTTGTTTCATCACCAGTGAATAAATGCCAAGTGGTAGTCGACTGTTTGCTTAGATAATTCCATCGGGTTCCATTCTAAAGCTGCCATGTGTTTTTCTTACGAGTCACCAATTCCTTCCATGAATCAATCCATCTGTACTACCACGTCATTTCACTATTTCATGAACATTAAACCTTTGCTTGACTTGAGGCTGCGAATCCACAACAACTGTCTGATTAACTCCTACTTAATCGATCTTTAAAACTATGACCTGCCTATCCTTGGGCCCACAGACCTTTTCACTACTTCACAGACCTTAAATCTTAGGCAAATCCTTTTCATGAAGCAATGACCACCGTTAGATCTTACAATTGTCATGGTCACCTTTCCTGGGCCCTCCACCTTTTTGCTACTTCACGAAAGGTAAAACACTTGCATCTTTTCACTAGAGAATCAATGCCAGTCATTGATCTCTTATGAACTGATCATCCTTTATCCAATGGAACTGCTTGCCTCTGGGACCCACCAAGTCTTTCATTATTTTATAAAAGGTAAATCACATGCATCTTGGGCTAGCGAAGCAATGCCAGCCGTTGGATCAAATACAAGATGTAGTCTTTTAACCTGATGAGGAATCCTCTGGTGCACTTTCACCATATGAAACAATGTTGGCCATTTGATCATAATCTACTTGCTTGATCTTTACTTCTTACAGTGACTGCCAGTCTTCTTAACTAACCGTACTCAACCATGACGGCTAACGGTTTTCACCATTTTGCGAAGACATAAACTGCATGCATCTTCGGGCTGCGAAACAATGACAACCATTGGATTCACTGTGAGATGTACAAAATTTAACACACTCAGACCTTCAAAGTGGGCCCCTAACTCAGAAACCACTTGCCTTTATTTCATCACCAGTGAATAAATGCCAAGTGGTAGTCGACTGTTTGCTTAGATAATTCCATCGGGTTCCATTCTAAAGCTGCCATGTGTTTTTCTTACGAGTCACCAATTCCTTCCATGAATCAATCCATCTGTACTACCACGTCATTTCACTATTTCATGAACATTAAACCTTTGCTTGACTTGAGGCTGCGAATCCACGACAACTGTCTGATTAACTCCTACTTAATCGATCTTTAAAACTATGACCTGCCTATCCTTGGGCCCACAGACCTTTTCACTACTTCACAGACCTTAAATCTTAGGCAAATCCTTTTCATGAAGCAATGACCACTGTTAGATCTTACAATTGTCGTGGTCACCTTTCCCGGGCCCTCCACCTTTTCGCTACTTCACGAAAGGTAAAACACATGCATCTTTTCACTAGAGAATCAATGCCAGTCATTGATCTCTTATGAACTGATCATCCTTTATCCAATGGAACTACTTGCCTCTGGGACCCACCAAGTCTTTCATTATTTTATAAAAGGTAAATCACATGCATCTTGGGCTAGCGAAGCAATGCCAGCCGTTGGATCAAATACAAGATGTAGTCTTTTAACTTGATGAGGAATCCTCTGGTGCACTTTCACCATATGAAACAATGTTGGCCATTTGATCATAATCTACTTGCTTGATCTTTACTTCTTACAGTGACTGCCAGTCTTCTTAACTAACCGTACTCAACCATGACGGCTAACGGTTTTCACCATTTTGCGAAGACATAAACTGCATGCATCTTCGGGCTGTGAAACAATGACAACCATTGGATTCACTGTGAGATGTACAACATTTAACACACTCAGACCTTCAAAGTGGGCCCCTAACTCAGAAACCACTTGCCTTTGTTTCATCACCAGTGAATAAATGCCAAGTGGTAGTCGACTGTTTGCTTAGATAATTCCATCGGGTTCCATTCTAAAGCTGCCATGTGTTTTTCTTACGAGTCACCAATTCCTTCCATGAATCAATCCATCTGTACTACCACGTCATTTCACTATTTCATGAACATTAAACCTTTGCTTGACTTGAGGCTGCGAATCCACGACAACTGTCTGATTAACTCCTACTTAATCGATCTTTAAAACTATGACCTGCCTATCCTTGGGCCCACAGACCTTTTCACTACTTCACAGACCTTAAATCTTAGGCAAATCCTTTTCATGAAGCAATGACCACCGTTAGATCTTACAATTGTCATGGTCACCTTTCCTGGGCCCTCCACCTTTTCGCTACTTCACGAAAGGTAAAACACTTGCATCTTTTCACTAGAGAATCAATGCCAGTCATTGATCTCTTATGAACTGATCATCCTTTATCCAATGGAACTGCTTGCCTCTGGGACCCACCAAGTCTTTCATTATTTTATAAAAGGTAAATCACATGCATCTTGGTCTAGCGAAGCAATGCCAGCCGTTGGATCAAATACAAGATGTAGTCTTTTAACCTGATGAGGAATCCTCTGGTGCACTTTCACCATATGAAACAATGTTGGCCATTTGATCATAATCTACTTGCTTGATCTTTACTTCTTACAGTGACTGCCAGTCTTCTTAACTAACCGTACTCAACCATGACGGCTAACGGTTTTCACCATTTTGCGAAGACATAAACTGCATGCATCTTCGGGCTGCGAAACAATGACAACCATTAGATTCACTATGAGATGTACAACATTTAACACACTCAGACCTTCAAAGTGGGCCCCTAACTCAGAAACCACTTGCCTTTGTTTCATCACCAGTGAATAAATGCCAAGTGGTAGTCGACTGTTTGCTTAGATAATTCCATCGGGTTCCATTCTAAAGCTGCCATGTGTTTTTCTTACGAGTCACCAATTCCTTCCATGAATCAATCCATCTGTACTACCACGTCATTTCACTATTTCATGAACATTAAACCTTTGCTTGACTTGAGGCTGCGAATCCACGACAACTGTCTGATTAACTCCTACTTAATCGATCTTTAAAACTATGACTTGCCTATCCTTGGGCCCACAGACCTTTTCACTACTTCACAGACCTTAAATCTTAGGCAAATCCTTTTCATGAAGCAATGACCACCGTTAGATCTTACAATTGTCGTGGTCACCTTTCCTGGGCCCTCCACCTTTTCGCTACTTCACGAAAGGTAAAACACATGAATCTTTTCACTAGAGAATCAATGCCAGTCATTGATCTCTTATGAACTGATCATCCTTTATCCAATGGAACTGCTTGCCTCTGGGAACCACCAAGTCTTTCATTATTTTATAAAAGGTAAATCACATGCATCTTGGGCTAGCGAAGCAATGCCAGCCGTTGGATCAAATACAAGATGTAGTCTTTTAACCTGATGAGGAATCCTCTGGTTGGGCCTACTTACTTCTTTTTGCCACTTTGCGAAGACATAAACCATGGGTGTCTTCTCTTAGCAAACCAACGCACACCACAGGATGAGCCTTAACTTGCACAATAGTTAAGAAGCCTGACCAAATTAAAACAATACATAGGCAAAGACGTAATATTTGAAAACATTAGAAATACCGCCTAGGGAAAACCTATGGGGGGGGACACTTTTCATGATAAACCAACCCTTCCTTAAGTGGAAAAAGTAATGCAGGAATAAAATGTGAGGGTTTTCAAACATATGAAGGGTTAAATCTTTTCAAAAACCTTAAACCCTCTTTTGACCAAAAAACACAGAGGAAACAAGGCCATGCCAAGCACATTTTTGCAGAATTTTAGTCAACTATGAGACAAGAATACCCAATTTTCTAAACAGTGATAACAGCGGCTCTAACTGGGGATGGTTGATTGCAAAATCAACACAAGAATTCAAAAAACTCTGGAGAATAGACCAAAAAAAAGCCCAAAAACAAACAACCAAAGAAAACCTAAATATATACAAACTAAGACCTACTGTGCATGGACTTAAGATAAGTAATGTTTTGAGAACTGTCCATGCACTGGAAATTCCTATACCTCACCATTCATTTTCTGCAAAAAATATAAATCCTTGCCATTAAGATCATAAACCACAGAGGGGAGTATCCATAATGATTCAAATTTCTTATGTTTCCCTTTGTCTTTCCCTTTTGCATTCCATTGAAGAACCATGTCACCTTTCTGAAACTTCCTCGGTGTGGTCCTTTTGTCAAACAAATATTTGGACTACAATTGGATTTTCAAATTCCTCTTATGAGCCAAAGTTCTAACTATTGGAATTTTTGATGATTATGTTGTGATTGTCATTTATGGACACACACTTGCATTGAGATCATTTTTGTATGTGTAAGTTAAAGCTCAACCGGTACCTGCTCCAACCGGTATGATGCATTATAGTCCTTAGATTATTTGTGTTTTGTAGAAAGTGATTACCGTTTTGAAGTGGTATGTTGACCCCAAGTGGTTTGAGGCTCTCAAGCGGTACGAAGGATCAAAGAGATGGAACACATATTTCCTAGTCTTCATTTTGTCAAGCCGGCAACTAGTATTTTGCTTAAATTAGTATTTTGTATGAACTGGTAATACTCTGTGATGAGTTACCAACTAACATTTTGTGATGAGTTACCATCCACCAATTGTTTAATGGTGCCGACACTTTAACGGTGCTTTTTGTGTCGTGTTACAGAATATGCCTAGATGCATTCAACCTAGGAAATTGTATTGTAATCCTATTGAACCAACATGAAATCAGATTCCTTTATAAGGACATCATGTCTAGGGTTTTAAGTTGTTGATGTTGTTGCTAGGGTTTAAGGTGGTTGATGAGTTAGAGAGAGTATGAATGTGTAGAAGACTGAAGTAATGCTGGAATGCATTAGGAACGAGCTATCAAGGATCTAATCAAGCAATCTATGCTATTAGCTAGATCACTCACTTGTTGATTACTCATATCTTTGACAAGTCTGTAGCCCTTAATCGGGTAGGCCCAAAAGCCTTTTGTAAATCCTCTAACAAGGTGGTTCACATCTATGGATCTAAAATCCTCTAGCAAGGTAGTCTTTAATCAAAGTTATCTCCTAATAGAGCTTGAGATTCCTAACAGGATCTGTTCTGGTAAAGAACATTGTATGACCTTAACTGGTCTGGTTTCTATTCTGCAGATAGTTACTTGTGAGTTCCATCTCACCGTGGTTTTTCCCATTTGGGTTTCCATGTAAAAATATCTTATGTTATGGTGTTTGTGCTTCTATGGGTGAATGCATTATTTGCTATTTGGTTTGCATGTGTGTTAACTGGTTTGTCTGCTAAACTGTTTTACAAGTTTACTGTTAGTCTAGCAAAGTGTTTAAGTACAAAGATTTTTGGCATACTAATTCACCCCCCCTCTTAGTATTCATCAATTGGTATCAGAGCCTACCTTTCTATAAGTTTAACCACTTGGAAAGAGATATGGGGGAATACACATTGAGGGAACTTACTCATCGACTCACTCAATCTGAGCAAGCCTATGATGATCTTATGGTCAAATATAAGGCATCTCAAGCAAAGAGGAGAGAACATGCTGAAAAGCTAATGGAGCTATCTGAAAATAGTTCCTCTGATGAAGCGGATATGGAAGCCCTAATTCAAGAAGTAGAAAAGTTGAATGAATCTGATTCCAACCTGAGAAAAGAATTGGAATGACTAACTATTTGAATGTGTCAAGAGCTTGAGAAGCGGAGGAAAGCTGAAGATCTGGTCAAAGACAAAGATCATGAAAAATCCAAGCTGAAGCAAGAGATCAGTGCCCTAACTGCTCAACTCCATGCGGGCAATGTGGAAAAGGAAGACATGCAAGGAGAAGTGAACATTGCCATCTCTGAAAATGAAAACCTGATGGAAACAAATGCTGCTATTTCCAAAGAACTCTCTGAGTCAAAGGAAATACTTGCTAAGTTCAACAAGAGTACTGTAAGGCTAGAGAAAAAGCTTGAATCTACCAAACCTGTCAAGAATACTAATGGAATTAGTTATTCTGGTCATGAGGAAGGTGAGATCTCTAGTACAAATGTTAGAACATCAAAGAATCAACCGACATCAAAGGATAAAGGTAAGAAAATGTTTAAACCTGTTTGCTTTAACTATCCTAAAGAAGGACATACTGCCAATGTGTGTAGGCGTAAGGCTTACAATAATTTTCCTTATTTTCTAAATGATAAGCCTAGATCCTATAAATTCAATGGTAACTGTTATGCATGCAACAAGTTTGGGCATAGAGCATCTGAATGCAAGTCTATTATAAACAACACTGGAAGATATCCTCAGAGGACTCAAGGAGTTGAACCTGAACCTTTTGTGAACCGGAATCACAACCGGTTTAATGCCTTCAATCATCAGTCAAGAAGTGGTGGCTATCAAGCAGCAACTGGATGGAGAGAAAACTTTTTGATCTATCATAATCATGGTCACACTACTGCAACATGCAGGAGGAAGAATGACAACATGAATAATGGACCTTGGAGAGCACCTAGATTGGTCTACTATTACTACAACAAGCCAGGTCACATTGCCAAATTCTATAGATCAAGAAAGAACATATCGGATCATATACCAATCTCTCCAGAAGGAAAGATTGATATTGACACTATTCAAGCAGATATGAACAAAACCTAGAAGAAGAAACCAGTGGTGTTACAAGAAGAACCAGTTTCTGCACCTAGTGTGGAAATAACGGAACCGACAAACTAAGATCAGAAAAGCTTAGGGGGAGCAAATGGAAAAATGTTTCAAACCCCCGGTTTACACCAGTAAAAGACCTTAACCAGTATGTGATACCTGTCATTTGGTGGAAGATCAGAAATGGTAAAAGGAAAATTAGGGTTTACGCCCTAATGGTGGAGCATTAATTACGGTTGGTGAGGAATATGCTTAAAAGGAATTTTTCAAATCATTTCTCACTATCATTTTTTGAAGCGAAGAAGGTTTTCAAGTGTAGAGCGATGATAAAGTGATTTGTGTTGTGATTCAGAGAAAGTTGGAAACCTTAAAGGAGATTCAAAAGCAATTGCAAACGGTCAAGAGAAGAAAGCAAAGTAGTGATTCTGCAACTGACGGAGTGTGAGGTGAAGTAGAATATGAAAGCCCTAAATTCACAATTTCTAAAAGGTATTTCTTGAGTTTTTAGTTTTAATCATGGCTTCCACATCTCATACTAGCTCTAGTGCATTTATCGATTCAGTAAGCTTCATTCAATGCAAGTCTAAATACAATGCCTTGTCACAAGTTCCTGCTGGAGTAATAGTAGAAGAAGGAATCTCCAATTATATAGATTGTAAGATTGAAGACTTAGGGTCTCTAGCAATCCACTCACAGCTAGGTTTATTTTGTGGAAAAGATAAGAAGATCAAACCGGAGTACAACATCTTAGAGAAGAAGAAACTTCATAATGCGGTTTACTTCCTAGAGGATTTCACAGATGACCATATTAGGATCATCCTGAGTAGAGTTCATGGTAACAAGATGTACCTGGAGAGAACACATGATATAACACCACAAGTTGTTCATGCCATCACCGGTTTCTACAATGTCGGTGAAGTGCCAGCCCTAAGGAAGATCATCAAAATTGAAATGACCAAACTCACCGGTTCAGTGAGTGACTCATGAGGAATGACTGTTAATTCCATCAAGGATGACCTCATGAAATATGCGTGCATGGTGATTGGATACCGGACGTTCTCTGCTAGCAAAACTAACTCTGTATTTGCTGCAATGGTAAATGTCACTTATCGGATGATCAAGGAAGATGCATCATTTGACCTCTATACCGGTATGCAAAGGCAACTCCTGTTGAACCTTAAATCAATCAAATGGGATAATGCATTAAAATTCAAGTCTGGACAACTTCTAGTAGGACTATTTTTCTACTTCCAAGGTTACTTCCCCAGAGTGGGAGATATTCAGTGGTCTGCAAACCAACCAGTTACCAAGCAGATCAAAGAAAGCCTGCAAGCAGTTGGAACCGGCTACCCTAAAGTTCTGAATAGGTACATTGATGAGTTCAGAGGAAAGATGAGCCTGAGGATGAGGATATTCGGTGACATAGTCAAGAAATATGAAGAGGACATCTATTTTATCATCAAAGTGGATGAATGCATAATGGAGGCCGTTGAGCCTAGAGAGGAAGAAGTGGAGCCTATGGGCTATGAGGTGATGAATGATATGCTGGATGGGTATGCCTCTACCCTTATTGCCTCACCTCTTAATCTGAAGAAGAAGAGAATTGACACCTATCTTGAAAGGGTTACACCGGTCATAGAACCAGTGGAAAAGAAAGGAAAGGCAGTGCCTTCAGCATCGGCACCGGTTACTACAGCCAATCCTAAAGTGACCAAGCGGTCACTGGCTAAGAAGAAACCAAAAGCGACACCTGCTAAAGTCTTTGAGAGGAAGAGGAAGACTAAAACCAACTCACCAGACTCAGAAGAAACAGTGTCTGAGGAACAACCCAAGAAGGTGAGATAGTCAAGGAAAAAGACAAAGAATGAACCAGCATCGTTTACACTGGTAAATATTGATATTTCCTCCTACAAACCTTTGACACATTATCAAAGAAAAATTAAAAATATTAGGAGAAAATTGTTAAATGATTTGGTAGACCATTTTGATGACTTTAATGATGATGAGAAGGAAGAAGTAGAGCTATAAATAATAAAGTATTTATGTGCTAATGACAGGTCGCCCTTAGAAATTAGATCTGAGACATCAGACTCTTTGTATAAGTCCCTAGATAATAAATGGCGCATTTCCATAGAGAAAGAACGAGAAATCAGGGATAAATTTTTTGCTCAATACTTTCCTGACCTATCCAATTCAGACTTATTTGATGTCATCAACCAAAATAAAGGACTCTTCTTCACCAAAAGAAGAAGACTCTAGTTGTTGGAAGGAAGAATTGATGATGTCAAAAAAGACACTCATCTGCATATGACAACAGCAGTTCATACGCATAAAGTGATTCAAGCTAGCAAGAAGGCTGAGCAAGAACCGATAGTGATAGAACCGGATGAAGTGTTTGATGATGAAGGAAATCCAGTTGTTGAACCTATCGACACCATTGATGTTGATGCTCTGGAGGTAGAAGATGTTGCTCATGGCACTCCATCTGAAGCAACTAGATAGGAGAAGCATGCTGAATAGGCTGAAAAGCAAGCAAAGGACAAACAAGAGGTAGCAAAGGAACAAGCAGAGAAGAAGAAAAATGAAGAAGATGAGGAAAAATAGAAAGAGGAGAAGAAGAGAAAAGAGGATGAGAATAAAAGAAGAGAAGAGGATGAAGAGAAAAAGAAACAAGAAGATGCAAAGAAGAAGAAAGAAGAAGAGAATAAGGAAGAGAAGAAGCGAAAGGAAGCAAAGAAAAAGAGGAAGGAAGAGGAAGAAAAGGAAAAGGAGAAGAGAAAGGAAGCAAAGAAAAAGAAGAAGGAAGAGGAAGAAAAGGAAGAGGAGAAGCAGAAGGAAATAGAGAAAAAGAAGAAGGAAGAGGAAGAGAAGGAAGAGGAGAAGAGGAAGGAAGCAGAAAAGAAGAAGGCAAAAGAGGATAAGGAAGAGGAAAAGAGAAGAGAAGCGACAAAGAAGAAAACAAAGGAGGACAAGGAAGGAGAAGTGGCAAAGAGCACGCAAATGGAGACACCTAAGGCAACCGGTAGTCAAGCCAAACCGGCTGACCTCACCAGTCCCATTGACCTCCAGTCTGCAAGTGAAATGGAGCTACTACAGAGCATCAAGGTTGCTCAAGAATGTTTTGAAGTGATACAGAGGAAAAAGGAGCAAGATGTGATCCAAGCGGTAGTGGACACTCTTACCAGTTTGATACCTGGTACAAACCTTTTGAATACTAATTCATCACTGGCTCAACTAGAGCTCCTATGCATAGTAGTGGATGATCAGGTGCAGAGCCTAGAAGAGGTAGCAGAGGCAAATGCCAAGAAAGAGCATCAAAAAGCTCTGAACATTGCTCTAGTGAAAAAGGTAAACAAGCTCCGGTCTGATCTACAAAAAGCTCAAAAGGATATAAGGGATGCTCTAGATGAGGGGAATCTTATACTCAGCAAAATTTGCCAACCCCATCAATTCTGTGATGATGTGCTTGCACAAAAGCAAAAGCTTCAATCTGATTTATAGTCATACATGAGCACCTTCAAGCCGCCATATGACTCCTTTACAACTTATGGGAAAACTGCTCACCAGTTTCATATCCAGTCTACTAAAATAGAGCATGAGATGAGCACCCGGTCATGAGATTTGCAGGAGCTACAACTGGTTCTACTCCCATATCTACAAATACTTCAGAAGTGTTATCTTAATCAGGATGCCTTAACAGTGACACAGTAGATGACCACAATACATGCCATGGAAGAATAGGTCTCCCAGATGCAGATAGAGAAAGAAGTAGCCACCTCCCTACTTGAGTCCTGGTCTTTATCTATGAAACAATTCTTGAAGTACTTTAAATTTGTTTTTGACAAGTTTTATTCCTTATTGTCATAAACTCTTATTCTTTTAATACTAATGACACAGGTGTTAGTCTGTAATATTTTGTTGTCATTGTTCTGATTGATTGAAAAATAGGTTTTAAGGACCCAAAACCTTTACACCATAGTTAAAATAAAAAGCTGAGAAAAGAGAGTCCACATACAAAGCGACTGGTCCAAAAAACCAGTGAACAGAAAAAACAGCAAAACAACAAAAAACAGCAAAGAACCCAAGGAGACACTACATAGTAATTTTCTTCAACAGCTCCTCTGCCTTAGTCACTAGCTCATCATAGGTCGCCCCAATTGCTTTTAGCTCCTTCAGGTCCTTATTCACTTTCTTTTCCTCCTTCTTTCCATGGGTGCGAGTTTTGGGACCTTGGGCTTCCCCATTTCCTTCTACATCCAGGTCAATTTCTTGGGTTTCCTTTTCATCATCGAGCTTGTTGATGAGGGTATGGGTGTTGTTGGCTGAGATTTTTAGAATGCTGAGACTCTACTCCGCAATGTTCTTGAGGCACTCCTCTATCTTGTCCACTTTGGCAGCTATATCCGAGAGTTTTTTTTGTTAGTTTCCTCCAAGGTTTTTTTGTTCTGTATCTCCTTTTCAATTTTCTCAAACCGGGGATTAAAGGCATCTCTGATGTCTTTCGCTTTGGCAATTGTATTCTTCAAATCTTTAATATAATTGGCCATAGTGTTCCCCTCTCAAATGTTAATGGTCTCCAGGATCATGACTCTGTTACAGAGTTTTTTGTATTCATTCACAGTATTCTTATTCGCATCAATAAGCCATTCAATGGTTTTCATAAAACCCTTCAAGGCCTCGGGGTGAGGACCAGGAGAAGGAGTAACTTTACTAGGGGTTATCTATTCATCTTTAGCAATATGGAGGGTAGAAATAGTATCAGCGGCCCTGAGGGTCTCCTTCATAGTCTCCATCTCTAGGCTTTGTTCAGCTTCCAAGGTTCTTGTTTGCTTGTCCTCTTCCGGTTCCTTGCCTGTGTTCTCCGAATCTTTGCCAATCTCCTCTGTTTTCTTTTTCTTCTTCCTGGGTTGGGCTTGGATTTTACTTTTTCCCTTCAGCACTCCCTTAGGGTTCTTCTTCTCCTCAAGGAAATCAGAGTCCTCTTCTTCTGAAGAAATACTAATCAAGGGTTTGCTTTGGGGTTTTTTACCCTTAGAAGAAGAGGGTTTTGATTTCCTCTTCTTGCTCCTCTCATACTCTGAGTTGTCAGAGCATTCCTCATTTTTAGTCGAGGAATCATTATCTGAATCCTCCTCCTCTAAGAAATCAGAATCAGACATTTCTTCTTCCGAATCCACAGAGATCTGCATTTGATTGATTTTACTGGCCTTTAGATGATCATAAATGAGGACCATAAGTCCTTGGTGCATTGCAGTGTCACCCCGAGGATTTTATTTATATGCTTTTAGGGATGCATTCATAGAATAGAGCAAGAAATAAGGGAAATTCACCTTATCATTATGCCTAAAATGATTTAAGAGGACAAAGTGATATCCATATACTTTCATAAACTTGCCATCTAGAGTTATATATCTCATTAAAACAAAGAGAATTTCCCGCCAGGGCTTTGCAAAAGCCATAGGCGGGAAATAGGTTTTGCTCAACTTTACCAGTCTTTTCTTCTCTTTCTCTATGACCGAGTACCTTTCAATGGCTTCCCTGCTAACCTTCCTATCTCTGTAGAAATTGCAGCCCTCCCCTTTGAGTCCTGTAGCTTTAGCTATTAACTCTTCGTCAATTTCCACCAGTTGGTCACCCATTTTAAGCTTGCCCTTCTTCCAATTTTTGCAGAAGAAGCTGGTTATCTTTCCATCACAGCCATGGAGTCTCTCAAGGAAGCTCGAAAGACCGCCCTTCTGCAAAATCTCCCACACCTCTTCATTTTGTTTCCACTCCTTGCAATTTCCTGGCTCATATCTTCTCCTATTTCTGCCCATGGTGTCGTTTCTCACAGTCAAGTTTAGGTTACAGAGCTGGTGAAACAGAAAGCTTTTCGAAGCTAAAACAAAAGCCCAGAAAGCATGCGTAGCATTAATGATTTGACAAGTTATAATGCACGATCTTCTAACTTTGATGTTATAATGAGTAATTCCCTCATTATCAAAGTAACTCGAAGTGCTTGCTTTAGTACATATCATAATTGCCTTGTCAATCAAGATTCTTTGGGGTACTTCGATATCTTTCATTAATTATGATTTGTCTTACATCTCTGGGAAGACCACTCTCACCTGTCCATGTGGTTATTGTATCATTCTTCACCACCACGTTTGCAGCCCAATCAGCAGAACAGTTGGCCTCCCGATATATATGGGATATGTGGCATTTTTTGAAGGTTCTGATGATGTCAATGGCAGAAAAAATTATATTGTGGATCGACCAAGAGGGATGAGAGGTCCCATTGAGACACTTAATAATATTGTTGGAATCCCCTTCAATCCAGAGATGGGTACAGTTCCATTTTTTGGCTAGAATAATGCCTTGAAGGACTGCCATAGCTTCCGCCTTATGATTGGTTTGAATGCCAATAGGAATAGCAACCATACCTTTTCAAATGCCTCTGTTGTCTCTGAGAATAGCTCCATAGCCTGAAGGACCTGGATTTCATTTGGCTGCTCCATCAAAATTGATTCTAAGCCAACCATGGGGAGGGGTTTGCCATTTAACTTCAAGCCTTTTATTGTGGTTGATATTATGACCATCAGTGATCTTAATATTCTAGGCTCTTAAGATATTTGACTCCAAAGAGTTATTTGAGTAACAAGAGACCTCCATAGTTCCCATATTTTCCTGAATAGCCCTTTGAATTTTCTGAAAAACAATGTCTTGATTTAAGGACACATCCCTGAAAATTTGGTTGTTTCTTTCCTTCCAAAGACCCCACAAAATGTGAGGCAGAGAGAGCTACCACATACACCTCAGAAAAGAGTTGGTCCAATGAATTTTATAGGAAGAGAACAAATCTCTAATGTTACTAGGAAACACTCAAGCAAGACTAAAGATTTTGAGGAAGCTTTCCCAAACAAAGGTTGAGAAAGAACAGTGGAGGGCAAGATGGTCCACTGACTCTTCCTCTTGAAAGCACAACACACACCTATTAGGAAGGGCAAAACCTCTGCATTTAAGGTTGTCAACAGTAAGGATCTTATTCTAGAGAATAGTCCAGGAGAACATTGATTTTAGGAGTTAGCCCTTTTAACCAAGTTTAGACCAAAAAGGATTCATAGGAGAGGAGGGGTAGAGGATACCATACATCGAAGATATAGTAAAGGTACCTTTGGGGTTATATCTCCAAATCAGGGAATCCTCTTCCTTATTCAGCCAGATAGCAGACAGTTGGGTTTTGAGCTTGGAGAGACTGGGATAAATACTATCAATGTTCTGCCAATTGTTCCCGTCCCAGTAATCTGCTACTAAGGTACCAAAAGAGCCAATACAAGAGGGGACATGGGAAGCCCACTCATAGAAATCGATTAGGGGTTTGTCAAAAAGCTAGGGATCCTCCCAGAATCTCACTTTCCTACCATTTCCAAGTTTCCATGTCACACCTTTAGCAATCACCTCTTTACATTTAGAAACATGGTTCTAGATATGAGATCCATTTATACTAAGATCCAAATTAAGAAAAGAAGATAGAGAAGAGGACAGAAGAGAATACTTACTTCTCCGAATTTTGCACCATTTAGAATCAGAGTTAAACCATCTCTAAACCTGTTTTGACAAGAGAGCTTCATTTAAAGTGCGAATCCTCCTAAGCCCCAGACCACCTTTGCTTTTTGGCTTGCAGACCTGATCCCATGCCACCAAGGACATTCTTTGCTTTTCGTCCACCCCAGACCATAGGAATCTTTTTTGAATTTTCTCAATAGCTTCAGCATACTTGAGTAGAATTCTGAATAAGCTAAGAGCATAAATGGGGATACTTTGAAGAGTAGCCTTAAGAAGAAGGAGCTTACCGGCTTGACTTAAGAGAGCCCCTTTCCAACCTACAAGTTTTTTGTGAAATTTATCAACTAGCAAACTCTAGTAGGCATCAAGAGGGGCAATCCCCATGGGGAGACCAAGGTAGGTAGCAGGAAGGTCAGCAATCTTACACTCCAGAATTTTGTTGATCCTTTGTTGTCTTCTCTCTGGAGTATTAATGAAAAAGACATCACTTTTGGCCCAGTTAATAAGCTGCCCCATTGCAGAAGCATATTTACACAAGGTATTGTTGTCATTGTTGGCAAAGGGGGAGAAGTATAAATTTTGAAAGTTTTGATGTATACTTTCATGTTATTTTTGTTAAGAAGTAGTATACATTGTATTTTCTGCAAAAGGGATAGTGTATGTGCTTAGGGGGAGTAATTTTGATTCTGGCATATTTTTTTCGTAAACCCCTTAGATGTCAAAATTTCCTAAGTGTTGCCATCAATTCCAAAGGGGGAGATTGTTGGCATTTTTTATGATTATGTTGTGATTGTCATTGATGGACACACACTTGCATTGAGATCATTTTTATATGTGTAAGTTAAAGCTCAACTCGTATGATGCATTATAGTCCTTAGACTATTTGTGTTTTGCAGAAAGTGATTACCAATCTGAAGCGGTATGTTGACCCCAAGAGGTTCGGGGATCTCAAGTGGTACGAAGGATCAAATCGACGGAACACATATTTCCCAGTCTTCATTTTGTCAAACTGGCAACTAGTATTTTTCTTAAACCGGTATTTTGTATGAACCGGTAATACTCTGTGATGAGTTACCAACTGACATTTTGTGATGAGTTACCATCCACCGATTGTTTGACGGTGCCAACACTTTAACGGTTCTTTTTGTGTCATGTTACAGAATATGTCTCGATGCATTGAACCTAGGAAATTGTATTGTAATCCTATTGGACCGACATGAAATCAGATTCCTTTATAAGGACATCATGTCTAGGGTTTTAGGTTGTTGATGTTGTTGCTAGGGTTTAAGGTGGTTGATGAGTTAGAGAGAGTATGAATGTGTATAAGACTGAAGTAATGCTAGAATGCATTAGGAACGAGCTATCAAGGATCTAATCAAGCAATCTATGCTATTAGCTAGATCACTCACTTGTTGATTACTCACATCTTTGACAAGTTTGTAGCCCTTAAACGGGTAGGCCCAAAAGCCTTTTGTAAATCCTATAACAAGGTGGTTCACATCTGTGGATCTAAAATCCTCTAGCAAGGTAGTCTTTAATTGGACTTATCTCCTAATAGAGATTGAGATTTCTAACAGGATCTGTTTTGGTAAAGAACATTATATGACCTTAACCGGTCTAGTTTCTATTCTGCAGATAGTTACTTGTGAGTTCCATCTCACCATGGTTTTTCCCATTTGGGTTTCCACATCAAAATCTCTTGTGTTATGGTGTTTGTGCTTCTGTGGGTGAATGCATTATTTTCTATTTGGTTTGCATGTGTGTTAACCATTTTGTCCGCTAAATTGTTTTACTAGTTTACTGCTAGTCTAGCAAAGTGTTTAAGTACAAAGATTTTTGGCATACTAATTCACCCCCCCCCCCCGTCTTAGTATTCATCACTAACTTCTTCCACCTCCACCATCTAAATCATTCGGTCTTCCATAGGTTCAGAAAGCTCCATATCTTCATCTTGCAGGAACTTGTATATAGGAAGCAAATTATTAACTAGCACCCTTGATTGCATGCCATAGACTAACTCAAAAGGTGAGACACCAATTGCTTTCTTGATAGTAACCCTGTCTGCCCATAGAGCTAACTTTTACTTTTGGTCCCAAGACCTTTTATTCTCCTCTAGGATTTTCTTAATAATGTTCAAGAGGCTCTTATTACTGGATTCAGCTTGCCCATTACCCTGAGGATGATATGACGAAGAGTAGGACATAACTATTCCATGGCTGGTGCAAAATTCAATGAACTCTTCTGACCTGAATCTCATGGCATTATCCATCACTAGTTTTACAGGGACTCCGAATCTGGTTATGACATTATCCATCAAGAAGTCAATAACAACCTTACTTGTGGTTCTCCTAGTGCGTATAGCTTCAATCCACTTGGTAAAGTAATCAGTAGCTACTATAATCCACCTATGACCTCTTCCTGATTTCTCAATGATTTCTCCAATAAAATCAATGCCCCATTGGACAAAAGGGGCTTCCACTATGACTGGGTTGAGGGGTAAAGCTCCCTCATACTTCAATTTTGATGAAAATTTTTGGCATGGATCACATCTCCGGACATATTCATGGGCATCTTTAAACAAAGTAGGCCAATAATATCTAGCCCAAACTATCTTACCAATAGTTGTGGCAGAGTAGTGACCTCCACACACTCCATCATGCATTTTAGTTAACACTCTTTTAGCCTGGGATTTATCCAAACACATTAGCAATGCACCATCTCTATTCCACCAAAACAGATCACCCTGAATGAGGACATACTTTTGAGACTTCAACTTCAATGTTATTCTCTGGTTATGGGTCATCCCTTCTGAAAATGTTGCATCCCTTAAAAAATGTACTATCTTTGAGTACCAGGGCTGTGTCTCATACTGGTGACTAGGATGTTCTCAATTTTAACATTATTCCCTTCAACATGAAGAAGGTTTGATTCAGCCATCAACTTAGCAAGGCCTAAACCTTTCACCAATTTAGTGATCTTAATCTCTAAATCAAACTCTTGGATTTTGGTTATCCATCTGCAGCTTTTACCAGTGACCTCAGATTGGGATAAAATCTTTGACAGTCACAAGTGGGACATAAGCAATTACCTATGCATTTACAAGATAGGTCCTAAATAATTTAACCGCCTTGACCAAAGCATATTCTTGCTTCTCCATAATTTCATATTTTAACTCTGCAGCCTGTAAAGATTTGCTATAAAAGTCTATAGGATGTTCATATCCTTCATTATCCTTCTGTAAAAGAACTTCAACCACTGTGTGATATGAAGTAAAAGAAAATAGAGAGAAAGCCTTCTTGTAGTTAGGGGAATTCAACACTAGTACCTCCTAAATAGCCCTTTTAATTTCATCAAAATCCTTTGAAGCTTCTTCATCCCAGCAGAACTTTGTATCCTTCTTAAGCAATTTAACAATGGGCTTGACTATCTCTGCAAAATTTGCAATAAATCTTCTAACAAAATTTACCTTGCCCAAGAAAGATTGGATACCTTTAACACTATTTGGCTCAGGTACATTGTTTATAGCTTCAATTCTCTTAGGGTCTATTCTAACCCCTTCCTTGGAGACAATATGCCCAAGCAGCTTCCCTTCAGTAACAACAAAATGACACTTTTTTGGATTTAAGGAGACACCATATTCCAGAGCTTTATTGAAAACCTTTTCCAAGTGCCCACAATGGTCATCTGTCATTTTGAAGAAACATGTCGAATCATCTTGATACACTACCATGATAATGTTAATGAACTCCTTGAAAGCTACATCCATTGTTCTATGAAAAGTAGCTCAAACATTTTTCAAACCAAAAGGTATTCTTACATATACATATTCTCCCCAAGGGGTGGTAAAACCAGTCTTGAATTGTTTAGATTCTTTCACTAACACCTGGTTATATCCTAAGAAACCATCCATCATAGACAATAGGTCATAACCAGTTACTCTTTGTAACATTGCCTCCATATTAGGAGAAGAATAATTGTCTTTCAAAGATGCAACATTAAGGTTCCTAAAATCAACTCAAAGCCTTATGTCCCCATTCCTCTTTCTAACTAGGACCAAATTAGACACCCATGATGAATGCCTTATAGGATTAACAATTCCCCCTTCCCTTAGCTTGGTTAATTCTTGTTGCATTTTAGATTCCAACAGGGAGTTAATAGGTCTTTGTTTCTATCTAAAAGGCTTAGCACCTAGAAGCAAAGGGACTTCATGCTAAAAAATATCTTGTCTATATGCCTTCAAATCGTCATAAGACCAAGCAAAAACATGCTTATATTTATTCAATAAATTAATAAGGTTAACTCTAACATGAGGAGACAATTTTTTTCCAATATACACCAACTTGAGGGATGATTCAGTCCTTATGTTCACTTCCTCTAATTCATCTAACTTGGTGGTTGACTGCTGATGCAAATGACTATCACTGTAACTGAACATACCTTCCAATTCTACTAACCCTTTAGGTATTTCATTAGTTTCCAATTGAACCATGTCATTTCCAACCACAGTTTCTCTATCTTCAACCACATCTACCAATGCATTGCAATCAATTTTTTGTCTATCATAGTCATCGATGCATTGCATAAACTTGAGAATGTCTTCATCATCAACAAACACTTGCCAATTATACACATTATCAGGAATGTTTGGCCTAGCTTTTATCTCAACTGTGGATACACTAGTTAATGTTATATCATCATTTTTTAATGCAACATTTGCTAGGAAATCAGCCATGATATTTTTTGACCTTTCTATCCAATTAATAGAGAACGCACTAAAATGTTCAATCACATCTCACACTACATGCTTATATCTTTTCAATCTATCATTCTTAGATTCATATTTAGATCTAACTTGAGAAACAACCAATTCTAAATCTCCTAACACTTTTAACAACTGAATCCCATGCCTTTTTGCAACTTCAAGCCCCAATAACAAGGCTTCATATTTAGCAGTGTTGTTTGTACACTGAAAGGCTAGCAAAAAAGAATATTTGAAGGTTATACTTGATGGGGACACAAAGAGAACTCCCACTTCAGATCCTTCTTTAGAGCAAGCTCCAACAAAATACATGTGCCACAAATTATTTTGTTGAGATTCCAATTCAGTCACAATAGAGTAGGTATTCTTCAATTGAGGTAAAATTGGTTGTATTCTAAAATTGTCAAGATCCACATCAATCATACAGTTGAGCATACTAGGGTCTACTTTCTCAATTACCCTAGGGGCACGTGGTTCTCTATACAATTTGACTTGGTTTCCATTAATTGGGATGGTAGCATATGATAGATCCAACTGAACATTTCTGCCTACTGCTGCAACCCACTATCTAGATAACAACATGCCATAGTGAGGTTTTGTATCAATTACTATAACATCCATTTTGTATGTTTCTTCAAGGAATGTTTCTATTTTCACTTCCACATCTTTCATTGTACCTATCACTGGCACTTCTCTATTATCCATAGCATAGCACTTCCCATACACTGTTTTTACTGACAATCCTAATTCTTTCATGACACCATATGGCATTACATTTGTAGCTGCACCCGAATCTATCATACAGTTCTTAATTAACCAGTAAGGATCAACTTGTGAAGGCTCTCATGTAATAGTTGTTCCAACATATACCTTAGGGGTTTGTAGCTCATGATCCTTTTCATCCTTGATTGAACCTGGAGGCAAAGCTATGCTACTGTCAGATATCTTAGAAAATAAAGATAAAGCATCTTCTCTATGTTCCTTTATTTTCAATAATTCTATAAATGGGACAGTGAATTTCATCTGGGTTAGAGCCTAAATCATATCAAATGTGGAATTATTAATCAACTCAGTATTAGTCTTGACTTTCTTTTTCTTAGGCTAACTTGTCTTCTTCATTGCAACAGTTCCTTGTATATCACTAGTAACATTGTTCTCCACATCCTTGGCTACATCTTTAATTTGGTTTTTCTTTTCTTGACCATCTTGA
Organism: Cryptomeria japonica; assembly: GCF_030272615.1. Classification (NCBI taxonomy): domain Eukaryota; kingdom Viridiplantae; phylum Streptophyta; class Pinopsida; order Cupressales; family Cupressaceae; genus Cryptomeria; species Cryptomeria japonica. The sequence goes on along the minus strand of NC_081409.1, from coordinate 498,160,035 downwards.
GGAAAGGTGGCATTACTTGCTACTTTCTTCTGGGATACTTCTTTTATGAACATTGAGTCAGGTTCACCTTGATCCCCATCCCTTTTACTACTTCTCAAATTGTAATTATGCTTAGCTTTGGCTATGATAGCCTTAGTAAGGTTTCTTACTTATTCATCACTAGGTCTTCTAAGATGAACTTCTTCATCTTCAATAGTCACCACATTCAAAGTGGGATGTCAATCAAGTGTCAACTATCCTTGGTAAGACCTTTTACTATTCAGCACATCACATTCACTAAGTTCACTTTGTAATGACTCATAATCACTTTCAATAATAGTTTCAAATATATTAATATCAGGCTCAACCTCTTGTCTCATGGATTCTTCAAGGGATTGAGCTACAACACATTGATGAGGAGAATGTGGTCCATCACAAGCCATGAACCAAGGAGTATTCTCCATATTATGAACATTTCCTCCTTTTAAAGGATCTGGGGTATCTTGGTTCTGAGTGTTTTTTGGCTTATCATTTTGAGGTTTTCCATCCTTCCAAGTAGTGTTGTAAGGCATGTCATGTAACTTAGGAGGCCTATCTTGCCAATTGTAATGAGGCTTATCATTTTTACTCACCTTGGCAGTAAGATCCTTCATGGAAATCACTAATTTCTCTATTTTGTCTTCCTCTTTAGCAACTTTATTGGGTTGTTGTTTTGATTCTTGCCAGAACCTACCATCAGTTCTTCTCCCCACTTTCCCAGATTCTTTCCTATTACTCTCCACATTGATGAAAATTCTAAATGCATCCCTCAAACTATGCGGATTTTTATCCCTCAGAATATAGGCCATTTTAGAATCAAAAGCAATGTAATAAGTATTCAAACACATATTATCATCTAACCTCATCACTTGATATAGCCTATGCATTGCTTTCTGAAATCTAGCATTGAAATCTGTGACAATTTCATTATCAGACTTTCTAATATTATTGAACTCATTGAGCATAAAGCTCACATTTGTCTTGTCACCATATTGTTCTTGAAAGCAGTTTTTAAAATCTTCCCAAGACCCAATGCTATTCATAGGGAGACCTCTATACTAATCCCTTGCATCATCTACTAAGGACCGTACAAACAATTTCATGATGACATCGTCATCTATTATTTCATAATCATTGATTAAGTCACCAAAAGATTTTAAGTGCTCTTCTGCACTGATTGCATTGTTGCCAGCAAACTTGTGGAGTCCATCCCTTAATTCTGTAGGAACATGGTTAGGGTAGTCTGGGATTCCATCAAAGAAGAGTTGCCTATATAGTTCTAAATTAATGGGTCTTCTTTGGAATTGGTTAACAACAAGGTTATTTCCCATGTTCACTCTTACATTAGGGCTATGAGTCAGAGGGATTTGGTTACCTTGGTTATTAACAGGGGCTATATTAGCTGGGACAGTACTCATAGGCAAGGTTGGCTGAATTTTGACTGGAGGGAGTGAAGCTTTCTGAGGAACAAGTTTATTTGGGTCTGCTCAAGGAAAAATTATAGGAGGAGCTTTTAGATAATTAATCTTTCTCTTAACCTCTAAATTGGCTGCTTCTAATTCAGCCTTTTCCAACTCCATTTGTAGATCTTCTTTCTCTTTTCTCATCCCCTCCATCTCTCTTTCATGCGCACATAGCATATGAGAGATCTCCACTGTAGCCTTAGATCCAGACCCATCTTCCATGCACTTCTGCTTCTCCTTATCTACATTATTTCTAATAGGTTGTGGGTCAATAAGGACTTCCCTATTCAATTGCACAATAGATTTGTATGGAGGGTTGGTCTTGGGGACTAGAATTTCTCTGATGACTGGACCATCATCCTCACTCTTGGCTTTCTCTTGGGTAAACAACTCAAGATCAGCAATCTGTCTTAAAAGCCTATGTCTCTCCATCAATTTTTCTCTTACCTCTCTTTCCTTATTTGCTTCCTTTTGTGTTCTTAAGGAAATTAAATGATGGACTTTTCTATTCAGGACTTCAATTTCTTGGGATACCTTATCTTCATCAGGGAAGATTTCTTCAGAGTCTGACACATAGAATTGGTCAATATCAATTAAACTCATGTTTCGATCAACTGTCCTAGGTACAAAATCTCTCTTAATATTTGAACTATTCATGTTCTTCCTAGACAAACTAGCATGGGAGATCCCTTAATTTAGAACTTGGACATCTTCAATATTACCAAACAAACCAGAATGGAAACCTAAAATATCTTTCTCAGATTTGTGGGAAGAAGAATTTGAATTTGCGTATATGGGTCTTTTAGATGACTTACCCGTATTGATGCTCTTCTGTACCCAAGCAACATTAGATGGCTCATGTACAACTGATCTTTTCTGGCCTCTCCATGCCTGTTCAAGTAATTCCTCTTGCAATGTCTCATGAGGATGTTTCCTCATGAAAGACCTAGTATTCCTTCCTCTCTGCATTATACTTGTTTTTCTTAAAAGAGTTACACTTATTCAAAATGACTGGTTATAATTGTCAAAGACACCACCCACCAATTGCGGAGAAAATAAGAAAACAAGTTTTAACAAATTTCTTGTAAAGACCTTGAAGATCGGGAGAATTTCCAAAGAAAAGAACAATACAAATGAGAGATAATACAATCTACCACAAACACACAGATATCCAGACAAAATTTATGAACTAATTTCAGACACCAATCTGTACAATATAACACACTATGGCAGTTCCCCAGCAGAGTCGCCACTTTTGTTTGTCTCAAATTTTGATTTCCCTCCTATCCTTCCTGTAAGAAATAAAATAACTTTGTCTGCATATGAAAAGATTAGGGAAATAGAAATCAACAATAACATATAACAAGGTTTTGAGACCTTCTACACTTTAAACTTATCCAAAGTTCCAGTGGGTATACCTTCTATGAATATTTTCACACTTTATAATAGAGATCCACAGTAAACTAGTGCTAAAAACCTGTGGATTTCATCTTCTCAACATAACTAAAACACTAAAAGAAAAACTTGTATTCATTTTCAGTATTGATCTTCAAGAAAAGATAGAAAGAAATCCTACAATCGGATACCAGTGCCTTATCTAGGCCACAAAGTCACCTAAATCAAGCAATAATTTTCAAAACTGAACATTCTCATACATCTCATCATCTCGGCTTTTATGAACCCCATACATGCCTAACATATACATAGGTCCTCTCCCATTGAACTAAAACAATTCATCAGATTCATAGCAACAAACAATAGATTTGCTAATAGAAGTATTTCATGTACATTTAATCCCTCTCCTGAAGAGAAAAGCCAAAAATAACGTCTATAAGATTCCCTTACAATCCATGCTCATTCGAACAACCCTAGATTATCCAAATGAAACCAGCAAGCTAAAGAATGCACACTAGAAGACAAAGAAATCTTAGGCCTGGAACTTTGATCTGTATATTCATATTCATTCTTGAAAATATTACATAACTCAGAGTAATCTACTGAAAACCAGAAAAAAGCCCTAAATATATTTTGCTAGAGCTCCTTACAAAATTCTTCTGATCCCCTTTTTACTAGTCCTCGTAGCCATTTATAATATCATGGATGCTTACAAGCTTCGGACAATTTCTAAGAAAAGTTTGTTACAGACTGCAATATTCTCCAAGAAACAATTACAAGTCCTTTTTAGCATCAACAGCCTCTTCAGTTGGTTGCTCCACTGCAACATCTTCTAGTTGTTCTGGAATATCTTCTCTTTGTCTGGCATACTTGTCTTTCCACTCCTAGAACACGTCATCACTCGGCCAAGAGAGGCTAACAATCTTATTCTTCATCCCTTCTAGCCTTTTCTGAGTAACTCTTAACTGCCCAATTTCTGTTTCTATGAAACCATAATGTCATTTTATCTTTTCAATCTCCTCAATTGTTTTGACAAACAAGGATGTGTCATTAGTGTTAATGATTTCATTGACCCTTTGGGATAATTTATGGTCTAGCTCTTCCAGCCATGCCTTCTCCTCTTTTAACTGAGTAGGACCAACAAAACCCCCTGGAAACAACTCATACTTGTCATCAAAATATTCTTTTCTATACAATTGGGCTTTTCTTTTCACACATGTCCTTTCTTCTGAGAGTATATTTATTTCTTTTATGAATTCACAGGTGGATCTGAGATTGTCATTTGCCTCTACATCTGCATGGGATGAACTCATAAACTCTAACTCTTTTCCCCTAGGCACCCACTTACTCAGGATTGGTTCCAAAGTGGTCTCATCTTCTCTTAATTCAGTCAAAATATTCATAATCCTCTTCATAGAAATATGAATGACAGAGGCCCTAACTAAATCAACAAACTTCAAAATTGTGGCTTTTACCTTTTCCTCATATTTGCTTGCAAACAAGGCTTAAGCCTGTTTCAACTTTTCCAACTCATGTTGAGCAGTTTCAGTTGGTTGGAAACCAGAAGGCAGAGGAGAAGGGGGATATTCTATGATAGGACTTGTAGGTGGAGGTGTTGCTAGAGAAGAAACTATCATAAGAGTAGAGTATTCACCTTGATGGTGCTGACCTGCCAACTGACTCTAAAGCCTAGCAATAATGCTATCTTGGTTGGCTATTCCTTCTTTGGCTTCATTATAAGCCTTCAATATTGTTTCCAATTTCAACTGGAGATTAGCCTTTTCTTTTTCTTCCTTTTCTGCCACTACTACATTGAACTTTACAATTTCTAAGACTATGCTTGCAACTTCCACCATCCCTATATCTTGAACTCTTTTTACAATCAAGAAACTCAATGATGAAAAGCGAGTACCAAACTGGTATTGAGAGGGGGGGGGTGAATCAATATAGGCACAATATCTTCTCCTGAACCGGTTTGATTGTAGACTGTAAACTACTAGTGATCTCTAACACCGGTCCAAACTAGACTACTACCAATTAAACACAGTGAAACTATGAAAGACATGAACCAGTCAATCATCTTAGCTTTCCACACAACCTACTTCCTCATTTCCACTTTGTCCTTATGCATAAATAGATAATCTATCATCAAAAATATAATAACTTTCTAGATCAACATGATTCACCGCTTGATAGAAAATAATAAGGCATCACATGAAAAAGACCTCACATATGACACACACATTTTTCACGTAGAAACCCAATTGGGAAAAACCATGGTGGGGATGAATACCCACAAGCTATTTTGAACTCTTTAGAAGTCTTCTCTAATAGAAGCCTAGTCTGGTTAAAGATTGTTACAATAGGTTTTGTTAGGAACCAATCCTATTAGGGATCACCCGGTTAAGGAATGGCTAGAATACCCGGTTAAGGGTTAAACCCTGTTAGAGGTTACCTTGTCATAGGATTTTATGAACTCAATGGCTTTGAGTCACCATGTTAAAGGATTTACAGCAAGCTAGTTAAAGCTACCCAGTTAAGGGATTTCTAACTATTGAAGTAGTTAAAGATCAACAGGTATTACAATGATCTAGTAATAGCACTCAATGTCAATGCAGATCTGTTTTAGTTCCTTCCTTCTACACACACACTAGGCAGGTATCAATCCTCTTATTTGGTCTGGAAAGAATCATGTATCTCTGCACTTAGATACACACACAACATTTTCCAACAACCTCAACATGAAACACAACATCGACCTTATAGAACACAGATAGGGCAGCAACATAAACCCTAAACCCTAAACACTTAGGTTAAGCAATTGATCAGTTCAATCCTGACCATTGAGCACTTTGTATTTGCATACAATGGTCTTGAACAGATCTCAATACATTCTCCATCCTTCATTCTTCACCGCTTCATGGAGGCAATAACCCATCATGCATTCTCCACCGTTTGCAAAGACTTCGCACATTCCCAAGGTAGATAGGATCAATCTTCTTCATGCAAGATCCTTCACGTGCATGAGACTGACGTGGCAACATGATCTGATCTCCATTACAATGCTAACTCATTACATAATGTCATCAGGATTGGAACACTTCAACCGAAAACCCTGAAGGTAAGACTACCAATCAGTAGTCCTACCACAATCCATGTATTGGTTCTCGTTCTGACATACCGGTTCTGGTTCACAACATCATACTGGTTCACTTAGACAAGCATACTGCTTCACTTATTGCACATATACCAGTTCTCTTTGCCAGTTGCTTAACTTCAATATACCAGTTCACTTCTCATCATATTGACATCAATGACAACATACAATATCATCATGTCATCATACTCTTGCACATATGCCAATAATCTCCCCCTTTGGCATTGATGGCAAAATACAAAGATATCACTCTTTCTGCATCACATCTTCTCCTTAATACTACAGATATTTTTTCCACTTCACATCTTCTCCCCCTTTGACAACAATGCCAAAGTGGAGGCACAAGCTTCCTTATTCCACTACGCTGCTCCCCTTGAGGAATAGCATCCTTCAACACATCAATCCTAAGAAGATATAGAAAAGTAAGATCTGATTGATGTGGAGCACAAACCTTTAGATTACCTCTTGAAGGGGCAGCACCACTAACTCACCTCTTAGATAGGTAAAAGTAGTCTTATGTAGAGGCTTGGTGAATATGTATGCTAACTTCTCCTTACTGGAAACATGTTCCAATACCACCTCTTTGTTCTAAACCTTTTCCCTCAAGAAATGATACTTGAGTTCAAAGTGCTTGGTTCTAGCATGTAAAACTGGATTCTTGGAAATGTTAATTGCACTTGTATTGTCACAAAATATACTTATCAGTTCAGATATAGGAACTTTGAAGCCATTCAATACATGCTTCATCCAAATAGTTTGGGTACAATTCATAAAAGCTGCAACATACTTTGCTTCTGCTGTAGACTGAGAGATACAGCTCTGCTTTTTACTCATCCATGAGACCAGTCTACCACCAAGAAAGAATTCACCACTGGTTGTGCTCTTCTGGTCATCTACATTACCAGCCCAATCAGCATCTATGAACACTTTCAGGTTGAAATCATTATTGTATGGATACCATAACCCATAGTCAATAGTTCCCTTTAGATATCTAAGAATCTGCTTGACTACTACCAAGTGGGATTCTCTTGGGCTTTGCTGAAACCAAGTAGTAATACCCACTGTATGTGCAATGTCTGGTCTGCTATGCACTACATAATGCAACTTACCAATCATTGATTGGTATTCCTTCTCATTTACTAGTGCTGAGTCATCTTCTTTTGATAGTTTACAACTGGTCACCATTGGTGTACCAACTGGTTTACTATCTTCCATGCCAAAGGTCTTCAACACCTCTTTGACATAATTGGATTGAGTAATAAAAATTTCATCTTTCATTTGTTGAATCTGCAGTCCAATGAAGAACTTAATCTCCCTATGAGTGACATCTCAAATTCCTTCTTCATCTCATCGGCAAAATCATAACTCATCTTGTCATCTCCTCCAAAGATGATGTCATCAACAAATACTTCACAAATCAAAATTTGATCTCCATCTGATTTCAAGTAGATATTTCTATCTTCACTTGTTCTTTCAAATCCAATCTTCACAAGATGGGAGTGCAAGCATTCATACCATGCTCTAGGTGTCTGCTTTAGTCCATACAAGGCTTTATGTAGCCTAAACACCATGTCACTGTCTTCTGATAGGGAAAACCTATTTGGTTGCTCTATATACACCTCCTCTTCAAGTATTTCATTTAGGAATGCAGATTTTACATCCATTTGGTATACCTTGAATCCTTTAAAAGCTACATATGCAAGAAGCACACGAACTCCTTCCAATCTGGCTACTGGAGCAAAGGTTTCTCCATAGTCTTCTCCTTCTTCTTGAGCATACCCCTTACACACTAGTCTGGCTTTGTTTCTTATCACTATCCCATCTTCATTCAGCTTATTTCTAAAAACCCATTTGGTACCAATGACATTTTTATGCTCTAGGTTGGGTACCAAGGACCATGTACCATTCTTTTCTATCTAATCAAGTTCCTCTTCCATTGCCTTGATCCAATCTTCATCTTTATGTGCCTCTTTGAATGATTTAGGCTCAAATTCAAAGATCATACATGAGTTTTCTCTCACCTTTCTTCTTGTAAGGATTCTTGTATCCATGTCTCCTATGATTTGCTTTGGATCATGATTGAGTTTGTCATACCTAGGTATATTCTTAATGGCTTCCTCTTGCTTTTCTTCATCATCCTCATCTTCATCATCATCTACCAGTGTAGGAGCATAGTTGTTGGTACTGGGCAAATTTGCAAGTGGTTCCCAGAAGGTTACTACCATTTCATCTCCTACATGCTCTCTGTTGGTTTCCTCAAATTTCTTAGAGTTTTCATCAACCCTAACATTGATGCTTTCAACAATTCTCTGAGTCCTATTGTTGAAACATTTGAGAGCTTTACTCTTAGTGGAATACCATAGGAATATTCCCTCATCACATTTGGCATCAAAATTGCTCTAATGTTCACTCCTCTTGATATAACATTTACTACCAAACACTCTAAAGTAGCTTACCACCGATGTCTTGTTGGTCCAGTACTCATAAGGAGTCTTATCCTTTCCTTTCTTGATGAGTACCTGGTTCATTGTGTAGACTGCAGTGCTCACCGCTTCTCTCCAAAAGGTGTGAGCAACTTTTCCTTGGATTAGTGTAGTTCTAGCTACTTCAACCATAGTCTAGTTGTTCCTCTCTGCTAATCCATTCTACTGTGGAGTCCAGGGGGTAGACAGTTTCCTCTTGATGCCATTCTCTTCACAATATTTGTTGAACTCACTGGAAGTGAATTCCCCTCCTTGATTAGTTCTAAGGCATTTGATTCTTCTACCGCTTTCCTTTTCTACTAGTGCTCTGAAGGCTTTGAGCTTTCCAAAAGCTTCAGATTTATCCTTCAAGAATGTGACCCACATCATTCTTAAGCAATCATCTGTAAGAATCATAAAATACCTATCTCCCTGCACACTCCTAGTCTTCATAGGACCACACAAATCAGTATGCACAAGATCAAGTAAATTGTCAGCAGTGAAAGATTTACCTTTGAAGGTTGAGGAAGACATTTTCTCTAGTTGACACTCTCTGCACACAAGATTTTCTGGTTTGCTCAGCACAGGTAATCCCCTAACTGCCTTGGTCTTACTGGCCTTCACAATGTTATCAAAGTTTACATGGCAGAGTCTCCTATGCCATATCTAGCTATCATCAACCTTAGCCATAAGACATGTACTTATATTTGCATTCAGCTGAAATAAGTTACCTTTGGTCTGCATACAGGTGGCCATCAATTCACCATTCTTTCCTTTGATTTTGCACACTCCATTTTTGAATTCCAGAGTGAGTCCACCATCATTCAGCTGGGAAAGACTCAATAGATTGTGTATGAGACCTTCCACCCAATACACATTGTCAGCACTGCTCTTTCCATTTAGAGAGATGGACCCTTTGCCTTTGACCATACATGGTGCATCATTACCAAAATGAACCACACCACCAACATACTCTTCTAGGGATATAAAATTGCTCCGGTCAACAGTCATATGGTGAGAGAAACCACTATCAACAATCCAATCATTGAAATTATCAAAGCAGGAGACAAGAGCCTTCTTGTCTGACACATCCTCCTTGACTACAACAAACACAATATCTTCATTTTGTTCATCTTCTCATTCCTCATCTATGACACCTTCATCAACTACTACAAAATAGTTTCTCTGGTTTCCTCCTTTGAATTTCTTGAACCTTTCCGATTTGTCCTTATTATCACCATTAGGATAGTTTATAGCAATGTGTCCTATTCGATTACAAGAAAAGCATTTCAAAGGAAGCTTACCTCTGTATTTGTCAGTTCGCTTAGGAAGTCTCTTGGCAAGAAGAGCTTCAAATTCCATTAGAATCTCCTCATCATCCATTTCTCAGCTCTATCTTGGTTCACTGCTGGTGCTTGCTTCTTTTCCTTTTCTGGATGGTGCAACAGATGCTCTAAAAGCTGATTCGGTCTTTTGAACATTGCCATCAAAACTATTTATCTCATAGGATGTCAACTTTGCAATGATGGATTCTAGGGATACCTTAGTCTTGTCTATTGATCTCAGCTCCTGAATAGCAGCAACCCTTATTGTATAGACCGGTAATAAGGATCTCAAAACTTTGCTAACAATAGTGGAATCTTCCATTTTACCACCTGCACTCTTGATATCTCCAACAACGGTTTTGATTCATATTCCATATTATTGAATGGTCTCACCTTCAACCATCTGCATGTCTTCAAACTTCCCTCTAAGGCTTTCTTCCTTAGCTTGTTTTACATGTTCATCACCTCCATAGATATTCTCAAGAGTATCCCATACTTCTTTGGGATTGTCTTTATCCTGGACATCAATAAACACAATGTTAGATAAGCTACTGATTAGGGCTTCCATGACTTGCCCATTCTCCTGAATCTCTCTCTTTTGGTCATCGGTGAGAGTACCGATAGGGATAACATAAACGTTCTCAATATAGCTCCAATGTTGAGCACCCATGCTTCTGATGTATATCTTCATTCTATCCTTCCATATTTTAAAGTTATCTCTGTTGAACTTTGGACCTTACCTCTTCATCATTACAATAGGATCTTTCCCTCAAGCGGTTAAGCTTACAACACAGAGGACCTGGAGGATGCTCTGATACCAATTGATAACTCAATGACGAAAAGTGATTACCAAACTGGTACTAAGAGTGGGGGTGAATCAGTACAGGCACAATATCTTCTCCTGAACTGGTTTGATTGCAGACTGTAAACTACTAGCAATCTCAAACATCGGTCCAAACCAGACTATAGCCGGTTAAACATAGTGCAACTGTGAAAGACATGAACCGGTCAATCTTCTTAGCTTTCCACACAACCTACTTCCTCATTTCCACTTTGTCCTTATGCATAAACAAATAATCTATCATTAGAAATATAATAACTTGCTAGATCAACATGATTCATCACTTGATAGAAAACAAAAAGGCATCACATGAAAAAAACCTCACATATGACACACACATTTTTCACGTGGAAACCCAACTGGGAAAAACCATGATGGGGATGAATACCCACAAGTTATTTTGAACTCTTTAGAAGTATGCTCTATTAGAAGCCTAGTCCAGTTAAAGACTGTTACAACAGGTTTTGTTAAGAACCAATCCTATTAGGGATCACCTGGTTAAGGGATGGCTAGAATACCCAGTTAAGGGTTAAACCCTGTTAGAGGTTACCTTGTCAAAGGATTTTATGAACTCAATGGCTTTGAGTCACCCTGTTAAAGGATTTATAGCAAGCTGGTAAAAGCTACCCGGTTAAGAGATTTTCCAACTATTGAAGTAGTTAAAGATCAACAGGTATTACAATGATCTGGTAATAGCACTCAATGCCAATGTAGATTAGGTTTAGTTCCTTCCTTCTACACACACTAGGCAGGTATCAATCCTCTTATCTAGTCTGGCAAGAATCACGCATCTCTGCACTTAGATACACAGACAATATTTGCCAACAACCTCAACATGAAACACAACATCGACCTTATAGAACATAGATAGGTCAGCAACATAAACCCTAAACACTAAACACTTAGGTTAAGCAATTGATCAGTTCAATCCTGACCATTGAGCACTTTGTATTTGAATACAACAGTCTTGAATAGATCTCAAGACATTCTCCATCATTCATTCTTCACCGCTTCATGGAGGTGATAACCCATCACACATTCTCCACTGTTTGTAAAGACTTCGCACATTCCTGAGGTAGATAGGATCAATCTTCTTCATGTAAGATCCTTCATGTGCACAAGATTGACATGGCAACACAATCTGATCTCCATTACAATGCTAACTCATCACACAATGTCTTCAAGCTTGGAACACTTCAACCGGAAACCCTGAAGCTGAGACTACCAACTGGTAGTCCTACCACATTCCATGTATTGGTTCTCATTTTGACATACCGATTCTGGTTCACAACATCATACCAGTTCACTTGGATAAGCATATCACTTCACTTATTGCACATATACCGGTTTACACCACCATATCGGTTCTCTTTTCCAATTGCTTAACTTTAATTTACTGGTTCACTTCTCAGCATATTGACATCAATGAAAACATACAATATCATCATGTCATCATACTCTTGCACATATGCCAACAAATCATACCTCCTAGGAAACTAGAATCTGAGGCATCTTTCCTTCTTCTATTTTCATCCTTTTTCAATGACCACATAACTAAAGAAGCATTATCTTTGCTAAAAGTCACTCCTTCCATGGGTTTAGTTTCCTTGCTGACCACTTCAAGTACGAGAGCATCGGCTATATCCCACTCAGGGAGGATCACAACACTAGCCTTTGATACCATCTCTCTTTCCTTTTTATGAGTAATGGTCTTGAATTCTTCAATCATTTCTTGTTTTACCTCTTCCTCCACCTGAGTTACATCTCTATGAGGCTTCTCACTCTTCCTTTTTTCACATCTAGCCTTAAATTGTTCCATGTTTTGCTTCCATAAAAACTACATGAAGGCCCTTGTTGAAACAAAGTTACTATTATCCAAGAACTCCTCATTGGCTTGCTTGAGAGTAGGGTCTAAATCTTTACCTTTGAGCTCACCTTTAGTCAAGTTCATCTTAGCACTAGGTGGCTCTTTTGGCTTCCCTTCTTGTGTTTCCTCATATGTGTAGGCAATCTCCCTGAGACTCCATAACTGTAACAACTTTTCAGCCACTGCTTGCTCATCTCCTGTGTGGATGGGGGATTGAGATGGAGAATACAGAGGCTCATTGGTTTGCACTTCCTTCCCCACTCTTTTCCTTTTAGGGGAGTCTTAGATGTCAATGACATCTTCAATTGCTCTTTTACCTCTTGAAGTAGAAGGCTCACCAGTCACTGGCATCATCACACTGTATTTTGATTTTTTGTGCATGACATAATCACCCGATGGGATAGTCTTAGCAAAGGAAGGCTTGGCCAGAACCAATTTAACCCTATCAGGGTCACTTCTCATTATAACCTCCCTCTTTTCCTTCAAAATTTGCATGAGGTCTTCAAAATAAAGAATCAAGAATTTGATTTTCTCCTCAAAGGGGTTGAAACTAGAAAGAGGGTCATAACTACTATCAAATTGATGAATGAAATCAAGAGCCCTTTTATATGCAACCCACTTCTATTTCCTCAATTCTTTCTCATCCAAATTGAATTCATTCCTAATTAAATCTTCAAGGAATTGAAATTGGTGAGGCCTGCCTTTACAAACTGCTCTTTTTCTAAACATGTCGTTGAAAAAGTCTTCATGGTCTACAAATCTTGAAACTGTAGTTGACAATCTATATGGTTTAAAGAATTCTTCAAGACACTTCTAGCCACCTTTGGTGTTCACAAAATGATGAGCCATGGTAATAGTTGGTAAAATAGTCCCTTTACCCCTATTTGTCAGCTCTGCCTCTTGTACACCTCCAATCTGCCTTAAGACTTCTTTAATTCCTATCTTTAGTGGGACTTGATAGGGCAATAAATATGGAGTGCCCCTAAAACCATATACTCTGAAAACTGTAGAAACAGGGTACAAATACATATCTCCCCAATTATGAACAATCTTAATACCCTTAGCAAACTCTTTGGGTCTGAGGAATTCTAAGAGAGCGTTAGGGATCCTAGGCTTTTCTGTGCACAAAAGAATCCTAATCTTAGATGCAAAGCATCTGTCAAACTTTAAATAACTAGCATCTTCTCTGTCCCAAGACAAAATAGTACTCCAAAGTTGAACATGCATCTCTTCCTTATCTTTCACCTTGACCAAATCCATTTCTTTTGCAAAATAATCAACACCCTTGAACAAAAACATGTGCATTAGAAGATAGTACCATCCAAATGGTCTATCCACCTTACCATTTTTTATCCCTACTAGCCCTGCATGAATTGCATCAGTGAGGTAAGGCGCAGAGTCAAATGTTATTGCCAGAGAGGGGTTTAGTATCTGTGCAATCATCAGCATATAATGGGTTGGCATGTTTTTCTCAGCATCTTCTCCAAAAATCTGACAAAGTTCCTAATACATTCCCTTAGCTCTTAAAGTAAACAAATTCAGGGAGAAAGGTTCCATGGTGCTGGGGCCTACAATAGTCAGCCCTCCTACCTTAACAAAAAACTCTTTTAGTGGGCCACTAAGGTGATCCCTTTGTGCATTATAAACTTGGGCCAGTGATTCAAAATCAATAGGCTCTAACAAATTTGAAGCCTCACTAAGCTTAAACACTCTTCTGAATTCATCATCATTAATTTCAATCAAGGCTTATCCCTTCACATTCCTGATACATCTAGCTACAGGGTCATAATTTTGTGCAATCAGAGTCAACAAATCTCCATCCATGAAGACCCTAGGGACTATAAGCTTCCCCACATCCAATTCCCATATACTATTTAAAGGGGCAAGGGAATGTCTCTGACCAAATCCTACCTTGAATAGTCCTAAACCTGAAATCCCTATTTGTGGATCCCTTAACCAATTACCTTTGTCATATAGGCCATCCCCAATTCTTAATCAAGGGTTCTTCGGCACCAATTATTTTGCTTTGGCCCCGACATTGGTAGACATAGTTAGTTGTTCCAGAAAGTCATCACATATATTCCTATCTTGGTAGTTTACCTTTCCTGTTAACTCCCTTCTTGGTGCCATCCCGTTAATGCAATTATATCGATTGAGATTTGCACAAAACTCTAATGAAACAATTCACACAGCAACACTGATTCTCAGACTACAACTACCAAAGAAAACACAAAAAAAACTTGGTTATTTGCCTGAAGAAACTCACTCTGCACCAGCTCCTCTGTGACAAACTTGTCGAAATGGTGCCAATATTCAATTGATGCGGACCTTAATACAACAAGTTGGCATTGAATTGAGAAATTAATCCCGCATGCTTTGGCCATCACCTTAGAATTGAATTCATAAATCGAATTCAAAAACAGGCTCCAACGGACCACAAGTTCTTTGAGTCTTTCTCTGTTTTAGTTGTTTTGCCATTTTGCAGAGTTTAAAACCCCTACAGCTTTTCTTTCATGAAGCAATGATGATCGTTGGATCCTTGGAACTTGCACTACCTTTATTCCTTTCGGTCCCTCTACATTAGTGACGGGCCCTACCTTCTTTTCATTATTTTGTGAACACTAAACATTGGGCACTTTCACCATACAAAACAACGTCAGCTATTAGATCGTTATCTACTTGCTCGATCTTTACTTCTTGCAGTGACCGCCAGTCTTCTTAACTAACCGCGATCAACCATGACAACTAACGGTTTTCATCATTTCGTGAAGACATAAACTATAGGCATCTTTGGGTTGCAAAACAATGACAACCGTTGGATCCACCCTGAGATGTACAACATTTAATACATTCAGACCTTCAAAGTGGGCCCCCAACTCATAAACCACTTGCCTTTGTTTCATCACCGGCGAATAAATGCCACGTGGCAGTCGGCTGTTTTCTTAGATAATTCCATCGAGTTCCATTCTAAAGCCACCACGTGTTTTTCTTACGAGTCACCAATTCCTTCCACAAAGCAATCCATTTGTACTGCCACATCATTTTGCTATTTTGCGAACATTATACCTTCATTTGACTTGAGGCTACGAATCCACGACAACTGTCCAATTAACTCCTACTTAATTGGTCTTTAAAACTATGACCTACTTGTCCTTTGGGCCCACAGACCTTTTCACTAGTTCACAAACCTTAAATCTCAAGCAACTACTTTTCACAAAGCAATGAGCACCGTTAGATCTTAGAAACCCGCTCATCTATTAGCCTTGCCGTGGTCACCTTGCCTGGGCCCTCCACCTTTTCGCTACTTCGTGAAAGGTAAAACACATGCATCTTTTGGCTAGCGAATCAACGCCAGTCATTGATCTCTTCTGAACTGATTGTCCTTTATCCAATGGAACCGCTTGCCTCTAGGACCTGCCAAGTCTTTCGTTATTTCACAAAATGTAAATCACATGCATCTTGGGCTAGCGAAGCAAGGCCAGCCATTGGATCAAATACAAGATGCAGTCTTTTAACCTGATGAGCAATCCTCTGGTCGGGCCCACTTACTTCTTTCTGCCACTTTGCGAAGACATAAACCACAGATGTCTTCTCTTAGCGAACCAACACACACCACAGGATGAGCCTTAACTTGCATGATAGTTAAGAAGCCCGACAAAATTAAAGCAATACATAGGCAAAGGAGTAATATTTGAAAACATTAGAAAGACCACCTAGGGAAAACCTATGGGGGGGGACACTTTTCATGATAAACCGACCCTTCCTTAAGTGGAAAAAGTAATGCAAGAATAGAACGCGAGGGTTTTCAAACATATGAAGGGTTAAATATTTTCAAAAACCTTAAACCCTCTTTTGACCAAAAAACACAGAGGCAACAAGGCCATGCCAAGCACATTTTTGCATAATTTTAGCCAACTATGGGACAAGAATACCCAATTTTCCAAATAGTGATAACACCTACCATTCCATCTATGCCATTTCAAGATCTCTTATCATCCCCTCTTCCAAGTCAAGATCCTACCATTCCCTCTCCTTCATCTCAAGATCCCCTACCGTTTCCTCTACCAAGTCAAGACCCTCTTGTCACATATGCTCCACATCTTGATCCTTCATCTCCTCCTATCTAAACCATCGCACCACCTTCACTCTATCCCCTTGGTACTGTTGTCTTCAAAATCTGATTTCCTTTAACATCCTTACAATAATATGATTTAAGCTTGGTGCAGAAGAGACATCAAAGATAAGGAAATTCTCAAGACAACATATGACAAGGTTTGATTAGACCTTCTACACTTCGGGCTTACTCAGTGCCCAGGTGGGTATACCTTTGTGAATTAAATTCACACTTTCAAACATAAACCCATAGCAAACCAGTCCAAAAAATTAGTGGATCTATTCACCTTGAAATCAACTGAAAACAAAGAATAGAAATTGTACTTAAATTCAGCATTTCGATCAACAAAGCATGCAATAAACAACATCAATTAATACTAGTGCCTTATCCAAGGTCACAGAGTCATCTAAACTCAAATAAGACTCCTCAAACAAAACATCTTTATGCTTCCCATCGGCTTGGTTTCTATTAATCCTTGTATATGCCTGACACCTACAAGAATTCAAGCATTCCAAACTAAGCTATGGTCATCAAAATTCAAAGTTCCTTCCAAAGAGTTTACTGGTATGAGTGATCCCTGCCTCTTTAATTTCCCTCCTAAAGAGAAAAGCTAATGAACACTTCTACTAAAATTGCTTTGCAATTCCATTCAAACAAAACAACCCTGGATTATTCAGAATGAAAACAGTAAGCAAATTTGTGAACAAACTTGAAGACAACACAAAGATTTACTCAAAACCGATGGTCTGTATATTGATATTTAGTTCAAGAAATATTACAAGAAATTTCGAGTATTCTCTATTAGACTTAGAAAAGCTAAGATAAATTTCTACAGCGTTTTCTTACAATTTTTTGTGATCTCTCTTCCTCTAGTCCTAGTATCCATTTATAACAACATGGATGCACAAAGCTTTGTACTTCTCGAGGAGAGTTTGTTACAATCATTTCTTTCAAAATAAAGAGGTTACAAGCTTTTCGCAAAAAATAGTTACAAGCTCTTTTCAGCCTCCGCAGTTTCTTCAACAGGCTGTTCGGTTGCAACCTCTTCTATCTTTTCAGGGGTGCTCTCCAACTGTTCCAGATCATGGGTGGCATATTTAGTTGTCCACTCACTATATACCTCTTCTATCGGCCATGAGAAATTAATCACATTATCTTTAGTTTTAGTCAACCTTTTCCAAGAATTTCTCATTTTGTTGACTTTTGAATTGAGAAAACCATAATGTGACTTAATTTTCTCTATCTCTTGTATTGTCACAAAAAAGAAAGAAGCATCATCAAGATCAATAATTCCTTTAACTCTTGCTGACAATTTAGCTTCTATCTCCTTAAACCATATTTGTTTGTCTTTTAACTGATCTGGGTTAGCAAAAACTCCTGGGAGCAACTCAAAAACTTGATCAGTGTACTCCTTCTTGCACAAATTAACCTTCCTATCCACATTATCCACCTCTGCTACCAATTGTATTAAGACTTTAGCGACATCAGAAGTGGATTTGATGATGGGATTGGCTCTTGCTTCATCACAGGATACACACATAAACTCTAGATCTTGCTCCCTAGGCCTCCATCTGTCAAAAATAGGTGTCAAAATGGCCTTGTCTCTCCTGAGCTCATTCTATATTTCCATAATTTTACCTACATTGTTGTAGAGCAATGAGGCATTTATTGTATCTGCAAAACTAGAAGTTGTAGCCCTTACATTCTCATCATATTTCTTTACATACAAGGCCTGAGCCTGTTTCAAGTTTTCTAATTCTTGGGGAGTGATTTCAATCATTTGAGAGCTGGAGGGTGTTGGAGATGGTGGAAATTCAATGATAGGGCTAGTAGCTGGAGGTCTTGCAGGAGAAGAGGAAATCATCAGTGTTGAAGACTCACCTTGTTGGTATTGTCCAATCAACTGGCTCTGCAACTTGGCAATGATGCTATCCTTACCTCTTACCTCCTCCTTGGCATTGTTATAAGCCTTCAGAACTATTTCCAACTTAATTTGGAGGGCCTCCTTCTCTTTGGCTTCCTTCTCTGCTACTGCAACACTAAATTTTGCAGTCTCTAACACAGTGCTAGCAACCTCTACTACCCATGTACTCTGCACTCTCTTCACCATCATTCCACCAAGGTAACTTGACCCTGGGGTGTCTTTTCTTTTCTTACTCTCATTTCTCTTGAGAGACCACATGACGAGTGCAGCATTATCCTTATTGAAAGTAACCCCCTCCATAGGTTTAGTCTCTTTTCTTATTGCATCTAATACCAGGGCATCTGCAATATCCCATTCGAGTAAGATAAGCACTCCAGCTTGTGCTACCATATCTCTTCCCTGCTCAGGGGTGATGGTTTTAAATTCTTCCATCATCTCTTGCTTTATTTCCTCTTCCACCAGGGCTGGATCTTTATTGGGCTGCTCAGCCTTTCTTGTTTCACATCTAGCATTATATTTATCTATGTGTTGTTTCAATATAAACTGCATAAATGCTTCTGATGTGACAAAATTGTTGTCAGCTAGAAAGGCACTACTTGCCTGCTTTATCTCAAGATCCCACTCCTGGCCTTTAAGTTCAGTGGAGGTGATATCCATTTCAGCAGCAATGGGTTCTTCTGGCATCCCTTCCTCCACTTCATCATAAGTGTATGCAATTTCTCCTAGACAACCCAACTGTAAGAGGTGCTCAGCTGTTGCTTGCTCATTTCCTATATGGATAGGGGATTGGGATGGGAAATACAAAGGTGTATCTGACTGCACTTCTTTTCCCATCCTTTGCTTCTTTGGGCTCTCTTGGATGTCAATGACATCTTGTATCTTCCTCTTTCCTTTAGAGGTAGAGGACTCCCCTGTTGTAGGCACCAGCACACTATAACTAGATTTTTTATGTAGTGTGTAATCACCAAGAGGGATTGCTTTGCTGGAAGCTGACCTACTTAGGATTATTCTGGCTTTCTCAGGGTTGCTCTTGATTACAGCTTCCCTCTTCTCCTTCAATGTCTGCATCACATCTTCAAAAAAAACAATCAAAAACTTTATTTTTTCTTCTAGTGGGAAAAAGTGTGAGGCCTCACCTCGACTCAGTCTGACATTCAGTGGATTTTATATTTAGACTATTATGGATACTTTATTTTGATGCATTTTGGGACTTAGAACTTATATGATTTCAGGATTTGGATAACATTGCTATGTTTTAATGATTTACTTATATGCTTTATGAGATAGAACACTACATGATTGTTAGATAGGATGATATTGCAATGATAGATGTCGTTATTAAATTTGCAGGACCTTACTATGATAATAGAACTATGATGTATGGTTAAGTTTATGTGAATTGGGATGAAATTGCTTATGTGAAATTGCTTGATAAAAGATGTATTTAATCTGTGCAGATGAAAATTGTATGCAAGTGATGATGTGTATTGTTATTCCTTTGAATTATATTATATGTGGATATTTGAAAGTACTAATGTGTAAATTGAGATGCGCAAGAAATTTACCATGTGACCATGGAAAATTACAGAGAACCAAACCTAGACTTATGTATGTTCGTAAGCCAGGGGTTGTCTTTTTGGAGAGACAACACCCCGTTTGTGTTGTATTTTATTCGTAATAGTATATGCTGCATGAGTGTTAAGTGTTATTTAAATTTAATGTGTAAAATCCACAAGAGACGATTTCATGTTTTATTTTGTAAAAGTGTTTTATTTGTGTCACTTGACACATGTGTGGATTTAAATTTAAATGTTTTATTTTTGTCTCTTGGAGGGAAAGTGTTTAACTATAGTTTTTTCTTAAATAATATAACATGTTGCCATAAATACCTTGGGAAAGAAATCTTTGGAGTGGTCAACATATGTTTGACCCGAAAATAAACTTCAGAGGGGTTTAAAATGGGTTAAATGAACACCTAGGGGTAGTTTAATAGGGTTTCCTAAAGCCCATAAGGTATACCTAGGGGTTAGGGGTAATTTTAGGCAAGTTTCTACTTTTAAGTGACCTTTTTGACGCTTTAAAAATTGGCTTTTTTGAGTTGTGCGAAAATGGAAAATTAGAAGTTTAAATCTAATTGAGATTTTTCCTATTCGAATGGGAGTCTTTTTCCCATTCTGCTTTACTTTCCTTTTTGGTTTTTAGAAAACTTGTGAGAACTCAGAGAATGAGCTTCTTAAGCAAGAATTTGTGAATTTGAGGGTAATCACCCACTCTCCATTTTTGGAGACAAGAGAATTTTTGAAAAGAAAAGAATAGTTTGGAATAGAAAATTTGACTAAGGGTAGAAGAAGAAGATCCGTGGATTGGGTAGCTCTTCCTCAAATATTATACTACCATTGGGCAGATTAAGGTTGGTTTGATTATTCTTTAAAATGTCTATTTTCTTGTATGTGCTTGAGAGTATGATTGGTGTAAGAAATCTGTGTTCTTGAATGTCTTGTTTTTAGAATTTCACTTGAAATTTTTGCATTATGTTTTGTTGTGTTTTGGGAGTTTTCTCAAGACCTCTTACTCTTGGGAGAGAGGAGGATCTTGTGGGTGGTAGCAGTGACAACCCTCGAGTGAGAGACTCTCGTTTGAGAGCGATCACAAGGGATCTTTGTGTGACCCTTGCTACATGGCCTGTTTGTGCAATAGGGGTCATAAGGAGGGATATAAGGCTAGAATGCCTTTGGGGGGCATAAGGAATAAGGGGCTGAGATTTTTGATGTATTTATTGTGCCATGAGGTGGTTACTTGTTTTTCCATACTTGCAGTTCTCCTCAGGGTATTGGTCCACTACCACCCTTAAAAAGGTCATCACCAAAGTGTGGTGCTGTGAAGCCAAGTTGGGAGTGTGTCTGAATATCTGTGTGTGTATTTTTGTCTTCTATGTGTTTGCATGTTTGTTACCCATCTAGGGCTTGGTTCTCCGAGCTCGGGGGTGGCTACCAGTTAGCCTAGGCTGGGAGGTGAGCACTCCGTGGTCATATTTGTGTTTCTATTATGCAGGAATGCCAGGAGAAAAGACTAGGAAAAGTGAAAGGTTGCAGAAGAATATTGTTGAAGAAATTTTAAATTGATTTGCAGTTATTAGTTTTAAATTTGATAGGAGAAATACATCCTCATTCATAGAAATGAGAGGCAAGTTGTAATTTTGAAAATAGACATGAGATTTGTTGTTGTAGTTAAATAAAGAAACATCCTGTAAATTTGCAGAATATCATTAGAGTTGTAAAAAGCTAGATATGCTTCTATTTTCTATTTTAAAAAAAAGATTTGCTTTTTGATTTGCATGCAATAGTTGTTTTTTTTGCAATATAAAAATCAGTTTTATTTAAATCTGAGTTCTTCTTTTTAACTGAAAATCTATCTCCATTTTAATTGCAGAAAATCATGATTTGTACTTGCTGTTAACATGTAAATAAATTAGTTGTTTTATTATGAATGTATTTATTTCAAAAAAGTATAATGCTTTCCTAAAATAGTATTTCTTAAGTTTAAAAAAAAAAAAATTCTTAGAATTTTGTTTCCTGCATACCCATAGATTACAATATATAGATTTCGATATAGTTCTGGAAATATAAACATATCCATTAAAACAGACGTAATCCATATTTCCTTTCCTACAATGGTATATCAAAATCTTTCATGATTACGATGTTAGTTTAAGAAAAAGAATTAAAACTATTAGTCATAAATAAATATTTATATACATCTATATGCATGTAGAAATCATGGGTATATTTATATATATTTTTATATAAAACATGCCATATAAATACCTTGCAAAACAAATGAAAATGTGAGCCTAAGTTTGTTTACCATATATATATATATATATATATATATATATATATATATATATATATATATATATATATATATATATATATATATATATATATATATATATATATATATATATATATATATATATATATATATATATATATATATTAATTTAGCATAATGAGTTACTTTGTTATTTTGTTTCTTTTAAAAAAAAATTTGCATGTAAAATTAGCATTGAGAAATATATATAAATATATATATATATATATATTTATATATATATATATATATATATATTTATATATATATATTTATATATATATATATATATATTTATATATATATATATATTTATATTTATATTATATATAAATTTTAAAAAAAAAAATTTACAAAAATTTATAACAAAAAAAAGGGAAGGGCCGAAGCACTATGCATCGCACAGTGATCGGCGGCAAGCCGCGCACTGTGCAATGCACAGTGACCGACGGAGCCACGCACTGTGCAAAGCATAGTGGACGGCGGTGTCGTACACTGTGTAGTACACAGTGAACAGCGGGGCCGCGCACTATGCACTGCACAATGGGCGGCAAGGCCGAACACTATGCAGTGCATAGTGGGCGACCATGGCCGAGCCACCACCATTGAAACCCCCGCCTTTCCTTGAATTCACCCCTTCACCGTATACTCTCTCTTAGTTCGGCCCTGCAACACGGGGTTGAACAAAACAAAAAAAAATATATCAAACCCTAGCCCGGGTAGAGCTAGGGTAATAAAATAAAATAAACTGTTTAACTCTTGTCTATAAATAAATAAAATAAATCCCTAATTAGGGATTACATGAAAATTGTTTTTTTAAAGTTGTGGAAAATCTATATTTAAAATTTGTTAGGATTTTCAATTTAGATAGACGTGGGATTTTTAATTCCGATTAATTATTTTTTTGAATAAACTATTCATGAAGCCTTGATTAAATAGAAAGGGAAATTAAATCCTTGTAAACTAAATTTGACTTTGGGAAAATAATTTTCTCCTTCGAATAATGTCATTAAGAAATTAATTTGACACTTTAATCCATTAAATTAATTAATGATTTAAAATGAAATTTAGACAATATGGCTTTATTGGAAATCAATTTTTATCTACGTCTATCATTTAAATGAGTTTAATAAATTAAACTAACGACTATATTTGATGAGAAAATAAATTAAAACATTTAGTTTTCCGCAAATGAATTTTAATTAAGTTTCGATACTTAGTTAGTATCAGAGTTAGTTCGATCTTTGTTATGGCCAACATGTTAACACATGTCGTGATAGCAAACTTTGTTAATTCACTAGTCGTTTTAAAAAAAAAAAAATCATTTTGTTTTTGCCCTAAATTTTGGGCATGACAAAAAGCTAGACAATGGGTCATAGCTGGCATCAAACTGATGCACAAAATCCAAGTCTTTCTTATAAGCCACCCACTTCTCTTTCCTTAGCTCTTGCTCATCTAGATCAAACTCATTTCTGATGAGGTCTTCAGGAAACTGGAATTGATGAGGCCTACCTCTGCATGCTACCTTCTTCCTAAACATACCGTTGAAGAAGTCTTCTGGATCAGCACACCTAGACACTGCAGTGGACAAATGATAAGGTTTGAGGAAATCCTCAAAGCAATTCCAGCCTCCCTTTGTTATTACAAATTGGTGGGCTATGGTAGTTGCAAGGAAAATAGTTCCTTTACCCCTGCCTATCAACTCTGCCTCTTGTAAGCCACCAATTTGTCTAAGGATCTCTGTGATTCCTACTTTGAGAGGGACCTGGTAAGGTAACAAAAATGGGGTGCCTCTGAAACCAAAAACTCTGAAAACTGTGGAGACTGGATATAAATAAATGTCACCCCAGTTATGAACAATTTTTATATTCTCTGCGAATTCTTTTGGTCTTATGAATTCCAGAAGAACCTTGGGGATTCTTGGGTTCTCGGAGCAGAGGAGAGTCCTTATTTTAGATGCAAAATATTTATCAAACTTCAAAAAACTGGCATCCTCTCTATCCCATGGCAACACACTACTCCATAATTGTACTGGCATTTTTTCTCCTTCCTTCTCCTTAACCAGGTCTAGTCCACTGGCAAAATAATCACCACCTTTGAAGAGAAAAAGATGCATTAGGAGTGAGTACCATCCGAAAGGCCTATCCACCTTTCCATTCTTGATTCCTATCAACCCTCCATGGATAGCATCAGCAATAAAAGAGGCATAATCAAATGTGATTGCAAGAGAAGGATTCAAAATCTGGGCAATCATTAGTAGGTAATGATTCAGCATATTTGCTTCAGCATCTTCTCCCAAAACTTGACAAAGTGCCCAATACATTCCTTTATCCCTCAGGGTGAACATACTTAATGAAAAGGGCTCTTGTGTGTTGGGTCCTACAACTGTTAACCCTCCTATTTTCACAAAAAATTCCGTGAGAGGCCCATTCCTGAGATGACTCCTCTGTGCACTGTAAATTTGGGCTAATGATGTGAAATTTATAGGTTCTAGGAAGTTTGTGAACTCATTAAGCCCAAATGCTGTCCTAAACTCTTCAGCATTAATTTCAACAAGGGTTTACCCATTTACATCTCGAATGCTTCTTGTGACTGAATCATAGTTTAACGCCATTTGGGTCAGCAAATCTGTGTCCATGAATACCCCTGGGACTACTAATTTCCCAACATCTAATTCCCAGATACTGTTTTGCGGGGCAGGAGAATTTCTCATTCCGAATCCAACTTTAAACAACCCCAACCCAGACAGTCCAACCTGTGGGTCTCTCAACCAATTACCCTTGTCATATAATCCTTCTCCTATCTTTAGACGGGGAGCCTTGGGCACTAACTCTTTTGCCTTTGATGCCTGATTAGTTGACAATGTCAACTGTTCTAAAAAATCATCACAAACACTCCTTTCTAAATAGTTAACTTTGCTAGAAAATTCTCTTTTAGGAGCCATTTTAAAAATGCAAGAAATAAATGTCGCTCTTAAACAATTTTGCGATGAATCAATTATCTTATTTAGAACACTACACAAGAATTGCTACACAAAAATATGAGAGAACCTGTTCTTTGCTTGAAGGAATTTGCTCTGCAACTGAACCGACTTGCTCTGTATCTGAGGAAAATAACTCTACGTCTGCTCTTCTGCAAAATCCTTTAAAAGATATCTTCACCCGGTTGATAGGAAATCAAATATTTGTACTCAGGGCCTTAACTATAACATTGATTCCGCATGCTTCGACCGTCCCTTCAAAATTGAATTCATACGAGAATTCATATTTTTCACTCCAACGGGTCACAACATTTTTGCAAGTGTTTCATTTTGCTCTTTCGCAACTTCGCGAAGCATAATTATCGGGCAGCTTAGTCCTGCGAAATAACGCCAACCGTTCGATCAAAAGAAACTTGATCGAGCATTAGATTAACTGACGGCTTTGGCTTTTCTCTGGGTCTCGCTTTTCTATTGGCTACATGATACCACGTGGTGTCCAACCATTGGCCTTAAAATTCCCTTCGCATTCCACTTAATACTGGCTGCGTGTCTTTCTTTCATACCGCCGGTTCCACCTTGGTGGGCCCACACTTTCTTCTTAAACCACGTGTCATCATGACACGTGGACGGCTCTCATTCACTCTCACTATTTCGCAGGGTATAAAGAATGAGCATCTTACCCTTGTAAAATAGCACAAGCCGTCGGATCATCTCTTAAGCTGATCGGCTTTTAATCCTCTGAAAAGGCTCTCAGGAGGGGTGGGCCTGCTGACTCATTGTGAACACTTGGCGCCCAGTCACTTTCAGAGCTGACTTGTCACTCTGTTATACGCCAAAAGGAAACCACGAGGCCCCACTTTCTTCTTAACAACTATATCCTCCAGGTCATCATCATGACACGTGGATGGCTCTCGTTCACTCTCGCTATTTCGCGGGGTATAAAGAACGAGCATCTTACCCTTGCGAAATAGCGCGAGCCGTTGGATCATCTCTTGAGCTGATTGGCTTTTAATCCTCTGAAAAGGCTCTCAGAAGGGGTGGGCCTACTGACTCATTGTGAACACCTAGTGCCTAGTCACTTTCAGAGATGACTTGTCACTCTGTTATACACCAAAAGGAAACCACGGGGCCCCACTTTCTTATTAACAGTTGTACCCGCCAGGTCATCTCCACCTGCGACCTGACTCACCTCTAGGGCCCGCATTTTAGCCTTTAATCCTGACCTGCTGACTGTTGTGACTTGTGCCATGTGCCACCATTTTACTCGCTGTCAACAACCAGCTGGACCGTCTATGTGGCATGCCATGTGGTTTTCGCAACTTCGCTGGTTTTAAACTATGTGCAACTTCACCTAGTGAAATAACGCGAGCCGTGGATCCATCCACGAGATGCGCACTAGTTACTGGGCCCAACAACTTTAGAAGAAAAACATACAAGGCATAAATTTTTTGATTAATTAACATAACCACCTAGGCAAACAACAAGGGGGGACACTTCCTACAACCCCATGGCCCATTACTTAAGTGAATAAAGTAACGAAAGATTAGAAACCAGAGGGTTTAAAATGAACACAAGAGGATCTAAAATCAAAAACCCTTAAACCCATGAGGTCTAGAACAAAGCTGAAGCATTTGGAACTACACCC
Organism: Cryptomeria japonica; assembly: GCF_030272615.1. Taxonomy (NCBI): domain Eukaryota; kingdom Viridiplantae; phylum Streptophyta; class Pinopsida; order Cupressales; family Cupressaceae; genus Cryptomeria; species Cryptomeria japonica. The sequence continues at coordinate 498,132,971 of NC_081409.1, read as the reverse complement.
TATTCAAAAATTCAACAAACCATAGCCAATCATGGGAAAAGAAAAGCCCATTTTTAATCAGTGATAACAGGTACACTTACATTCATCCATGGTAGTTCACTCACAGCAGAAGAACATCTTAGATACACCACCCATTCTCCTCCATCTGATAAAGGACTTGCATATTGTTACCCAGAGAACAAGTATCCTACTTTAAATAAAATGCTCAATAAAATGAACTATCAAGGTAAAGGCTTAGGCCTCTATGAGCAGGATACTTTGGAGAACATCCATGTTAAAGAAAATCTAGGATCTCATGGTCTTGGTTACATATCCCAAGGCACTTCATCCAAAAATTTTGGTACAAGTAATGAAAAAGTCAAGTATTCTTTCAAACACACCATCGCATCTCCCCATTGTTCCTCCAGGTCATTTATCACCATTCCCCCTCCTCCATCATATAAAGATAAAACAACCATCCATCTCCCTCCTCCATCCTCTAAATCCATTTTGGGTCCCTATATCCCAAAGTCTACCTTCATATATGCTCCACATGCTAAATCCATTTTGGTCCCTTATATCCCAAAATCCCATCCTCCATCTTTTCCTACTCATCTTTCCATACACAAATCCCATATCTCCACTCCATCCAACATCCTACCTCCATCACTTCACCCATATTTCCTCCATATCCTCTATGTTCGCACACTCCTTCCAATTCTACTCACGCACTAGTACAAAAGAAACAATATATGACTAAAAAAACTACTAAAAATTGCATATAAATGACTAACTTGTCACGTGACCATTCGTTGTTTATTGTTGGTCATTTATAACATGACCAAATTTATGACTAAACTATTTTAGTCATTTATTGGTTGTTTTGATTGATCAATTTGGTCATTGATTTAGTCATTGATTGTCATTAATTTAGTCATTGATTGTTGTTAACTGGTCATTTATTTAGACATGGTAGTGATTTATTTAGTCATATATTTAGTCATTTATTTATTCATATATTTAATCATTAGTTCAGTCATTGATTGTTGTTAACTGGTCATTTATTTAGTCATTAATTCAGTCATTGATTTTTGTTAAGCTGTCATTTATTTAGTCATTGTAATCATTAATTGTCGTCAATTGGTAGTATATTTAGTCATTTTTATTCTAATTTTCATCCATTGGTAGTATATTTAGTCATTTGTATTAACTAATTTCCATCCTTTGGTAGTATATTTAGTCATTTTAATCATTATTTTGCCATCAACCAGTCATATATTTAGTCATATTTATTCATTTATGTCAATTGGTAGTATATTTATTTTGTTCAGATTTCTTTTTCTTTTTAAACAAGAAAAGATAGAAGTATACAAGTAGAGAAGAAAAAATTAAGCCATTCTACTTGTAAAACAAATCAGCATTGGCACAATAAAGGTTTGATTCTACCTTCAAGGTTCACATCATAATAATCATACAAGATATTACAAGTTATGTATTCACATGAATTCAAGATACAATTTAACTAAAATAGTTTCTATGAAATATTGGGCATTTTTAGAAACCCGGATAAAGTCAGAATTAAGATTTGTCAAGATCATCAAAATAAACACATATTCTCCCTATTAATCTAAGGATGACCCTTAAACCAATACTTAATTGTACATTTAATCCATATGACTATTAATCTATGTTCTTTGACTATGTTCTCATTACTACTCTTTGTTGTTCATGAATCATGAATGACATCACTGGAGTCTCTCCTCAAATAGGAACCCTTGTTTCCTCCATTTTATTAGTTTTAGTCTCATCAACTACATCAATACCCTTCTCCAACAATTCTAATCCCCTGATGAATGGTTCTTCCTATAGAATTGTTGTTGCAGATCTAAGTGTTTTACGTTCTGTGATATTTTCAAGAGATTCTTCTCCTCCGAGTTCTCTAGCAATTTGTTTGAAGGAATCAATTTCCATATCCATCTAACGGAAGCCCATAGTATCATCCATTGGAAGAGGTAGGATAACATTGGCTAAGAATTGTGTTAGTCTAAACTATCAACCTTGTAAAGTTATACCCAATGAATAATTTGAATGAAAACAAAACAAAATGCAACTTGAATTGAAATGGACCATACTCTTCCTCACAGGATGGTAGAATAGAACGTGGAAACTCACAGAAGGTGATTTGTGTTTTTGCAATTCCTGCAAAGAGAATTGCAATATATTAGGACTTTTCTTCCACAATCTATATGTTAAGAAAATGAAGATTCTAGAAAATTATGCTATTTTTCAGAAGAATTTTTTTCTTAGTACATTAGAACACAATCCTAACTACAAAAGATAACCCAAAATTTTCTTAAATTAAACAAGGTTTGACAAATGCATTGTACATGAGTGTGAGTGTATGCCCTTCTCATTGGTGTAACAAAAGAATTGCAACATCAAAGGGGAGAAATGAAGATACAAAAATCTTAAGGCAATTTGCATCACAAGTTGAATATTCAAACCTCATCTAAATAGACCATTGTAAAAGGATCCAATCCACCTGAACCTGTTGATCTACATTTACAAGAACATGCCATTACCTAAAATTTATTTAACAACATGACTTGAACAACCAAAAAAAAAGAAAAAAAAACAACAAACAATTTAAGGAGCTTACCATTAAGCCCAAGTTGAGGCCCACCAGCAAAATCTCGATGCCACTCATTTAAAGTGATTTGATCACGAGTTATGACATGTGTATCTATATTTTTTCATTATAGAAATTTATGAGAAAGTGAATATGTTGCTAATATCTAGTACAACAATAGGAAGTATGGATCAAATACAACTATTTTATCTAAGGACCTGGAAAAAATTACATAATTCTTATGGATTGCCCCTAAAGATAAGAGTCATTGCACAAAAAGGGAGCCATGAATGCAGTGATTTAAAACATTAATAGAGAAAAGTACAGTTATAACATGCAATAAGAATAGTGAAAGTTACTATTTAGAACAGTTCATTTTTAGAGGAAAGATAAGACAATGCAGACTCATAGGAGCAACCATCTATTACTAAAGAAGGGCATCAAAAACCATGAGCAACAACCTTGATTGTATGAGGATTAAGATAGTCTTAAGAGTAGTAGAATCATAGTGAATAAAAGGTGATGGCCCAATGAACTTTACTCATGATAGTAAAAAGGGTTGTAAAGGTCTCCTTGACAGCCCTTACTATCAAACCAGTATAGCCTTTCTTGGTGAAAGAACCTAAAGGAGATACAAAGGTAGACAGTCACTGTAAAGCATTGGAAATCCATGAGTCAAATGATAGAGCAATGAAGAGAGTCAAAAGGCTCAGAAAAGGTAAAGGAAATTAGACACCAAAACTTGCAAGAATAAATGTAATGCCCACTCTTGAGAAGACTCTTGTTTCATTTTGGATTGACTTGATCGAATCTTTATTTTGTGCAATGGATATGATTTGACTTATATGATGCATGGACATTGATTATGACTACTTACATTTTTAGTTGATGATTATGATGATAGACATTACATGATCTTATATTATTGATGTTAATGATTGTGCTCATGACTAATTATGATTTCTAGATGGTTAGTAATGGTATTTTGGTTATCATGTGCTTTGATAGATTTCATGGATCATGCCTCATTTTGGAATGGATATACTAACCTTAGTTTGATTTACCTATGATGTGATGTTTCATGATTTGTATTCTCACTGCATGGATATTGTTTGATTGTCTTCATGGAGGGTCAACGTCACATCACTCATTGAGAGCGGGATGTGTCGTTGTGATATCCCCCCACTTGCCTATCTTGTATGTATTATATATATGTATATGCACATGTATCTTTGTTGTGGTTGCAGTGTTGCAGGTACCTAGACATTCATTCCTCCTGGGCAATCGAGTGTGAGCTCCCCTAGCTTTACAGGTGCGAGCATGTCTTTCCCGGATGGAAAATATGTGGTTCAAAGATGTTGTTGGTTTCCTACACACACTCTAGGTCTAGGATGTCATAAGTCCTTGTCGTCAGTTTTGGCAATTTTGCCATGTCAAGTCGGTTGTCATAAGTTGTGAGTATGTGGCATGGTGATTTTGATTGTTTAGTTTATTTAATTTATTTAACTTGTGATTTATTGACTATAGTAATAGATTAATTATTTAATTTATTTAATCACGATTTTTATTTGGTGATGGATTGATTATTTAATTTATTTAAATATCGGCAATAAATGATTTATCATAATTCACTATTTATTTAATAATAAATTATGACTTTTACTAGTGGCAGTATTATTTTAATTTATTAGGATTTAGCAATTTTTGTTTATTTAATTATTTTCTCTATTGAAATTAAACTAATGTTTAATTGAGGTTTTTTTTTAATATTTAATGTTTTCAGTTGATTTAAATTATTGCATTTATTTATTGATTTTGCTATAATTACTTTATTTATTTAATGTTGATTTGGATTTTTATTTATCTATTAGGAGTTGATTATTTAATGTTTAAATCATATTTTGATTTGTATGAGATGAGAGAAATATGCTTCTATTTCTGATTTCTAAATTTAATTGGATTTTGAAATCCCATTAAAGAAATGGGAAGAGTGAATTATTATATTATATATTTCAAAAATGAAATATTTCTATTGGTCGAATAGAAGGCTAGGGTTTTTCAATTTCTCTTCTGGATTTTTATATGTTGTCATGAATTTCATTTTGGGGTTTTCTTCTTGTTCTTGTTCTTCTTCTCTTCTGCAACTATTTTCTAGGAGCATTTTTACAGAATTTGGAATTCGTGGATTGAAGTTTTTGTGCTGGAAGGGTTTGTGTTGTAGCTAGGAGCAGCGGTCAAGATTCTTCATCAGAGGCTCTCTTCCATAACACAAGAAAGAGGTTGGCCTCTTGTTTTCCCTCTTTTCTTTTGTATGGTTATCTGATCTTATTGTTGTGTGTCTTCATTGCGTTTGAAATTTTTGAATGAGGGAATGGAGACTGTATTATTATGAAATCTAAATGTTATTAAAGAAGATGCTTGTTGTTTGAAATACATGTTTATATTTATTAGTCTTTCTTTGTTAAAACCCTCTTTATGTATTATGAAATTTACAATTTTTGGAGTATTGCCTACTGTTATCATAGTATTCCCTTTGTATTTTAGAGGCAATTTATTTATAGCGCCCTTATTTTGGATGGGTTGTTGGTTGTGTGCTACCGCATATCCCATTTATTCTTCATGTTGCCTCTTTCTTTTTATCTTTTTTTGTTGTTGTTGATTTTGATTGACCCACGTCATGGGTTTGGTGCTCAGCACCACCCATGACATGGTGGTGTGTTGTTGCACCACCACCATGTCGTGGTGGGTTCTTTCTACCCCCTCACGTCATGGAAGGTGTAGCAGTACCAACCATGTTGTGGTGGTGCCTAGCACCACTCACGAGAGGGTGAGTGTTGCGGCACCGCGCATGTCGTGGAGGGTGCAAGCACCACCCCAAGGCATGGTGAGTGTAGTTGCACCACCATGTCGTGGTGGGTGCTCTACACCATGTATCGCATGTTGTGTTATGTTGTGGTATGCATGTTGTTGGGTAATATACTTGCTCAGTCAGCAGTGAATATTATTTTTATATTTTTATTTATTTTCTTTTTTTGTATTTGCCAGATGGGTTGCCATTTGATAGGCTTGTAATTAAACTGTTATTTATCGTATCCCAATTTGATTTTAGAACTATTGAACATAAACACCAATTTGATGGGTCTAAAAATGAATTTGTACATTTAGTTTATTCTGTTAGTTTAGCATTTTATTTGGTTTAGTGTGTTTTCAAATTTGTCTTGGGCAATAGAAGGTGTTGTGTTTTTAGTGTTGTAGCTATTTTGTGGTTATTTTTGCTGTGTGAATTTATGCATTTTGTTGTCCATGAGTCTTGATGATCGTATGCTAAGTCTAGTTGTGATTTTGAATGAAGTCTTTGAGTTATAGTGTGGGCCAAGCGTATTGAAAATGCTTCCTTGTTTTATGTATTATTTTCTTTGTGAATGTCATATTGTGTAATGTGTTATGTTGTATTTTAGTACCAGAGGCTATCTTGTGTATGTTGTGTGTAGATTGATTTTTATTTTCAGATTTGACGCCATTTCTTGGATGTAAGATTTGAATGGTTATTTGAATTTGTCTCATGATGTTTTGCCATGGGAGTTAATTTGCTATGCTACTGATTTTAAGGACAACAAGTGTGAAGACCTTGCTAGATTTTTGTTGATTTGGTTGCAGTAGTTTTATGACTTGGTTTATATACTTTTTGGTTAAGAGGTTCTAATTTCTTGTATATTTATGTCCATTTTTCATGAGTATGTGGCTATTCATGATTTGGCGTTGTATGATGTTGCATTTCAGATTTATTTGTGTAACTTAGAGCCTCTTGAAATGCTGATTTTGGGTCCATGTAAGGGAGTTGGCTCCTTTGCGACACCTGGGGTCAGGAGAGATGGACTATCATGAGGTTCCTTGTAAGGATGCATGAATTCCAGACCTCTTGGGTGTAAGCGAGTTTACCTTGTTTAGTTAAGTGACAATTAATTAAGTGGAAAATAATTAATGAATGGGCTTGTGTAGTTAGATAAGTAAAAAGATAATAAATGATGGTGCCTCATGACTCAGTCCTAGGGAGGATTTTTTAGGTTGAGCATGAGATCACTGTGGAGATGGTAAGTCAATATCCCTTGTTCTCTTATAGGTTGAGATGGCTCCGCATGCCTTTAGGCTAGAGCCTTGTTTTGGTATGGCATGTGATGGAACTCCCTTGTACATGAGTTCCCTTGTGTTTTTACATTTGCATTTATGCTTTGATGTTTGGTCAGCCTCTGGGAATCTTCTTGTTGTTTATGCATTGGTGTTGGCCCATGAGTATGGAAGTCTTTCTTGATGTTAGTCCCTTTGGTAGAAGCATCACCCTAGGCTTAGTGTATGTGTTGCAACCTAGCGACATCTCCTAGCTCAGGGGGTGGTTCCTTGTAGGTTTCACATTGGTTGGGTGGTTGGAGCTTTTTGCCATTGAGGTTTTTCCCTTGTTGTTGTTGTTCTTCTTGTGTGTGGATTTGGATCTTCTTCATGATGGCTATGGATTCTTTGGAGAATATTTATGTACTAAAAGTCCTTGTCATATGAGCTGTAATAAATTGTAATAGTGTAGGAATCACTTGTAAGGCTGAGTAAGCCTCATGTACATGTGATTATGTAGTAATAGCATGTAGGTTCATATTTATCATTAGCTGGAAATTGGCATGCCATTTTTTGGGCAGCGTTGTAATTATGTGAAAGAGTATAGAATTTTGGATGTTTCATTATTAGATCAGCATATTAAGTATGTGTAAAGACCCAACACTTATGTTGTAAATTGCCATATGTTGTATTGTATTCAACAAGTTGTATTGTATGTATTCATTATGGAAATAGATTTGGACAAAAAGTTAAATATTAATGTGGTATTATCTTGAAGTGTAATGGACACTTGTATATGTAGATAGATCTATTTTGTAATATAGAAAGATGTAATGTTGTACTTTCATGTATATGTGAATGCAATATAGTTAGTTGTAGAACATGTTCATGAGACTCTAAAATGTAAATGTTGATCATTATCAAGACCTTGTTAAAACCATTAATGTTCGAACATTGAAACATGGCATATTCAATAGTTATTTTAGCTAGCATTAAAGAAACTAAATCAGCCATAAGGCTGTAATCTACAATAAAACTTAAAATTCTGAAAAATGTATAGACCAAATTTGATTAAGAGCTCATTAGTATCATGGTTGTAAAAAAAAATTGATGCATGGTTGGTACTATAATCATTAAAGATTATAAGTGGATTTTGTATACATTATGTGTATGAGCAGAAATAGCATAGTTGTCATCATAGTAGCTCGAGGTTATATGTCATTCAAGTGTTGAACTTGTTTGAGGGCAGCAATAGGAACATTATATTCATGGTAGTAGTAGCTCCTCGTTAGCATGTAAGGAGAAAGTTTCTTGTAGCATGTAAGCATTTAGATTTATAGGATTGTTGGTTTGGACTTCTATATGGAGCTAGTGTATAAGAGGTTTACTTCCTCTTTTAGTTAGGTAGTTGCTAAGCATTGTGGATAGTAGAATGAATTAGAGGTTATAGGGCAGCCTATATAACATACGTTTGTGTGGTGGAATTATGTTAGCTAGATCATTAAGTGCACATATGCATTTCCATGTTGGGTGTGAATCTAATGTATGGATTGCGAATCATAAAGTTAGTAAGTACGTGGTGGTGTCAATATACCCTAGGGAACTATATGAGACTTTTTAAACATGTTTCCACTTGTGTCAAAACATAGTTAGACATTCAATTTAAGATTAAACTAAGATGAATTAAGTATATTAATTTGTACTCTCACTGCCTAGATAAGATTAAATGGAAACTTATTAGTTAAACAAAAAAAAATTACTCCATTTCTAGGTTGGTAGTGTGAGTTCCCTAGGTTTGTTGGTGTGTGTGTCACAATAAAGATTAGTCCAAGTTGAGGGATGTTGTAAAAATTGATGAACAAAGACTCTAGATGCACAGTCCTCATACAGTGTAAACCAACAACCAAGAACTTAAGAGTAGTAATTTGTTATCATGATGGATAGTTATGATGCTAGGGAATTATAGGATAATCATTAAACATGATAATAGTAGTACAATGGTAACATGATTCATAGCCTTAGCATGTAGCATTCATGATCATAAGCCATACAGAGTCTCAACCACAATCATCAAGACAAGTATATGACAATCCCATATCCAAAACAGGATGATCTTACAAGACAAGGGTCAAAGTAGCTAATAAGTATGAATATAAGGGAATATCTCAAGCAACATAGTGCTTAGTTACAATGTAGTTGCAGTCACAAGGTAATGAAAAATATCCAACCATTAAGGAGATTAAAATAAAATGTTTGAGATAGTGATAAATATAGTCCTTGCAGCCTTAGGCCTCAGTCCATAAAGTCATCAAGCAAGCATATAATGACAATGATCAAGGAAAGATGCAAAATAAGTCCAAGATTATGGACAATAGCATTGTCAAATACATGAGAGGTCTCATTCAATCATGATAGAGGTATAAGAAAAAGACAGTGATTTACAGTCATGGCTAATCTAAAACAAGGGTTTTGGGACTCAAGGATTAATAATGGTATTCATCAAGGAAAGAATAACCTCTGGTCACACTCAAGAATGTATACAAAGCATAGTCAAAATAGTGATAGAGGCACTACCAATGAGATAGAGATGTGATCTTATCCAAATGACAAGGTGTTTATAATCCAAACAAGAAGATGCTTTAATATCCTTTGAAACATTCCTTTGAATGTTGAGAGTAGTAAAAACAACTACTAAACACAATCATAACAATGATATTCACAGTGATAATAAAATGGGTTTGTGCATGCAATGAGTAGACATAATAGAAAAAAGTGATCAAGATCACCATGTACCTATAGTCTCAGTTTGAAGGATGAAGACAATATTATAAGCAATAAAGAATCCAAGAGAAGCATTTATAGGACAATAACCTCTACCAAATCCCTAGAAAAATACATGCAGGTCATAGAAGAACAAAATGATAGTGCCATTTCTTTATGCTTGTAGCCTAAAAAGGCATGATACAGAGAGGAACCTGCATGTTAGTAGCTAGTGCAAGAGAACTAATAACAGTCAAGGAGTATAGTGTAGCATGATCATGAAAAGCCTTGTCTAGAGGTAGATAGCCATATCAACATCAACTAGCACTCAACCATAGTAAGATCACTATCAAGACATAAGAGAAAGAGATAGTAACTTTACCCAAAGCAATCCCTCTAAACAATCAAGAATGAATGCCAAAGATAGTCCCAGTACCTTGTTTACAATCACATGACTATCATAGCTTAAAAAGGATGATTCTATCACAGGTTCTAGAAGAATATCAGTAAGATAGTGAATATAAGCCTAGAGCAGTCTCAAAGATTATTAGTGAGCAATCCTTAATAGAGAGCCATGAACATATGGTATAAAGGACACAAGGCAAGATGAGATCACAGTCACAAAGATCCCTCATGAGAGAAGAAATGTTTTAGCAACATATATTGACAGTGATATGCCATTGAGTAACAATAAAGATCATTATTGTTTCCTTAAAGACTAAGATCCCATGAACAGTCCCATGCATTTGTTAAAAGAACAGTGAAAATTTCAAAGGTCACAGTTTCCAATGATATAAGATACAATCCTCTTTATAGAAAACAATCACTATGTTAGAGTCGGGGCTCCATAGAAGTAAACAATCTGAAGATGAAGTTTGTGAAAGAACAACAATGATAGTTCAAAACTTAGAGAAGTCCTAAAGGAAATGTCAAGGTTGTAGTTATGATAAAGACAGTTAAGTATAGAGAAACAATAAGGTTGCAAAGATATAGTCAAAACATAGATACCTCTTAGAACAATCATTGGAAGCATTTGGAGAAGACAATGAAAATCCAAGCAATAAAGGAAATATGCAATGATACTAAAATATTTATCCTTTCAGTAGCCTTGAAAATCGATCCCCATGCATGCAAGCTTTGATCTTAAAGTCAAAAGGGCTAGTGCAGAAGGGCTAAGCTCACAAGACAACAAATGGATTTATCACTATCATCACCAAAATATAGTTCTGCAACAACAAAATATCCACCATCATATGAATTGAAAAAAGGATACATCAAGAGGTTATGGCAATCAAAAAATGTTAAATATAAAAAACACCTTTCAATATTAGAATTGGAAAATATAAAAAAAAACTCCTAGCAAAAGAATATTCATTAAATTTGTACTAGAATGCTAGTTATCTTGGCCTGGTTATTGTGGGCAAAAATATATAAGGGTTTAAACCTCATGGATATACACCATGTGTTAGTTTAATGATTTGAATGATAAAATCAAAAGCATGAGAATAACACTAGTGCAATTGAAATATAAATCAAAGAGGATTATTGAATAAAAATATCAAGTTTAAGACTATAGACTCATAGAACTTTTTAAATATACACCATAGTCATGTTTAAAGAAGAGAGGGAGGGTGGGAATATAAGCTTCAATTTCATCCTAGTTGCCCTGCTTTTTATTATGTTTTAGTTCTGGACTGGAATCTACTTCAACACATGCATTTAATTCAATTCAACAAGTATCCTATCTTGATTTAGTTCCATCCTTTTAATCACTAACCATTTTCACTTCTACAAAAAGAATGTATGTGAAAGAGGTTAACCACCTCAAGGAACCCTCAAATAGTTCAAAAATTTATGAGATGCACAACACAACAAAAATATAGCTAATTGAATCAAAAGGTAATCAATTCAAATTCTCATTTAAGTAATGTTTTAGTATCGATTTGAAATGTTTGTATTGCTCATGCCAAGTTTTGAAGGCAACAATGATGTTGGGTGGGCATCCAATGGGAGTAACTGCCCCATTTGAGAAGCTATTAGCTTGTCTTGAATGTCACATAAAAATTCCCTAGCTTTTACTATTCATATGATTATTTCTTAACAATTGAATTTACAAATATATGCTTCATCTATTTTTATTGGTATCTTATCTTTATATTGTGGTCCCACTATGAGTTAATAATCAATTTTTATCTTATTCTTGGGGTTCATTCAGAAATTTGGTTTACACATTTTGGTAGTTTGTTTAAGTGAATTTTTTTTATCTTACAATGAATAAAAGTAATTCCTTTGGCTCTTGTGTTACAGTATGGCAATACCCATCTCGATTTTGGTTTTGCCAAATAACTAGGTGGCTAGGCAAGGTACTGTAAACCCTCTACGTATATTCAATTCAGAGTTTCACCTCATTATAGGATGAAAAAGATAGAAGAGAAGAAAAAGTTTCGATGATGACGACATCATATCCAGATAAAATTGAAATGAGCATATATATCAGATGAAGTACAAAATGATTTGAAATAGCAGTTTGAAACATTTAGGCTTGTCTAGCACTAACATTTACAGATCATCTTTGATGTTAAAAATAAGATTGTCTCCTACTGTATCCAAGGCATCAAAGCAGTGAGACAATCCAAAATTTAAAGACAAATTCAAATCACTTTCTTTTTTGGATTTCAATTGCTTCTTTAGCTTTCAAAGGATTGTCTTCAATTTGCTTTTTGATTGTCTGCACAAACTATAATATATGATAAAAGTCTCCCTACCATTATGATTTGATGCATGTCCATACCCTATTCCAAAGCTCCCATTTTGGCACAACCAAGGATGATAGAGGTAAAGGTTGTTGAAATTTGGCTTTACACCTACCAATTGCATTCACTTGGAATTTTTTGTGCATATCCTGCAACATTACAAGCCATGAGACCATATTTTTTTTTGAAATATTGCCAACTTTTGTCTATGCTTTGATGGATGTCCATACCCTATTTTCAAAGCTTCTATTTTGACATAGGCATGGAGGATGTTGGCAAAGGTTATGCAATTTGGCTTTACACCTTCCAATTGCATTTCTTTGAAAATTTCTAAATCCTTTTCAATGAATCCATTATGTGCATACCATGTAATCATGTCATTCCATGAGACCACATTTCTTTCAGGCATTTTATCAAACAATTAGCGTTCCTTGTTAATGCTTCCACATTTTTGCATACATGTCTACCACATTATTTCTAACTATAATATATTAGATACCAATGCATACTGAAGATGTAGAGAGGAATGGATACAATGTTTTGGAAATAAATTCAATTAAATAACTTTGAGCATTCAGTCTCAAGTACGAGTTTGCGGGCAAAATGGAAACTTGGTGGTAGAATATTGTGCAGCAGACAGTGAACAAAGGATACATAAATGACTTGAAATTATATGTAGGCTCATATTATTCCAAAGACAGACAAGAAAGGAAAATGCAAGTTATAGTTAAGATAGGTTTCAGACCACTTATTGGGGACTTGACTCTGGAGTAGTGAACTTCCTATCAGTTCCTATTTGATATTTTATAAAGTTTGAAGCAATCCTGAAAAGAAAATCCACTCACAAAAGGCTTTGTGACTACAATACTAGAACTATAGCTTATGGATAACAAGTCACATATATACTTCAACTGAAATTAGATTGCATTAAAGTGAATAAGATTCATAACCAAATAATAAAAATTAAACTCTTTCCCTTTGCATATATCCAAGTAGCATTAGAATGGTGAAAAAGAAGTGTCATGCAAAAATTTTGCTATTGGTCAAATGCAACCTACTCCTTATCCTTCTCACCCTCTCTTACCCGACACAATTCTTTGCAATGATCAACATGGAAATAATAGTGTGATTCAAGAAGCATCTTTTGAAGTTGTTTTATTGAACAACATTCAAATATGAACATGAAGACATAAGATAAAGAACATATTTTGAATATTTTAGCTTGCTAGAAACTAAATCAACCCAACACAAAAATTAAATTACTAATGTGAAAATTCATGAGAGGATGGAATACCAACCCCTTGGTGATTCATAACAACAGAAAGAAGACTCCATTCAAGAAAATGATACCATGGAAGATATAATTTTCAAAGGCAAAAAAGGACACCATGCAGGATTGACTTTTCACAAAATATGTAGTCTTTTAACTTAAAACACTAAAAAATATAGATCAAAAGCCACATATAATATTCCTCACATATTGTCATCTTGAAACTAAGTGCCCACACAAAATAGTATTAAGTTACCTGCTCACAGCAAAGGATCCTTTGAAAGGATGGTATCAAGACTCTTACAACCATTGCATATATCACATATTAATTTACATGGAAAAAGATTCAAATAAGTAACAATCAGTGCTAGAAATGGAACCCAAACAAATCCCATTAATCTTACCTAATACCGTCCTTCCTTTCATAACCCTCTTTTCTGACCTTGATTAGACTTGTTATTGTTATTATTATTACTACTACTACTACTACTACTACTATTATTAAAATTAATATTAATTTTATGAGTAATGTTAGATAACAAAGATAAATTGAAATGAGGTTGAAGTTTTTAAATAAAAAGAAATTTAAGTGGTGACACACACGAGGTCATAATTTACTAGGAAATTATTTATTTCCTCCATATTCTAATTGAGTACATGGTGTAGGAGAATTAAGAATATTCTAGAAAAGAAATTTTCAAATTCAAAATATTAAGGAATAAATATTCTATTTAGAAAATATATGACATGGGAGTTACAAATTATTCTATGACAAGAATAATTCTATTCATGGTTTTTTTATGACAAAGGAATTACAAAATTTATTAAATGGAGGAAAATTTGAATTTGAATTTTGAATGCATGGTCAAATGTAACCCCCACTATGACAACAATCATTTTTGCATGAAATTAATTTAGAAATTGTTTATTTTCTCAATTTGTTATATAGCACATGTTGTACAAGGAATGAGAAGGTCCTAGAAGAGAATTTCAAATTCAATTTTTGCATGTAACCCCCACTATGAGTGCAAATAATTTTTTTTAAACATAAATGAACTTAAAGATGCATTAAATTAAATATTGCAATAACATTTGCACAAGCGGAAGACTTAACTTAAACACCTAAAGGGTTTCCAACAAAGATTACTTGATTGATCCAATGAACATCTAGGTTTTTTAATCCAATTAACAATGAGATTGATTAAACCTACTCTTGATAGATTGATTGCCACATGAACAAAGAAATTAAATTCCATAAGAGATTAAACTAGCATGATTGAATTTATACAACTAGCATTAGCTACATTCATCATAATCCATGTTGCTGCATCTAATTGATGATTTCATACATGCATTTAAGACTAATATCATCTAATCTACATTATACAGTTTAACCATAATGCCATTCATACATACAAAATAAAAAGGAATCAAATGAACACATACACCATACAACACCAAAATTGATATTAGAGTTCACCCCTAAAGGGCTACATCTTCGGGTCTCCTTCAAGTGCAAGACCCTTCTAATAAATAATAGATGCAAAATACATAAAGTTCACATCAATTACATCCTGCCATTAAGGAGTACAAAAAAAAATGATGCATATGACCACATAGGGTCCAAGAGATACATGAATGATCCAAGAAGAAGAAAGAGGATCCATCTGAAACATGATATGGAGTAAATACAAGAGAACAATTGGAGAACCAGTGAAACTAAATCCTCGCAATCCATCATAAGCATCACATGATCTAACATGAATATCAGGTACTCACAAAAAGCATAAACAACTAGATATGACTCCCACAATAGTGCTCGAAGCAAAAGCAACACAAACTGCACACTAATGAACATAAGGGAAGATTGTCATCACATAGCTTGGTATGGTTACCCTGACAGGCCTCCATAGGTCTTGACCCCCATCCACTGGGTTACCCTACTAACCTCTCTCGAACCTCTGGCCCCATCCAAGTCTCATGTGGACCCAAACAATCCTTTCATGAGGACAAGGTTGTTGGTTTTCCATTCCAGGCCTTCTAGCTGCATCTTGAGTCTGTACTAGCACTTAACCATGAGTGAGGCACAATTATCTTACTTAATGTTTTCATCTACCAAACCCCCTAATAATTTATTAAGTTATCACTTATTTAGACAAAATTTCGATGGGTTATCCTTATTATCACTTTGGGCACGACCCCCACTCGAAAGACACTCTCCCATATGACACTTAACCACAAATCAAACAAACTCCCAAAACCAAAGTATACACAAGAAATAGAATACAGAGTTCAAGATGATAGAAAATGACTTGGCCAAACAAGCTCTTGCACATAGATAACCAACTGACTATTCTCTGACTAGAGACATGACCAATTACGAATCAACCACATGACAACATACAATACTCATAATCAAGGACTTGCAATTTTTCAAAGTAAATGCGAATCTATTAAATAAACCCGCATCTTTGCTAATCTAATTTGATAACAATTTTTTCATTTCTTTTAAGATACATGTCGACCAAGGTTCTCTATTTTAACTATTTTTCAATTTACATCATAAAATAAGTATCAATACTTCACAATAAATTTCAAACCAAAATCTCATTTATCAAATTATATTTATATGCTATACATATAAAAATATAATTTAATTTATATATTAATTAACCTAAAATTGATATTTATTTTTCAAAATAAAATAATCAATTTTCTTTTTCTTTTTCAGATTAATATATCTAATCCAATCTTTTCCAAATCAACAATATATTTACCATGCATAAAAAAAATACAAAACTATATATATATATATATATATATATTAATATTAATAAATAAAAAAATAAAAAAAATTAAGGTCCAAGGGGTGTTGGTTAAAGCATTGAGTTCTCAATGTGGAGACACAATTTCAACTCCCATGAGGGACACCTTTGTGTAGAATTGTAAGTTGTGACTCTTAGTCTTCCATTGGTTGTTTAAAGTGGATTTCTAAGTTGTGACCCTTGGTCTTCCAATTGTTGTTTCTAGTTTGATGCTCGAAAGGAGCTAGTATTTGTAATAAGTTTGCTCGAAAGGAGCTGGTATTTGTAATAAGTTTGTCATGGCCTCTCCCCATGGCTTGGGTAAGCTATGACTCCCTAGCCATGGGTCAAGGAGCCTGGCTCGCCCCAATACCCCCCCCACCCCCCACCCCAAATATATATATTTTTATTTATTTCTTTTTTTTTAAAAAAAAACCTTTAAAACAATCCCACCCAAATTGCTTATAGACTCAAGAATTTTTTCATAAAAACTTCAAAGACATTAATTTAAAAAAAAAAAAACTTACTTTTATAACTTCATAAAGTTATAAAACTTAAATTTATAAAAAGAACCCAACTTCTTAAAAAACAAACATATAGTTCTAGGAATAAACCAGATTGTATTTTTTTTTTTTACTAGCATACACAGAATGCTCAAACTGGCAAAAATTGGCTAGCATAACCCCCATATTGGGCAACTTTCACATAAATGAAACACTAATAACACACTAAATAAACTAATTTTACCATTCAAACACTGAATGAGAGAATCAAAAATGAAATTTTTGATTTTAAACTCCAAGAGTTTTCACCCAAATCTGATTTTTAAATTCATTCTTTCCATAAACAAGAAAATTAGATTTGGGGATAGACTAAAATTGGTCTAAAATCATACTAATTTCACCTTACAAAACTAAATTAATGATTCAAAAATCCTGGAAGAAATCTAAGATGAGCCCAACCTACAACTTAAGAAATTCTTCCTTCATCTTCCAACCAAAATCCCCAAAAATTTTCAATCCCCCAAAACAACTCTTTTTTTAATTTCATGAAAATATAGGTTAAAAGGAAATTTTTGATCTAAAAGTCCATTTTAGGTTGAAATTATTTTTGACCAATTAAATCATTTCCACAAAGTTAATATTCAAATATACTTTTCTCTTCCTCATTTAATTTCCTCAAGTAATTTAAAACTTAAATATTTCTATTTTAAAAGTCAATGAGGGTAAAAGATTTATTATTTTACTTTTTGAATTCTATTTAACCTTTTTACAAAAATGCATATACATAGCTAATTTTTACAATTTCTATTAAAAAAGCATATACTTATTTAATTCACCATTTGGAAAATAACCATTAATCAAACTTGCTAGTAATATGAATTAAGCAATTGATCTATCCATATAGCAAATTTTTGCAAATTTTTGGGATTATGGGCGACAACCTACGTTTAGGGGCATGGGCAGATGTTACTTGGGAAGATCCACCTCATACCCCACAATGGGTTTTTACTAGAGGATGATGGGAGGATAAGGCTCTTCTGATTACGACGCTAGACCGCAAGACATGGTTTAGGCTAGTGTTTAGGAACTTTCAGGGGTTCTTTAAACATCAGCGTCACTTTCCTCGAAGGCAATTTCCTGTGATCAATCATGCTTGGTGGTCTATTTTTCATGGGAAGAATGGGCAGAGGCAGGTGAATCCAAAAAAATGGGGAATTTTTCTCTGTGATAGTCATTCATTTTCACGAGTGGTTGATTCATGAAATATGGAGAAAGGAGTTAGGGTTTTGACAGGGGTACCTGTCAAAACGAGAAACAAAGAAACAAATTCAGGGTTTCGGTTTATGAGACTTAGGCGGATGGTCAAGTAAATTGAACTCCTAAGGAAGATAGCCACACCATGGAAAAGGTAATTAATGATCCTCCATCACTCGCTTGGGTACCAATTCCTTGCATTTATCTCCTAGGCTCTTATGTTGATTAAAAATCTTTCTCCCTACATTCAAAGGCTATTACTGGGGAACTCTAGGGGGATCAGATTTGTTTGTCCAAATTTTATAATAAGTTGCAGAAACGTTGGGCAGATATTCATTATTTTTAGCTTCTTTCAGCCAATACTTTTATTATTGTTTTCAATTCTCCTTTGGTTCGCGATAGGGTTTTGGATTCTATTCATCACTAGTTTGGGAAGCACTTACTTTCAGTTTTTGCTTGGAAGCCTTTCTTTGTTCCTTCTAAGACAAACAAAAAATTATCTCCCTTTTGGTTTGGTCTGCCAAAGCTTCCCTTTGAATTTATGGATCCTGATGTTCTGCAACAAATTGGAAATTCATTTGGAAATTTTGTCACTTCCACTTTGGATTTTGTGGAGGGGCAGGTTCTAGTTAAAATTTGTGTATTATTTAATCCTCAGAATGTTCACCCCTGTACTTGTAATATTAAGTCTCATGATGGGATTTGGCAACAAAATATAGAGAAACTGGACTCTGAGCTTCTAAAATCTCCCCTTATTTTAGATGCCCCATTTTTTATGGATTTTAAAAAGAATCGACCAGTGACGGGTCCAATAGGTGTTAATAATTCAAAAGAACTTTCAAAACCTGTCATTTCTCACCCGATCTCTAACACTATGTTACATTCTCAGAAGATTATTGATATTAATGGGAAAGGTCTGAATAATGTTGGCTCTGGTTCCCAGTTGAATTCCACTTAGGCTATTATTTCTCCTTCCATTAACATCTCGAAAGAAATTTCAGATCCAATTTCAAACTTTATTAGGGGGGAATCTAAGAATATTTTACATTTTCAGGAAGCCATTGACAATTCTAAATAGGCTCTTGATTTTCCTTTTGAATCAGTAGCCTTGGATACTTCTAAGAAAGATAATATTTATAAGGCTTCTGAAGTAGAGATACCTTCTGATTCTACCTTAATTGCTCAAATCAAGATTTTAGCTTCCAATACTTCTGTTCATGACCCAGAAAATCTAGAAAAGGAGATAAAATTAGGTTTTAATGAGATACCCAGAGTAATTGTGCCTGATATTGAGTTAGTTCCACAAGTGAATGAGCTTCTGAATGATCATGCTCCCCAAGGTGAGGAGGAGGTGGCCAATAGGGTTGTTTTCTCTATAGATAGTGATTTAGGAGAAATTAATTCCTCTCTCCCTATTGTCTCAACATCAAATCCTTTTGAGATTTGGCTACTAAAGATTTGGGTTCGGGTGATAAGTCGACTATTTTTTCTCCACCACACAATGTTAAAGATTTGCCAATTGTCCAAACCACATTGATATTGTCCCCTCCTTTTGGTTCTCCTAGGAGAGGTAGGCCTCCTAAAAATATTAAGACTCAATTGGAGATTGATGTTGGGATATAGAAGACTCTGTCCCTTTCGCCTGGGATTAGTCAGGAAAAGAAGTCACTCTCTTTAGGCAAACAGAAAAAGGGTAAACTACCTTTGACTAGTCCTCTTGTGACTAGGTCTAGGGTGGTTAAGAGGAATTTGCATAATTTCTTTGGAGATAGCACTAAATCTCTGGATATTGAGAAGAGGGGAGTCTTGACCTCCCCTCGTGATCAATGAAGCTTATATCCTAGAATGTTAGGGGCTTAAACGCCCCTAATAAGAGACGCTTGATTAAATCCCAATTGGATTTAGTCAAGTGTGATTTGGTTATGTTGCAGGAAACAAAATTGTCTAAAGAGTCTGCTAATGTGCTTTTCTCATCTTAGAAAAAGTGGAATTCTCTTTCTTTCTCTTCCTCTAGTGCTTCTAGAGGTTTAGCATTATTATGGAATACTTATAATGTTGATGTGCAATTAGTCTCTTCGGCGGTAAATTGGATGTTGTTCTTGGTTACCAGCAAAGTTTTGAGGGTAAAGGTTTGGCTGTTTAATATTTATGGTCCTTCAGGGATTCAGGGAAAGAATAAGTTATGGAGGGATTTGATTAGGGTGGCTTCTCCTCTCAGACAGGGATCCCTTATTGTTTTTGGAGGAGATTTTAATTCTATATTGGATCCAAGTGAAAAAAGTGGAGGGATCTTACCGAATAAAAGAATTATGGAGGACTTTGGGAATTTCACTCTTCATATGGGTCTTTCTTATTGTAAATCTCAAAATGGGATTTTTACTTGGAAAAATATGAGAAGGGATTTCTCACAAATTGTAGAAAGATTAGATCGGTTATTGCTTTCAAAAAATTGGTTGGAATCAGATTTAGAGTTTTTTTCCTCTATTTTGCCTATGCCAGGATCTGATCATTTTCTGATTTCTCTCTATATTTTGGAAGATAAGGCTCCCTTTCGGTCGCCTTTCAAATTCAAGCCTATGTGGTTTAGGGATGCCTCCTTCTTGCCTCTCCTTAGAAAATGGTGGGAGTCTCCTCCCTTCCGTTCTGGGTCTCATATGTTTCAGCTTGTCAAGAAGTTAAATTTCTTAAAATTGAACATTAAAGAATGGAATATTTCACACTTCAAAAATATTTTTCACGAAAAATAGAGAATTCAGGATTTAATTGAAACTTTTAACAAGCATGTGGTTAATCATGGTATGGTTCCTTAGGTGTTTGATGAATTAAAGTCTTTAAAATTAGAACTTCAAGAGATTCTGGCAAGGGAAGAGATATATTGGCGACAAAAGTGTAGAGAGGTATGGTTGTCTTATGGGGATAGAAATACCAGTTTCTTTCACTCCTCTACTATGTTAAAGAGGAGTAGAAATAGGATATCTTTCATTGAGGATTCTTTGGGGAAAATGCTTATAGAGCTAGAGGAGATTGCTTTGGAGGCAATTAGATTTTTCAAGTCATTATTATCTTCTGAAGGTGGCAATTTTAAAGATGATTTTGTTTCTGATATACGATCTTTAGTATCTTTAGAGGACAATAGGATGTTGATGTCTCCTTTTTTGCTAGAAGAAGTTAGAATTGCAGTCTTTTCTATGAGTCTTGATAAGGCTCCGGGTCCAGATGGGTTTACTCCCTTATTTTTTCAGAAGTGTTGGGACTTTGTGGGTAAGGATCTGCTTCTAGCTCTTGAAGAAAGTAGGTGAAATAGGTCAATTTTGAAGGAACTTAATACCACAATGGTTGCTACTATTCCTAAAAAGGAGATTGCTAAATCTTTTTCTGACTTTCATCCTATTGCGTTATGTAATACCTTATATAAAAATTTTACTAAGGCAATCTCCCTTCGGCTATCCAAAATTCTTCCTATACTCATTTCCGTGGAGCAAGGTGGTTTTGTTCCTAGTAGGGAGACCCTAGAGGGGGATATTGTGGCCCATGAGGTACTACACTCTATTTCCATTCAGAGAATCCCATCCATGATTTTGAAATTAGACATGATGAAGGCTTATGATTGAGTGGAATGGAGGGCTTTAGGTCTAGTTTTGGAAAGATTAGGATTTTCTAGGGCTTGGGTCAAATAGATTAATGCCTGTATCTCTTCTACAAGGTTCTCAATTTTAATTAATGGTTCCCCTTATGGTTTTTTTTCCTCCTCTCAAGGTTTAAGGTAGGGGGATCCATTATCCTCATTTATGTTTATACTTTTAGCTAAGTCTTTTAGCTGGGCTATTAAGGCTGTGAAAATGAAAGAACTTTGGTTAGGGGTGAAAATACCAAGAGTGCTAGGATCTATATCTCACTGCCTATTTGCAGATGATACCTTGTTATTTGGTCAGGCATCTATGCAGGAAGCCCTCGTCATTAAAGATATTATTCAAAATTATGTTGCTTTTTCAGGACAGAAAGTGAATAATGAGAAGTCAAAAATCTTCTTTTTAAATACCCATCAATTAGTTCAGAATAGATTATTGAATGTTTGGGGTTTTGAGCCTAGTTCTCTTCCATGTACTTATCTGGGTATTCCTTTCTTTATCAAACAGGATAAATCAAATTTTTGGGATAAAATCATTGTTGTCATCTCAAAGAGAATTCTTTCTTGGAATCACAGATGGTTGAGTATGGCTAGGAAAATTGTTCTCATTAAGTCTATATTAAAAGCAGATTCTATTTATCTCATGTCAGTGTTAAAATCTCCAAAGGATGTGTTGGTTAGCTTGGAGGATACCCTTAGGTCCTTTCTCTGGAGTAGTAATAAAGATGGGAGGAATAAACTTCCTCTGGTGGCCTGAGATAAAGTTTGTTTGCCTAAGGACTTAGGGGGTACAGGGATTAGAAATTTGGAAAAGCAGAACTTAGCTTTAGGGGCTAAATTGATCTAGAATTTGTATGAGAAATCAGGATCTTTATGGGCTCAAATTATGTTTTCCAAATATCTTAATAATGGTCCTAGAGAGTATATCTTTCAAATCTTGAATTTACCTTTAGGATCAGTTATGTGGAACTTCATATGTAAATGCAGATCTGTTATTTTACCTAATCTCTCTTGGATTGTCCATAATGGCACTAAGATTAGATTTTGGGAAGAAAGGTGGAATGGTCACCCTCCATTAAGGTCTTTAAGGAACTGGTCTCCTCTGATATCTATTCTTTCTTCCCTTTGGGGAGTCTTTGTGGAAGATTATTTTAACACAATACATAGTGGAAATTTGAGGTTGGCTAAATGGAAATATATTGACTTTTTGGATATTGATCAAGATTTGAAGAGGCAGTATACCAAGGTCTTGAGTGAAAGGGTGATTATTCTCTCTAATTCCGAAGATGAACTAGTGTGGACAAAGAATATTTATGGTAAATACATGGTGAAGGATGGTTATAATTTTCTTATGACCAAGAATGATCCTCCTCCTTGGTCTTATAAGTTTTTTTGGAACTCGGCCTGCTTGCCAAAAGCCAGTGCTTTTGCCTGGCTAGCAGTTCAAGATAGGGTACTTACAGGCATGAGGTTGGATAGGCTTGGTATCACTGTTGTTTTCCCTTGTGTGTTATGTCATAAAAACTTGGAATCCTCTTCTCACCTATTTCTTCATTGTGACTTTACATATCAATGTTGGCAGTGGTTGTTTGATAAATTCAATTTGGCTTTTGTTATGGGAAAAGATCTAGCTTCCTTCTTTAGTTCTTGGCCATTTTTGTTTTATTCATCCTTTTATGCTTGTCTCTGGATTATTTCTCCATCTATTTTAATCTAGAATATTTGGTTAGAGCAAAATAACAAGATCTTTAGAAACACTAGCTCTTCTCTTCCTGAGGTCTTACTGAAAATTGAATCATCTATTTCTGAGGTTGCTTTGTCTCATATAAGCAAGAACTTGGAAAACCTTACATCTTTCTCACATTGGAATAGTAGTGTGACTAGGGTTTGGAATATGCTATCTGTCCTTCCCTCTCATGGATCAATTTTGAAAAAGAGTGACACTTTAAACAAAATAAATTTGACCTCTTCGAAACCTCCTCCTCTTGGTAAGTTTAAATTAAACTTCAATGGAGCCTCTCGTGGAAACCCTGGCTTGGCTAGAGTAGGTATGGTGATTTTTGACCATCATATTCAAATTATTCATGTTCAGTGTCACTCAATTGGTAATCAGACTAACAATTTTGTTGAATTTAAGGCTTTGTCTTTGGGCTTGGAGTTGGCTATCTCCCTAGGAATTAAGGACTTCATTATTGAAGGGGATTCAATGGTGATCATTCAGAGTGTGTTGAGAAGGAATTTGCATTGTTGGCAGTTGTAGTATCTTCTAGACCATATTCTACAACAATTAGAATTCTTTGATTCTTACTTCATTACTCATTGTTATAGAGAGATAAATAGAGTTGTAGATTTTCTGGCTAACCTAGCTATTGATAGTAATGCTAATCTATGTGATGTAAGTTCTGAAGAAATTCCTATTTCAATTTTGAAATACTTGCAGTGATATGAGGGTTTCTTGGTATTTGAATTTTGGTGTCTACTCTCTTTTGCCAGTTAGGGTAGTCATGGTTATTGTATATGTCTAGCTGGCAATGTGGCTCTATATGTGGGAAATTGTTCTCATATATGTAGTCTAGTTACAAGCTGACATAAGCAATAAGGGTGACTATTTTTATTGGCTATTAGAGTGGTGGCTTGGTGTTGATTTTGTTTATCTCTAAAAGCTTTTATTCTGTCCTCTCACGAGGGGTATTTATGATGCATGATAAGTGTGTCATGCTCAGCCCTTTCGTATGAGGATTAATGGTGTACTATATTTCGGCTTAGGTGGTGCTACTTTGGTACTTCTTGCAGAGGTAATGGTGTGGTATAATCATTATTTATTTTATTTCCTTGGTTTATTTGGATTCTATATCGGCCGGGATGCATCACTTGAAATGTGTTTTTGGAAACTTGGCATTTTACATGAGCGGATCATTCATTATTGTATAAGGTGGCTTAATTGATAAGGTTTTTAGTTGCTTTTTATTTTTCTTCATCTATATATTGATTATCGTTGCAAAACTCATCTCTTACATGTGTCGAAGGAAGCTCGGTGAGTATTTTTCTTTGCGGTGTAGGCTCTTGTTCCTCATGAAGTTCGGCCTACTCCACCAATTGAGAGCTCTAGTAATTGGTATATGGTTGACTGATCACATGTTTTTTGCAAGTATCTCTTACTTTTTTTTGCAGGTGGTCTATGGGAGGGTGGAATTGGATGCCACTTTGCACTTGTGGTATAGGTTTTTTTGGCGGCTCCATTTGGCTCAACTTTCTTGATTTTGGATAATATTGGTCTGATTCAGTTTTGACATAATGGAGTGTCGTTTCTATGCTCCCCTTTCGGTACAAGTATATGGGCTTCTGGGTGTCTCAGCATGATCTTCTTGAGGAGATATTTTTTGATATTCAGCCCTTCATTTTCTAACCAGCTGATGCTCCCCACTTGGTAAATGACTATGGGCTCCTGGGTGTCTTTGCATGATCTTCTCGAGGAGACATTTTTTTCTATCCAACTCCTCATTTGTAGCCAGCTGAGAGGTATAATCAATTGATGAAATTTGTATCTAGATATGTCCTATGGGACCTCTTTGTATGGGTTTGGGTGGGTCTATGGATCATCTGGATATCCAACAGCTTTTTTGTAAGGGTAGTTTAGTTTTTTGGTTTATATTTAAGGTGATAACTGGAGGTTTTCTTGCGGGTTCTTTCCTATCGGTATGCCTTTTGAACCCATTGTAAACATTTTTAAATATAATAAAAAAATTTAGTGGCTTGCCCACTTTTATTTTTAAAAAAATATATGAATTAAGCAATTTGATTTATTGATTAATCACACATAGGGGTCCTATTTAATTTAATCCCTTTTATTTACGAATGTGCAATAAACATATTTAACTAATTAAACACTTTAAGATTTAATAGTTAATTTCATAGATGCAAACACGCAACTCAAGAACACCAAATAAACTTGTGACCCGCATACTAGACATAGGTAACTGACAGATGACTGACAAGGTTCACTATTGAGCATGATTAGGGTAATTGTAGGGTCTTACAACTATCTCCTCTGATCAATAAGGCACGCTCAGACCTATGAAGTCAGGTGGAGACAATACCTCATACCTACATGGTACTTGTACCTGCAATATCCTACATCAACGAGCCTCACATGCATATAAATACAAACACAGTAGACACAACGGTGAAGGAGAATCATGGCGTTCCCTGTCTCACCGAAATGAGTGAAGGAAAATCATCTCCTCACACCCCATACACTTACAAAAATGAAACATGTATATTACACATCGCATGCATAAAATAAATATGTTAGTCCATGTCAGTATTCCAATATAATAACATTTAACCACCAGTAAGGAAATAATGTGTAACATCATACACTAAAACTTAAATCCAAGCATAATGTATCATAGCATAATGTCTGAATAAAATATTGCAATAAAATGTATCCACTAATATCCATAGAAAAATTCAACTGAAGTCAAAGCACAAGTCTAAGAAGTCAACCAAGGTCAAACTGGGTTTAAAAGAGTCTGATTAGGGCAGGGGTACTACAATGCACCTTGAGAGGCTTTTGCACAGTTAAAATAAATGAATTTATTTCAAAGTAAGGGTTCTTTCACCAAGTATTACTATGTTAACCACAAATAACTCTAGTAGTAAATAGATCCCTTCAAGATATTCAATACATTTCAAATATTTAAGTCCTTTATTCATTGGATATCAGAAATACCCTTTCTTCAATTAGTGTAAAGTAATAAAGGATAAGGGGGTTTACCTCCCAAGTAAATGTGTTTAGATTAGTAAATACCTTTGTATGTACTTCAAGTAATATGAACTAATTCAAAAGTTGAATTTTAGATTGTTCTTTATGCAAAGTTAGATTTTAAGATATAGAGTATGCAAGGCATTTGAATAGTCAAAACTATTAATTGTTAAAAGCATTTACCTTCTAACTACAAAGAAACATAAGACTAGTAAAAGGAGAAGTTTCATTTACCCTGCAAGAAATTAGTATAGATAAATTTAATTAACTTTTAAACTTAGAGGTAAATTTCATAGTTAAACCTTCATACAATCTAAATGGTGTTATCTGTATTGGAAGAATATTAGTATTGATTAGGATGTAAAGAATTTTTTTATTAAAATCAAAATAGTTTTTAGCAAATGGAAATAGTACAAAAATTTTAATCTTTTTACAAGAAATGAATCTCAAATTTAATGATTGTCTAAGGAACTTAGCTTTGAAGATGAAATAAGTTATAATTTGTTATTGGATTCTTACCTTAAAATGAGTTTCAAGAAAACTATCTTATGATCACTTAGAGAATTAGAGTGAAGTAAATTATAGGAGCAAGCTTTAGCTCACTTCTAAGATTTTCAAATTGGTGAGATAAAGTTAATGTTACTTCAAGTGGAAGGAATAGATAGTTGTCTCCTTATAGTCTTGCAAAGGATTTAGCATTAGTTCAAAAGAAACTAGAAGTAGATTGATTAGAATTGTTTATTAGGAGACTTATTATTACTTACTTTGGTTAACTAGCAAGTGTTTAGACTCTTTTCTAATCTCTTTTTCAAACAATTAGTAAATTAAGGATAATGTGGTTATTTTGAGCTCATTGTTGAATAGTTTTTCCCTTCAAACAAGTGACTATTAAATTCATTTCCAAAGTATTATTTGATAATTTAATTTTATTTCAAGCAATTTAGTACTTTTCAAGAATTAGGATTCACATTTAAAGTAATGTTATCATGTTGCTTCATATGGAAGAATTAGTTGAACTTATTATTAAATAGTTTTTCCCTTCAAACAAGTAGGTGTTAAATTAATTTCCAAAGTCTTGCTATTCAATCTTTTAATTTTCTTTCAAGAAAATTAGTACCTTTCAAGTGTTAGGATTCATACTTAATGTGTAATGGTTTGTTCCAAAATA
Source organism: Cryptomeria japonica (assembly GCF_030272615.1). Lineage (NCBI taxonomy): Eukaryota > Viridiplantae > Streptophyta > Pinopsida > Cupressales > Cupressaceae > Cryptomeria > Cryptomeria japonica. The sequence continues at coordinate 498,105,354 of NC_081409.1, read as the reverse complement.
ATAATTTCTAGCAAGTAAAACAAGTCATTTTCGTAAGTTATCTTTAAAAGTATCATTCAAAGGAAATACTATTCCAAAGTAGTTGATTTGTTATGTTCGTTTCATTTTTTAGTTTCGAGTGATAATTTCTTGTATATAATAGTTTCCTTTTTTTAAGTTGTATTAGTATATTGCTTTGCTTAAGTTTTCATGAATTTAAGTTAGATTATTAGATAGACAACTAAATAAGAGGATTTGAAACCAAAAACCTTAGCAACGTCCGGTATCTATGGTGCCTTTGGGTCACACTTACATTTATGTCATCGTGTTGAAATACTGCACTTAACGCGTAATAAAGATGCAACAACGATGTCTGTGGCATTGTCCCTCTAAATTGCCAGGGAGAAATAAGAGTTATTTTGAAGTTAGAATCCAAGGGGCGGGTAATCCCCATTGGATCAATAATCTAAAAAGATAAATCTTAAATGAATTTACATCTGCTCAGTTAAACCTTAGAAAACCCCATTAGGGTTGGTTGTGAGTGATGATTTTTGGAAATTTATTTTATCTTGATGATTTCAGTAGATGATAATGGATTAAGTGTGACTTATTTAATAGGAAATAGGACTTAGTTGTTTTAGGCCACAATCAGAAGGCCATCTTGAGCCTTTTTGCCATAGATCTACTATCGTGGGTAGCAACTATAGAGAAATTGTCTGGGACATTGACCCTAGAAAGGGTTACGTACCCACAAAACAATTTACATTAAACCATAGTTAGATACCAGAACTACATACTCTACGCCTTGACCCATGTCTAAACGAGTATGGAGGAAGTCTAGGGATGGAGTTGTCCCTTATACTCAGGCGTTCAGGGATGGGGATTAGGATTTGGTTATGGGTGAGTAGTTGGTTCTCAAAGCTCCTTGGTCTTTTATTCAAATGGTACAAATACTAATTTGAAAGGTTAAAATTAATTCAATGCATACTCAGAAGGAATCCCGTATGGATTCTCTTGACTTCCCAAGGCTTTAGGCCAAATTCCAAGACGGAACTCAAGCTTGTTTATGTAATTATTTTTATACTCCCAAGGATGGTGATCTTGGTGCACTCCTTGTAGGGGACTGTAGTCTTTAGAGAGTGGCTCAGAACCTAGATGGTCTTGATGAGTCTAAAGTCTCTGGCTAGAGAATATCTTATTCTTATGAATAGATGCCTACCCCATTTGGGTAGATGTCTATCCTAGATTGGATAGATGAAACCTCCTGTATGGGTAGATGTCTATCCGTTATGGGTGAGTAGCTGGTTCTCAAAGCTCCTTAGTCTTTTAATCAAATGGTGCAAATACTAATTTGAAAGGTTAAAATTAATTCAATGCATACTTAGAAGGAATCCTGTATGGATTCTCTTGACTTCCCAAGGCTTTAGGCCAAATTCTGAGATGGAACTCAATCTTGTTTATGTAATTATTTTTATACTCCTAAGGATGGTGACCTCAGTACACTCCTAGTAGGGGAGTGTAGTCTTTAGAGAGTGGCTCAGGATCCAGTTGGTCTAGATGAGTCTAAAGTCTCTAGCCAGAGCATATCCTATTCTTATGAATAGATGCTTACCTTGTTTGGGTAGATGTCTATCCAAGATTGGATAGATGAAACCTCTTGTCCTATATGGACAGATGCCTAACCTGTATGGTTAGATGCCTAACCCATATGGTTATATGCATAGTCTTGTATGGATAGATGCCTAACTCGTATAGCTATATGGCTAATTCGTATGGTTAGATGCCTAACCCATATGATTAGATTCTCATTATGGTTGGATGGATACCTATCCCATTTTGATAGATGCACTTGAGTATGTGATTGAATCAAACACAATTAAAAATAAGTAAGAATAAGAAATCAATATTTATATATCAAAAAAAAAATTAGTTGGGATTTTTGGATTACGTTAAGTGGGTTATTACACTTCCACTCCTCAAAATAATAAATCATTTGTACATATTTTCTCTAAAATTCTTTTCTCCAATATAAAATTGCTTGTCTTTTCAATAATTATGAGTATTTTTTCTTATCATTTGTCCACATTTAGTATCTTTCTTTACATTAGTGACAGAGATACTAGAATCTCTATAACAACTTCTTATAGATATCAAAGTATAAGAGAAGCAAAAAAGTTGGGATCTAATAGCTAGTGTAATACCCTAAAAATGGTCATCTAAACCATGAGCCCCTAATCTCGACAACATCACCAAGGTCCTAACCAAAGGCAATTAAATAAATCTTGAGCACTCAATTAATTTCTAAAATCATCAATGTCACATGGCAAATTAATCAACCAATATTAATTAAATATTTATTTAATTAATTGATCATTCCAAGTAAATCATTTTTTAATAATTATCCTATTTATTTTATTGAATATCCTAGCATATTTAATTAAATAAATCAATTTGCCATCAAATCATCAAAAAAATGAATTAATTGACCAAAAAGAATTACAAATTGAGAAAATAAATCAATTGGAGATAATCTTGAAAAACAAATTAAAAATTGATAAATAATCTAAGAGAAAGCAATTAAATATTAAAATTGAATGAAATAGAGAATAAATTAGTTTTTTCTGATTTTATCTTAATTTTAGTTCAATTTCCTTTAAAAGTAAGAAAAGCATCCAATCACATCAATTCACCTAGATTGTGCTTCCTCTTGGAAAATCTTGACCGCTCATAATCATTTGATCTCAGCCGTTGGTTTCTTTCTGAATTTTCTATAAATTTAGGCTCTCATCTCTCATTCAAGGATCCTGGAGAATATATTGTTATTATGCTATTTTTGCTCTAGGTTCATTGAGAATTTACATTGAGATATTGCATATTAGTCATTTCATATTGCTTAAATTATTTAGCTTAAATACTCATATATTGCTTAAATCATGTTGGATTAATCTTGCATATCTAGCTTAAATCGTGCATCCATTTAGCTCATATTCATGCTCATATAGATTAAATCCTTCATTTAGGTGTTGTCTAGTCACTGGATAGCTTAGCAATCTGAGAGCAATCTAAACTCACATCTACTAGAAGGCAATAGGTCCCTTTGTAATGGTTTATTATTCATTGATTATTGATTTACTAACCATGCATCTATTGACTTAATTGAAGTGTTGTGTATTCCAGATATAGGTCCACTTTTCACACACATTTTTGGTGCCCAGCGTGGAGTAGAAGACTACTTTTTTTGGCCTCAAAATAACTTTTATTTCTATCCTAAGGGTCTCATTCGTATAGTCATTGCTAAATATCGTACGAGTAGTATTACTACATCATACGACATTCTGTCAATATCTTTGTTTTATCGTACGAATAAGGAAAGGGGCTCGTACGAATTTCTTCTCTAAATATTTGATTCTGTACTTTGTCATTTTATGCTTAGTTCTAACTCGTACGAGAAAAGGCTTTTGTCATTTGCTTTTGTGAGAATTGTTGTACGATTATGTATTCTATTGGGTTAAAACAAGTTTCATTCTTTAGGTTTTCTGTTCAATTTTGATTACACTAATGCTAACCCTAAATTGTCTTTTGTATGCCTAATATTTTCACAGCCTAACCAGTTTCTTGCAAAACGCTTGTCAAAGAATTTATCAATCAAACATACGCCTGTCAAAGAATAAAACCAACATCACTAATAATGTGTTGTTTTTGCAAGTTGCATAAAGAGAATCAACCAAACATTGTGTATTCTTTAAATTCATTTTTAGGCACCTAAATTTCTATCTTGTTAAAGAACAAATCTGTATTTTGTGTTTTAAGAAAATTCTGAGAGGCATGAGAGTATGCTCTTGTCTATATAGACAATCAAAAATCCAAACCCTTGAGGCGTTTTCTTTAAATTTTGAGATTTGTATATCTTTAGCGGGCCTGCCCTCCCGAGGAGCTAATAACTCTATAGCCATTATGGTTGGTGAGAGGGGAATGACCCAAGTGGGAATGGCTAAATGCTAAGTACTCCAACCCACTATAAAACAAACATGATTTGATGAAAATCAAGTCAATGGCAGTGCTCGGGAATAGCTCTCCTTTGTACCTTTGGGTATATTAAACCTTGGTTTTCAAGGCTGGGAGACCTCTTAATTGAGTTTATACCTCAACGCATCGAGTGGATCCCTTACTAGTTCTAATTCAAATTAGAAGCTACCTGGTTCACCTCTGAAAGTTTGATAATATTTGTGCAAGATAGATAGTAACTCTCCCAAGACACTTGCCATATCGTGCCCCCATTAGCATTTGGAGTCAGCTAATACGACATTGAGAATTCATTGTGTGAGACTCAACGGCCATATTCTGATTAGCTATTGGGTGTGTAGCTAAGTTTGCAAGCAAAGGTTTTCTTCTCTAGGCCAACTTCCATAGGGTTTTCATGTTGTGATTGGAGTTATTATTCGTATTACATGTTTTTTATGTTTTCATCCCTAAAACTGAAACTAGAATACCAAAAATGGAGAAAACAATGCCAAATAACTCAGTGATAAACTCTGTCAGTGTCAAAAACTAGTCCTCGCCAGTCATCAAAAACTTAGTCTGCCTCAAAAAATGGTCATATTCAGTCCTTGAAAACTCAGAATTTAGCCTTTGTCCAGACATAGTTGTATGGGTCTTCTGATTTATCATCCTACTTCATATTTTGTGTCATACGATATTTCATCAGTCCTAACAGTTTGTCATTTGAGCCTCCATCCTGTGTCATACGATCCTTGATTGTCTGTCGTCTGGTTCTAAGAATTGTCATTTCATCCTGAATCTTGTGTCGTACGACAAACCTTTGCACTAAATAGTTTGTCATTCTAGACATACCCATCTGTCGTACGGTACTAGGCAGCAACTCGTGTGAAATAGTATTGTCATTTTCCTGAAGCTATTACACTATCGTCTGGTCTTGTAAAACCTGTCATACAAATCCCTAATTTTGTCAGTCCAGAACAATCAAACTTGCCTAAAATAGTCTACAACAAACCTAAAACTAGTTATCATCCTCCTAAGCATAAACAATCTCAATAATGTACCCCTATCATTGCATTGCATGATTTTGTCGATCATCTTTTAGCTAGTTTAATCAACTACTTATCAAACCTAAGTTAACTTAGATAATGTCTTACATAGGATAGATCATTCTTGAAACTAGACCAAATCTTAGTTACTTCACTCAATCACTATGTTAAACAAACAAATAGCTACAATTTGATCTTGACTTCTGCAACACATCTAGCTCTCGGTCCCGTTGGTTGTAATGCCCATTCAAACCAGAAGTTCTCACAGCAAAACAGACAAAGGAAAAGGAACACCCTTTTCATCAAACAACAATCCATTCTTTGTAGAAAAGCTCATCCCAAATAAACCGTCATCATCACAAATACCAGTTTACGATCTACCTACTAATACATTTAGCCTAAAGTTCCGATGGAGGTTTCCGACGGAGAAGGTATTTTGTGATCAAACTTGATTTTTTTTTGAAAAAATGCTCGATTTCGTCAGAATTCTGATGATAATCCAATGACATTAGGGTTTTTTTGAAAAAGTGCCCGTGTTCATCAGAATTTCGACGAATGCGTGCATTACTTTAAAAAAAAAGAAAAGACCAAAATCCCGCCTATCTCATTCATCCCACCTCTGTAGCGATTATTGGTGACAAACACGGCCACAACGGGGAATAGGGGAATGAAGTGCCATAGGCACAAAGTGCCAAGGGCTAGCACATAACCAGCGAGGATGACTGAAAGGGAGCCCAAAATGGGCTATGTAAATGGTGACGCTCGGGCCTCCGTCAACAACAATAAGAGCTATGGATGGAGGAAGAAGTCATCTTTGAGAAATATTTATGGATGCGAGCACTCTTGAGGACTGGTATTTTTGTGGTGAAATTTTCTTGAACTTGTGCTACAATTGTATCAACAAAATTCCTTGCTAGTTAGGGTATTAGAACAGATTAATCAAGATAATTTTTGGTTCATTTTCGTTACATTAATATGGTTGGAAAATAAATCTACATCCTGATACAAGATTGTAATCTCCTCCCCATCACCCCCATTTCTCCCCGTGTAATACAGAGAATCCAGACAAAGAGGTAAATTATATTATATATCTCATCAAGATGAGTATTAGTCACTCTTGTTTAGGTATGGAAATCTTTTGTGAGAGGAAATATTGTGGATGTGATTGACAAAGGAATAGTAGAAAGCATATCCAATGAGTAAGTTTTAAGATGCATTTATGTGGGCCTTTTATGTGCACAAGTAGATGCATTAATTCGGCCATCAATGATCAATGTACATGCAATGCTTTTAAACTCTCCAACCTCTAGAATTATAGGCACAAATTCAACTACTTCACTGATCGCTCATTCAATCCATCCATCTATTAATGATGAAACCATAATAGATTTAATTCCTAGATAATCTTCTTTATTCTTTGCACATTAGGATAATAATAAATTTAATATCAAGTAGGTAGTGTTTTTTACAATTTTAATTATGTAATACTTTATCATTATATATCAGTGAGTCATATGAACTCACACTTCATGATTAGTATGTAATATCTCCAGTTAGAATATTAAGTAATATTTCACTAAATTTCTCACCTCAAAAATTTCTCCACCTTGATGATAGTTAATGTTAAGGATTGAATGAAACAAACTCTTGTTCATGGATCACCTTCTTAGCCTCCTATGGAAGTCATTCTTTGTGTGGTCTACCATGACCATAATCAGGGTCTTAATAAATGCATTAGATACTCTCTATCATCAATAAGAGAGTTATCATAATATAGTCGTGGTGAGTGGTTACAAATTAGATTAGTGGGTTTATAGTTCCTAGTTGGTTTGTACTTAGAAACATTATCATTTCTTAGTTGTATGGAAACTACAAATTCATGCATCTAGCCAACAATACACACTAGCTATTATATGATTCCACTAATGAGAAAAGCCTAGTCAATCTTATAGTTTGTGGAATTAGTCATGTCCCTCATATAGAATATCTATATATGGAGTATTCTTGCCTATAGATTACCTATTATTTTGCTTAATAATGTTATTATTTCACATACATCATAAAAGTGCCCTTCTAATATGTTTGTGCATCAATCTTGAAACCATATTCTAATTAACCAACCAATGATAAGAATTATCTTAAACACGCTTCTATATTTGAATCCCACTAGCTTTGATAATCAACCATAATAACCTTAACAATGCATCGATGGCAACAATGCCTAATAAATCATCAATTGTCTTAGGTGAATCTAGCCAAAGCCAACCCATCAAATCCACTAATCTCCCTTGCATCCCAATCATAAAATTTTATGGTTGTTGGAACAAGCTTGGGAGATTTAGTTCTTCCTTTGCAAATCAACATACCCTATTTTGGTTTCCCAAATATTTACTAAATAACTTTGAAGATAAATTGGGAAGAGAATCCATCATATAGATATTTCTTTTCAACATCCTTAGAGGACATTGTTTTGTCTATCATTTATTATAATAGCTAATACCCAATTTTTTTATAAGATAACAAGCAAAACCTCCTCTTCACAAACTATGTTTTCCTTAATAATCCAAGAATGAAAAAAGGAACCCACATAAAAATTACTTACTCCCTACGATGAAGGCAAAAGAACATCCAATTTAAAGATAGATGTACCAAAAGGAAAGAAATATCACCTCAAAATCTATCTTGAACTTATACATTGAATCTATACACACGAGAATCCCCTTAATAACTCTCTCACAACTTTCAATGCTAGAAGAATGAGTGTTTTCACAAGACTTTCATACTATGATATTTATATCAAGAATCACTTGCATAGTTTTAGAGTCAAGCTGACCCATTCTCATGAGTAGTTCTTATGAACCCCTCATAAGAATGGATCACTTAGTACTCATTTCATCAAAGTGATGCTCATAGTATTATTGAAAAATTGTATTATTGTTCCAAATTTGTGGATATTTAGGAGACACAAATAAAATATAAATGTAATCATTCCATATTTTTGTAGGAGATATTGGAATGAGACTAATAAGAAGAGTAGTAAACATGAGTTAGAATGAACACTTTAGAATAAATCTAAACATTATAAGGAAGAGTAGCTTGGAAAAATAGAAGCATAATTTATTTTCCAATATGCAAGATTATTACTTGGGAAAGAATCTTGAAAGAGGATTGAAAAGATTCCTTGAGATAACATTGTCTCACTTATCCAAAATTATGAGGAAGGATTCATTAATGAAATGGTCATTAACAAGATGGAGAGAATAATAATTTAGCTTGGCCATGACACAAAGTCTTAGAATATATGCCCACCTTGGTGAATGGAATGAAAATCCCAAACAATTAATGAGTGGTGAGACAAGTAGAGGAATCTATAAATTTTGTTTTGAATATATATAAAATAAAGAAAAAATGGGACTAAAACCAAGGGAAATGCACATGGAAAGGATATGATGAAAATCAAAATAAATAGTCTGAAGATAATATTAGTTACCTAAAGGATATTCCACTTGATTATTTGGTATATCATAACTATTTTGACAAATTTTGAAACCATTAGAGGTACCTTTTACTTCTGTAGATGAGGCATTCATTCATGTTGATGAGGTAACCTCCATCCCAAACCACCTATTTCACTCTTCTTCCTTTGTGTACCTCTTTTATTCTTCCATTACCTCTTCACTTACCTAAATTCAATCCAAAACATAGTGTATATAGCATCAAAAAAATTCCATATTTGATTAATATTATCCACAACATATAGAAAAGACAAATACCACACTTACTATGTCATCAACCAAAAATAATTTACTTACATTTTCAAAGAGTTCAATAATGGAGAAACATCCATGCGGTGCTCTACACATGTCCTTGAAGGTTCAAGAAATACTTATCCTCTATTGGTCCAAACTTTAAATCACTTTGCATGCATGAAAATAATTGCAACCATACACAATTTCCCACCCAATAGATTCTCTCAAACTAGTTTACTATCTTAACATAGGGTCAAGGAAAAGCAGGCCAAAATAGGAATCCAAGTGTCTTAAAAGCCTTCAAGACCATAGTGGTGAGGATTGAATTTCTTTCTTTAGTGGTATTTTTCTGTAGATTAATTAGTTGGGGATTGTATTAGGACCTTTTCCTAATTAAAAATAAATATAAAGATTACATCCCTAAATATTGCACTCATAATGGAATAAATTTCTGCAATATTGAGACTATATTCATAATAGATTTATAGTGATGAATAAAGAAATATTTAAGATTATCAAAAAATTGATGTTTTCTTTCTCCCAACCGTCATTGGATATTGGGTGATCTTTGAGGCATTATGTCAAATAGTTCATGTGCCTTATCTAAGCTTACATATTTTGCATGCATGTGTACCTGGCAGTTGCACTACAACATCTATACTCACTAATCACATTTGGTTGGAAGTTTCTAAATCCATTTCAAACACATCTTGTGCATATCCTTCAATCTATGCTAACGGTGATTGTCTTTAATGGATTCATTGTGTGCATAATTGATTGGCTCTTCACTCCTAAGACCTTCAAAAGTCTTTAATGGCTTCATTGAGTCCTTTTGTCTTCCAAATTCACCTGCACCAACTTGAATTCTCCTTCAATGCTTGATTTCCTGTTCACTTGGAATTGAATTGATTTTATAACTAAGAGATCACTTGATTTTATATGTCTTGAAAGCATTTTATCCCGATGGCTTTAAATTAAAGTACTTTCTCTTCTATCTGGTATTGGTGGAGCAGATCCTTTTATGATATGTAAGTTGAGAATATTTTATGAAAGGTCCCTAAATGAATACACTTTAAACTGATTTTAATATACCTTGAAGTGTGCAATATGGAAGGTTTGTATTCTTAATCTCCTGCCCATTTCTTAATTTAAAAGATGATATCTTTATTAACTTGATTTCTCCTTCAATTCTTGATGAATGCTTGATTGCACGTTCACTTGGAATTGAATTGATTTTATAATTAAGAGATCACTTGAATTGTAGGTAAACCCCTACAAATGATAGGGTAGGCTTCCTTTTATACCTAATATATGTCATGAAAGCATTTTATTGTGATGGCTTTAAATTAAAGTACTTTCTCTTCTATCTGGTATTGGTGGAGCAGAGGTTGCATTGCATCATCCTAGGATACATATTTCTATAGATACAACACAAGTTAAATGTATCCCAGGTCGATGCAAAGCAACCTCTGCTCTAAAGATCACCAAAAAATAGAGAAAGAACTTTAATTTAATGCCATCAAGATAAAAGTCTTTAATCAAGACAGATAAAATTTGAGTTTGATTGTCATCATTTACTTTGCCAAATTCTTCACACGTAACTCCTGAATCAATTTCCTACTCACAAGAATTTTATTATGTCTCAAATATAGGGAAACATAAGGCTTCAAATAGTAAACTTGAACATGCAACTAAATCCATTGACTAACCAGAAGAACAAAATTAAGAAACGGTTTGATCATCTGAGAGATGTTGTAGACTTGCAACTCACCAGCTAAGTTTTTGCGAGTAATAATTTTTTTTGTTTTGGTTATGGTTGTGGTGTTTATAGGGAGACATTTACAAATTTTTATCTATTTTCACTATTTAATGGTTTATGGGTTTGTAATGGTAATTTAATGTTCTTTCATATTTTTGTATATATTCTTTATAATAGCCTATTATATTGATTTTTTCTATTATGCATAATGGTGTGGGTTAGACGGCTTTGCCGTTGGTGCATGAAAGCATTGAACAAGTTCTAGTTTTAAAAATTCCATGAAACATTTTAATTTATTTGATTTAGTGTTATTTGCAAAAAATGATTACCAATGATGTTTCTTTTCTCTAAGAATTGTCTAGGATCTTTCCATTAGATAATATGTAACATCGAATGACTATATCTTTTCATTACAAATGCTTATTTTATTTAATTATTATCTGAGCGTGAATTAAAATTTATATCTGTACGGAAGCAGAACATACAAGTTCAAGAGTCATGTGCAAGCAAATTTCCTAAAAGAAAGCAAGCAGGCATTATCTTGAATGACATGGAAACAAGCTCATCAGCTGCCTAGAAGAGAGAAATTGGAGAATGGCAGAGGAAAGTGTTTAAGGGTGATAAATAGATAGATAGTATGCAATACAAACAAACAATGTCTGGAGTGTCTGATGTGACATCTCTAATTTATGTCCAGAGGGTTTAACTAGTTTTGGAGTTCCTGTGAAACCTATTGGGCCACGCTTGGAGGAAATCAATGTGTTCATGCAAGGAGCACCTTTTTTCTATTATGAGAATGATACTTTTGCACCGAGGGATATTTGGAAGTCAATATCCAAAAATTTCTATAGTGTGGAACAAGAGTTGACGGACTCAAAGTATAATTGTCAGCTTTCAGAAGACCAAGAGGTTATGTACACAATCTCCCAATAGAAGAGCGATTTCAAGAATTACCTCTCCCCCCCATGACTATTCAGGAAGCACTTCCTCAAACAAAGGACTATTGGCCTCCATGGGATCAAAGAAAAAAATTGAAGCATAGACTCTAGATGATGTGGTGGTGTCCTTCGTGAAGAACTCTACACTATAATTGAAAATTCACGAGGGAAACTGCAAGATAGTGAAGAGAAATACAATCTTGAAAAGTGGAAAGAATGGATCTTGGTTTGGGTGGGGCCAAGCCAGGTGGCTCCTCTAGAGGTTGACCAGATAGAAATCATATTAGGATTTGAAAAAGATCACACTCGTGGAACTTCATGTGCAAGTGATTGATTGTGGTGTTTGGGTAATGTATTCCAAATAGATACAGTTGCATTCCAAATAGATATAGTTGCATGCCATCAAGACATTACCCATTTGGAATGCAATTGTATCTATTTGGAATGCATTACCCTAACACCGCAATTGATCACTCGCACACGAAGTTCCACGAGTGTGATCTTTTTCAAATCCTAATATGATTTCTATCTCATCAACCTCTAGAGGAGCCACCTAACTTGGCCCCACCCAAACCAAGATCCATTCTTCCCACTTTTCAAGATTGTATTTCTCTTCACTATCTTGCAGTTTCCCTCGTGAATTTTCAATTATAGTGTAGAGTTCTTCATGGAGGACACCACCACATCGTCTAAAGTCTATGCTTTAATTTTTTTCTTTGATCCCATGGAGGCCAATAGTCCTTTGTTTGAGGAAGTGCTTCCTGAATAGTCATGGGGGGGAGAGGTAATTCTTGTGATCGCTCTTCTATTGGGAGATTGTGTACATAACCTCTTGGTCTTCTGAAAGCTAACAATTATACTTCGAGTCCGCCAACTCTTGTTCCACACTATAGAAATTTTTGGATATTGACTTTCAAATATCCCTAGGTGCAAAAGTATCATTCTCATAATAGAAAAAAGGTGCTCCTTGCATGAACACATTGATTTCCTCCAAGCATGGCCCAATAGGTTTCGTAGGAACTCCAAAACCAGTTAGACCCTTCGGACATAAATTAGAGACGTCACATCAGACACTCCAAACATTGTTTGTTTGTATTGCATACTATCTATCTATTTATCACCCTTAAACACTTTCCTCTGCCATTCTCCAATTGCTCTCTTCTAGGCAGCTGATGAGCTTGTTTCCATGTCATTCAAGATAATGCCTGCTTGCTTTCTTTTAGGAAATTTGCATGCAAGTGACTCTTGAACTTGTATGTTCTGCTTCCATACAGATATAAATTTTAATTCATGCTTAGATAATAATTAAATAAAATAAGCATTTGTAATGAAAAGATTTAGTCATTTGATGTTACATATTATCTGATGGAAAGATCCTAGACAATTCTTGGAGAAAGGAAACATCATTGATAATCATTTTTTGCAAATAACATTGAATCAAATAAATTAAAAATGTTTCATGTAATTTTAAAAGTAGAACTCGTTCAATGCTTTCATGCACCGACGACAAAATCATTCGACCCACATCATCTCTCATCATCGAAATTCCGATGACCACTAATGAAATGCCCGACAAGGATGCTGTACATCTGACGACACTCCTCTGTTGGAATTTTATACTTTGGTGTTGAAATTCCAATGATAGCCCGAGATGGCGATGGTATTCGTTTGCGAAATGAGCATGCATGGTGGCCATCAGAAAGGTTGGAGGTAATGTCAAAATTGCGATGACCACAAGGATAGTCGGAACTTCTGACACAAATTTTTTGATGGCCTTTTTTGTCGGTAGTGCGATGAAATGTGGTCAGAATTCTGATGATTGGCCATCGAAATCTTGACCCAAATGTACTAGTGACCAATCTTTGGTTAGCCCCTATCTCCCACCATGTCTGGAGAAAGGAAGGAAAAACAAGTTGCTAAACACAAAAATTATGACGACATCAGTATCTGTGATACCAATAGTGATTCCTCATCAAGTGAATTTGAAGCCTCTGAACCTCTAGAAAAAGATATTCATAAATGTTAAAAGGATAAAGATTTCCAAAAAATGATGAAGGTTATCATGGCTAGAGAAAAAGAAGACTATTTCCTAGAACTAGCAAAATAAGGCGCTAAGCTTCCTACTGGTTATGATGTGGAGACCCTTGTCACTAAAGAGGAAGAGACACCATTGGGAATGCTAAACAAACAATTACAAGCATTATGAACTGAGATCACAGAACTGAAAAACAAGGATAAATCACCAAAATAATATTCTCTGGACACAATATGCCCATTCCCATTTGACAAAAACCTTTACATGCCTTCATTTCCCTCAAACATAGAAATGCCTAAGTTTGACAAATATGATGGGAATACAGATCCTCAAGATCATATAAGATAATTTTGTGCTTTATGTATGGAGTTCATGCATGACCAAACATATCTCATACGCCTTTTCTCGAGAAGTTTAGGGCGGCAAGCTATGGAATGGTTCTCAAGTCTACCTATGGGAATACAAAATTTTGAAGAATTAATCCAACTATTTCTACAACAATACTCCAATAACATTCATCACACAGTCACTATGATAGAGCTTTGCAATACCAAACAAAAAATAGGAGAACCCTTTCTTATTTTTCTCCAATGATGGAGAAAGATGTTCTTTAAATATTCACAGACTATTCCAGATTTTGAGAAGATGGATATCTTTGTTAATGACTTAACCCTTGAAATTGAAATACAGTGTCCAGATGCAAGTACATCTTTCATCCAACAAAATTGGTAGATAATGCCCTCAGAATGGAAGATGTGCTTATAAAAAGGGGAGATATATCACTTTGGAAAGAAACATTGCAAGATTCTAGTTCTAAAGAAAAGAATAAATACTGGAAATACGACAAAGATAACAATAGAAATGTTGTTAATGATGGAGTGGTAGACATTGTTAAAGCAAAAAAAAATCCACAATATTTAACTTGGCTAGTGGCACGCAAGCACTCAAGGCAACTGAAACTGCAGCAAAAAATCCGCCAAAAAAACCAAGAGAATGGTTTAAAGAGAAACCTTGTCTTTCAAAGCTAAGCATGAGTTTACTCCTCTAGATGAATAATATGAATCAACTTTTAAAACTTTATTGGCAAATGATCTGATAACATTGCCAGATAATTCTATACCATATGATCCAGAAATTAAACCCAAATGGTGGAGAGAAAACAAATATTGTGACTACCATCAGAACAAGGGACATAACACAAACAACTGCATGAAACTCCGACATGAAATTCAAGATCTCATCGACGCTGGAAAAATCATTGTTGTAAATTACATGAATAATGTTGATCATAAGGCCTTTAAAGATCCCTTATCGACTTATGATCAAGGAGATTCCTCAAAATCCAAGAGAGGTGCTAGAGTCAATTATACCTACACTAGCAATGACAAAGTGATCAACATGATTGAATCTTCCCAACCCAAATATTGCAATGTGATCATAATAAAATATAAACAAAATCAAGCACAAAATGCTAATGTTGTGACCCGCGCTCAAAAGAAGGTTACTCTCCAAGGAGCTAGTTCCTCAACTTTCACTCAAACAACATCAAACCTACCAACTCCTTCAACTAGACAAACAAACACAATCACAACCAAATCAAAACAATTGGCTTCATCATCCTCTCCTGGTTATAGCATTGTTGAACAATTGAAAAGAACTAACACTCAAATCTCCAATTTGGAACTGCTTAATATCTCTGCTGCTCATAGAGAGATCTTGGACAAGGCTTTTCTCACCACTAGTGTCCCTAAATATTTATACGTAGATCAATTTCAATCTATGGTGGGTCCCCTAACTTCGCCTTATTACCTCACTTTATCTAAAGAAGATGATAACTCACTAAGTCACCCGCATAACCAGCCATTACACATCAAAGCTATGATCCATAAACACTGAGTTAAATGTGTTTTGATAGATGGAGGCACTGGGTTGAATATTTGTACTACAATCTACTGACACAGTTGGGATTTTCTGAAAATGTTATTGATCCAACAAAGAAAATAACAATCAAAGCTTATGATGAGGATGAAAGAACCTCTATAGTTCTGGTACTATTACCAATCTGGGTAGGACCTGTGGAAAGAGATGTCATCTTTCAAGTCCTTGACCTTCCTCTTTCATACAACATCTTATTAGGCAGGCCGTGGATTCACGAAATGAAAGCAGTACCATCTACGTATCATCAGTGCTTGAAATTTCCTTATAATGGAGTTGAAGTCAGTATTCCTGCTGATACAAGCTATACTTGCAATGCATTAATGCAAAGTGATAATGCTTTTGTTCCTCATAATAGAGCAGCCTCTACAGCTGAAAGTTTAGAATCTTTGCTGAAAGATTTAGAGAAGAAATTGAAAATCACAAACACCGACATGGATGGCTACAAGATAGAGCCTATACTCTCACTAATGTCTCTTCCTCCATCACCAAGACAGTCGAGAAAACCATCAGAGGTTATCAAGCCACAAATTTCAACTCCAAAAGTTATTTATGATGGTCTCTTTATACATTTCTCTACTTCCCTTGTAGATGAAATAGAAGAGGATGTTGCTCTCAAATGACTTTTCAAAGAATATAGTGCAAACAAATAAATATGACATTGTGAGATTTCCCCAACACAATATGGTCTAGGCTATAAGATGCTTCAATGCATGGGATTTTCAGGTACCGGTCCTCTAGGCAAGCGTCAAGAAGGTATTGGTGAACCTATTCAGTTACAAACTAAGTTTGTGAATGATAAAGATGGACTGGGATATGATCCAAGAAAGTAATCAGATCAGAAATGTACTCCTCACCATCAACCTAAGTGGAGGAAAAATGTACTACCTTCAATATCATAGGAAATTAATACTCAACAAACTCAAGACGAGTGTGACGATGAACAAGAAGAATTGCCAACCCAGAGAGAGGAAGTAGATGGTAATCAAGTTCTGATTGTATCAGCTATAACACTATAGAAAATAGAAGTCCCAGAGGATATGAGAGAAGAAGTATACAAAATCAGAGAATTGTTTGCACCACTAAACATTCCAGTCACATATACTAGCAGACAACAAGTAGATGATTCAGAAACTTTCAAATGAGTATGAATGGGGTCCAGACCATCTCTCAGATACATATACTATAGAAACCCCTAAAAAATCTAGTGATATCATAGATGACGCACAAGAGTTGATACGCTTGAAGATGCAAAAAGAAATAGAAGAAATCAGACTAAAAAGACAAGAAGACTATGAACAATAGTTGGAGGAAGAAAGGACACAAGAAATTTCTTCACCTACTAACTCTCCCTCTAATGAGATAGGACAAATCAAGTATGGAACTACAAAAGAAGAATTAGAAGCTATAGAAGTAGGACCAGTTATCAGTCCAAAGGAAGCTGAATGGAAAAGATGACAAGGATTAACAAAACCATCAAGGTTATGTCCACAAGTGTGTCAAATACAAGTGATCAATGAACCAAATCATGAAGGAACTTGTAGCATCAAAGATATAGGTATTGATACTATATATGCTTTTACTAAACCACTTGAAGATGAGCCAAAAACTTAATCTTATGACACTGATAATTCAGACAGAAGCTCTATTTATAACAACAACTATTCAACAACACATTATGATTACTCTATCATGAATGTTGAGATGTTGTCTACTGACCCTGTTACTGTCACACCATGGTATGTAGTCCAGTCTGAAGTAGGGGATGACGCGAGAAGTAGGTTGGTTGGGTTAGGTCCAATAAATACTAACATAAATTTTGATAATCGTGTTGTAACTCTCCTGGTCTCAAGACACCTATGCAAGGCTGTCTTCTAGAACTCGACTGGTCAGTCCAAAGTCATGATGATAGTACCATGAACTCCCTTGAACTTGTTCAAACTCTATCTTTGATACATCCTGAACTAATTGACTATACTCTTTATAACCAACCTTTGAATATACCCACCTTCGCCAATGACTACACACTAGCCTGCTGTCTTCTTGCAATGGAACCAATGAACTCTTCCACCAGTGAGAAAAGCGAGAAAATGAATGAAACAGACATCAAGTATCTCAGTCACAAAAATCGAAAAAAGAAAAATAAGAGATCTGATGATGAAAACCACATTGTGGCGGTGTTAGAATAAAAATAGTGAAAATAAAGGACGTACCTAAAGGTGAAAACCTCTCTGAGGCACCTGAAGGTGAGATACTTGATATGCTGCCAAGTCACTTCCAAGAAAGGTCTTCGATATTGATTGAACCAACTCAACTAGTCAATATTGGAAGTCAAGAAATGCCACATATCATTCATTTAGCTCAATCACTATCAGCAAAAGACTTAAAAGATTTCAGCAACCTCTTTTCAGAAAAGAAGATCAACTTTGCATGGACATACTCTGATATGCCAGGACTAGATCCCAATCTCATCGTGCATCATCTCTCTATTACAACAAGAGTTAAACCAATCAAGAAAAAACTTTGTAAGATGCATCCTCATGTGGCACTTCTAGTCAAGGTTGAGCTAGAAAAATTGCTAAAAGTTGGATTTATCAGAGCTATAGACTATGCAGAATGGATATCAAACATAGTATCTGTACCAAAGGCAGACAAATCTATTAGAGTTTGTACAGACTTCAGGGATCTCAACAAAGCATGTCTGAAAGATGATTTTCCATTTCCCAACATTGATATGATAGTAGACATGACTGTCGGATATGAGATGTATTCATTAATGGATGGATTCTCTGGTTACAATTAGATCAAGATAGCTCCTGAGGATCAAGAAAAGATAGCCTTCGCATGTGCATGTGGCACCTTTTGCTAGAATGTTATGCCATTTGGGCTAAAGAATGCAGGAGCAACTTTACCAAGGAGTAGTAACCACTATCTTCCATGATATGATGCACAAAAACATGGAAGATTATGTTGATGACACCCTAGTAAAAGCCATGAAGAGATCTATGCATATTCAAGAGCTAGGCCTCATACTGGATAGAATGGAACGATTCAAGCTCCGGATAAATCATAAAAAGTGTGCATTCAAAATAACATTAGGAAAATTGTTTGGTTACATAATTTCAAAGAAAGGAATTGAGGTTGACCATGAAAAGGTGCAAGCTATAATGGAAATGCCTCCGCCCAATAATATAAGTCAAATGAGAAGTTTACAAGGACATCTTCAATCAATAAGGTGCTTTATATCTCAACTAGTAGACAAAACTCAACCCTTCACAAAGGTATTAAGGAAAGGAGTTCAATACAACTGGGATAAAGGTTGTGAACAACATCTAAAACAAATCAAAGATTATCTTTCTAATCCACCCATATTGATGCCACCGATTCAAGGTAAGACATTGATTCTATACATATCAGCTACAGATACTTCACTGGGGGCACTTCTGGCACAACAAGATGAGAATAAAAAGGAAAGAGTCATATATTATATCAGTAGAACATTAGTGTCTTATGAAATGAACTATACAATCATAGAAAAGGCATGTTCAGCATTACTCTTTACATCACAGAAATTAAGACACTACGTGTTAGCACACTCTATTAAGTTGGTAGCTAAGATTGATCCACTCAAATATCTTCTTAGTAAAGTAACGCTCATAGAAAGACTGGCTAAATGGGTCATGGTTCTTACAGAATTTGATATTGAATATGTGGAACATAAAGCCATCAAAGGATAGGTTATTGCAGACCAACTTGTTGATGCTCCACTTGAAGAAAATCAACCTCTGCATATAGCATTTCTGGACGAATCAATCATGCACCTTACTCAACAATCATGGAAGATGTTCTTCGATGGGTCTTTCACTCAACATGGCTCTAGTGCCAGAATAATTTTGATTACTCCTCAAAAATATTCAATCACAAAAGCTTACAAGATCCTCTTCCCTTGCACAAGAAACATTACAGAATATGAAGCTTTGGTAAATGGGATCAAGCTAGCCATCGAGTGGAAGATTGTTGAATTACACATCTATGGAGATTCTCAACTCATTATAAACCAAATCAATGATCTATATCAGACAAGAGATGAGAAACTGATGCCTTATAAGAGAATGGTGGATGATCTAAATAAACACTTTACCTTTGTATCATTTCAGTAGATCCCCATATCAACATATAGAGCAGCAGATGCAATGGCCACCTTGGTGTCTATACCACAACTACAGGAATCTAATTTTTGCTTTGTATTCCTGATGGAAGAGTTACATTATCCTACCTATGACTCTCCCAAGTTCCATATGGTCTGTTCTATTATTAGACATGATTCATCTCACTATAGCCACATTTACTCTTACCCGCGTGACCAAGTTGCCCCTACTAATCTTCCCCGAAATGAAGAAAGGAACCTAATCCAGAATGCGTCATAGTACGTCATCATTGCTAATGACCTATTTAGGTGAGGTTTAGATAGTACTTTTCTTAGATGCCTAGAAACTAAGGATTCCCAATGCACATTAACTGAGGTTCATGAAGGTGTTTGTGGACCCCATTCGAACAGTCTAACTTTAGCACGAAAACTACTAAGGGTTGGCTACTACTGACGAGACATGGAGAAATAAGCTATTAAATTTGCTAAAACATGTGAAAAGTGTTAGCTACATGGGAACCTTATACATGCTCTAGTAAGGGATCTCATACCCTTTGTTACACATTGGCCCTTTCAACAGTAGGCATTTGATCTAATTGGCCAAATATATCCTGCATCATCTAACGGACACAAGTTTATCATAACTGCCACCGAGTACTTCACTAAGTGGGTAGAAGTGGTTCCACACATCAAAGCAATCGGTAAACAAGTAGCTATGTTCATCCTTAATTATATCATCTGCAGGTATGGTATACCTTCATCCATTATAACTGACAATGGAGGACAGTTCAAGAACAAAGATCTAAATGAACTCTGTGAAAAATTCAAAATAAAACAACACTAGCCATCTGTGTACTACCCTCAAGGTAATGGACAAGTTGAAGAATCTAACAAGAATCTGTTGACTATCTTACATAGAATAGTAAATAAATCTGGAAAGGATTGGCATCTGTAGCTCAATCCTGCCCTGTGGGCTTATAGAACAAGTATCAGAACACCTACTGGGGCTACACCCTTTTCTTTGGTGTATGGGTCTGAAGCAGTATTACCTATTGAAGTGGAAATATCATCTCTAAGAGTTTCTTTGCAAGGTCTTGTTACTGATGAAGACTACAAAATAGCTAGATTGCAAGAACTTGAATTGTTGGATGAACATTAGCAAGTGGTGTTTGATCATCTAAGAGCATATCAAAAGATAATGTCTAGAGGTTATAACAAAAAGGTTCGACAATGAGAATTTTAGGTTGGTGACCTTGTTCTGAGAGAAAATCCTAAGAATCAATAGTTTTGAGACAACAAAGGGAAGCTTGAACCCAACTGGTTGGGTCCCTACATCTTACTGCAGCCTTTGGCTCTGGTGCCTATCAACTCTCAACATCGGAAGGAGAACAGCTCCGTGAACCGATCAACACCATCCACCTAAAGAAATTCTTCACCTAAATATTCTTTTCTCCAGTAGCCTATGCAGCTAAAATGTCCTGAAGAAATTTAAAAAAAAAGAAAAAGTCCTGAAGAAACCCTAAAAATAAGAAAAAGTCTTGAAGAAATCCAAAAAAATCAAAAAAATTCCTAAAGAAATCCAAAAAAAAAAGAAAAAAAGGAAAAAAGGAAAAAGACAGAAAATGCCTTGGTGAAAACCTGGTAAACAGTCACCTTAGTAAAGAAAACAAAATGAATCTTTGTCAAGCAAATGAAAACCTGGCAAACATGCACCTCTTGTACTCAAGCGCTCCATCTATCAATGCAACATTGGCATTCCCACTTTCATGCATCTTTGCTTTCGCTTGTACATATTTCAGTCACTTTTGTGACATCCTGGTTCATTGGAACCCTCATGGCTTGAAATTGATCAATGTTCTAGTCTTAGGATAATCAACAGAGCAATTTACATGTCCTAAGCAATATCAACCATTTCATCTTTACGTTAGTGAAACCTAGCCGTCCACTCCGAGTCAGTCACCTGTCTCCTGACTACTGAAGAGTTTCATCATTGAGTACACAAGAAAACAACATTAGTGAAAACAATCACTAAACAGTTTGAGATATGCATGAAATTTTCTTTGTGTGATATCTTTTATATTGGTTTTCAATTATTATCCCTCTAAGTAACTCGAGGAAGTTTATCTTGACTAAGAGGAGCAAGGATTGGGGGCATAATACTTTCTTTGTTTTCTGCTTGTAGGAATGATTCCGATGATCTGGAAACATCTAAATTAGTTGGGTGTCTATGATAAGAGCCTTCACATCAAGGTGAAATCACCACACATACCTCGACTCCGCTTATTTGAATGCTACAGGGAGGTTCCCATCATTTCTTTGTATGTTTTGAGGGAATTTATTTATCATGCAATCTAGGTCCTTGCGAAATCTGTCCAAGGATATGAACAAAAAAGGGTCTTTGCGGATGAGATAATTAATATTGCACATGAAAATCAAGGAACTCTAATTTGCCTGCTATGGTTGTAAAATGCTCAGTGGTGAACCTTAAGCATTTCAAATCCAGTGACTAGGTTTAGGTTGCATCTCATTTTGCATTTCATTCTGCACTTTGTGAATTGAGAGTGATTTCAGTATGGTAACAATGATCTCTTTATCTTTTGCATGAGAGTTTGAATCTTCATCATTTCTTAGCTAAGTGGTCTCTTCTTCATCATCTCTCTGATCGAGTACTTATGTATTGAGACATTTAGTTGCATACATAAGCATTTTATATTGATTCATATATTCATTATCACTCATTTACATTGATCTTATTGCATTGAAATTTTTTTAAAAAAATTGCACTACTCGTTACTCATTTTCATCCATTTTATTTGCATATGAAAAGAAACAAAAACAAACATCCATATCCATTTGCATTCATTCATCTATACTGAAAAGATATGCATACATATAGAATAAAGCATATAGAAAAGCATCTCATAAATCGATCGACACAAGTACAATGAAGTCAAATCAAGATCTCGTATATATATAATGATCAAGTCTCAGGGTATGAAATAATGTCAACTAACATATACAAACTCCCATGGGAGAAAGAATCATAAGGGCTACAAAAAATGGGTGTGTCTACAAAAAAAATCTAAGAGCTACACAAAAAAATCTAGCTCTCTGCCTCTCCCTCATCGCTAGGTGGTGGAGGAGGTGGAGCCTGCTGACCTGGATCTTTCCTAGGTGTCCGAGCTCCCTCTGATCGAGCCATGTACTATGAATATGGTACAACCTTCTGCACTACTGGAACTGCTACACTATAAGCCACAATATAATAAACTGCTCAACTCATTTGATGGAGAACCTCCTCCTGAGGAGCCTCTTGCTCTGCCCTCATCATTTTGACCTGACGATCGCGCTCTTCTCCAAGATCAGCTAACTGATGATCTCTCTCTACTCTAAGCTCTACTAGCTATCGATCTCACTCCTCCAGCTGTGTCTATGCCACTGTTAGCTATGACTACAAACCCGCTAGGTGTGCTCTCATCGACCATGCTACGTCAACCCCCTGATCCCTCGCAGACTCTCTGCCTCCATCTCTGCCTCCATCACCTCCTCCATATCTTTCTCCAGCTCCGCCCTACTCCTCTCTCCTCTATCTAACATGTCTTGGAGCTTCTCTCTCCTCCTCTCCAGCACCCTCCGCTACCCTCACTCCACTCAGCCTCACTCCAACAATGCCTAGGGATCCACCCTCTCCTCTCTATTGCTTCCTACCACCAGTTGTACCCTACTACTACTAGCACCAGGATCACCACCTGCCCACCTCAGAGCCTCGACTCTCTATCCCTGCCTCTATCCATGTCCCTATCTTTGTGCGGGGGCATCATCCTCTACCTCCTCTATGCGAGGTGCCTGCTCTACTAGATCCATAAATCTTGTGAATTGATGTTGTTGAAACCAATCCCTATATTGGGGCAATACCCCTACATCTGAAATATCATCTAGGTAATCCCACCTAAGCCACTGTAACCCAGTCAACTCCTGCATACCCAAGGCATATGATAGCCTCGGTCCCCATCCCCGCCTCTCCTCGTTTGCATAATGTTTATATGTAGTAAACTCTTGTGAGATCCCCTGAGACCTACCATACTGCCTCATCACTCAAGTAACAACAAAATTCTCAACTACTAGCATTGATGTACCGATAAGAGGCCGGGTCATGAATAGGGCTCTGTGCACAACTCTCCAATCATCCCAAGGCTCTAGACCCTTGTAAGGTTTCCATGTGATAACTATAAGATCGTCCATCTGCTGTCTCCAATAATCGATCTTGCCTAGATGG
The DNA here is from genome assembly GCF_030272615.1 of Cryptomeria japonica. NCBI lineage: Eukaryota > Viridiplantae > Streptophyta > Pinopsida > Cupressales > Cupressaceae > Cryptomeria > Cryptomeria japonica. Next base: position 498,081,491 of record NC_081409.1, on the reverse strand, counting down.
GGCTGCATCACATATCTAGCATATCTATAAACTATGGGCTATTGTGGATCTTTGACCTCATCGACAATCGACCTCCATATTGGGAGATGCTCCCAGACCCATACCTGTAAAATCAACACCCCGACAACCATGCTCTTCCCCTCCCAGTAGATGATCTCATGCATCTCATGATACATGTGTGCCAGTATACATGAACCCCATCCTAATCTCTGGGGATCCTGCCCCATCCACATAAAAACCCCTATTGTCCCCTATCTGGCATAAGAAAACAATCGATGAAACCTGCCAAGACGTAAGCCAGTGGAAATTCCTCACTGTATCTGATCATCATCTCATCCCAACTGATGGACCGTTTCAGAATGTTCGCATCATGAAATACCTGCCTCAGGGCTAGAAGGTCAGGACATTGTGCTGAATCATAATCTACCTTATCCCCAGCAAGAGGGATATGGAGAATCCTATAGACATCCTTGAGAGTGATGGTCATCTCCCCAACTAGAAAATGAAATGTATTATGCTCTAAATAAAACCTCTCCACTAGGGCAGTGAGCATACCATGATTCACACATATATATCACGCAACCCAAGAAGATGGGTCAATCTACATGCATCAATATGTGCCCGGTCTATATCAGATAAATGACGAGCTAATGTCATCATAGGTGGATATACACATCTGAATAACACATGGGGCAATCAAACCTGCAAAAATCAAACAAAAGATCATAAGGAAACATTTCAAATTTGCCTATAAGAGAAGAAAAACATCATACAAATCTAACAAAATCAACTGCACATTCAAAATTTCAAGTTTGCACCTTCAAAAATGCTCACTATTTTTCAAATGAAAAAACATCATAAAGGCAACAACTCGTACGAGTCAGGAATTGGTCTCATATGACAAAACAGTCTGATACGACACAAGACTAGTCGCAGGACGACAAAATGGGCTCTTTTGAAGCTTTTCGTATGACAAAAGGGTAGGTCTAGAACAACAAAAATAGTCACTTTAAATGATAAAACAAACTTGATCAGTTTTTCGTACAAGATAGGATCGTGCCTCACACGACAAAACGATGAAACCCGACTTCAACATGCCAAAAAAAGGAAAAATTCAACAAAAACATTCAATTTTGAAATGATTAAAATACATAAGATCGATCACTTGTCGCTGGCTCATAGTTCTGTGGTCGATTATATCATCTCTGGCACTCGAATTGATGCTCATGTGTGGGAACCACCATTTTTCTTCACATAAGGCTTTTTGAAATTTTCAAACTTGGAGGGTTAAAATGAATTGAAAATGACACTTTTACCCCATATATAGCCAAAACCCTAATTTTTCAACTTGCTCCGATGGACATGAAAATTGTACCCCTAACTAATTTGCCTGTCCTGATTCCATTTTTGGGATCGAAATAGAAATACGAGATTGTTATTCTAGTCAATTTCATGACCTAGACCACTTAGCATTTTTCATCAAAAGCTCATTCTTTCTTCAATTTGCGCTCAATTTCTCATCAATCAATGCTAAATTTTCAAATATTCCTCTAAATCATTTGTGCTCAAATAACTTATCATCTCCAACAATTGCCTATAATCATGTACCCTCGCTATCTTTCAATTTCACTCCCGAGGGGGCATACTGATGACCTCATGACTTCACATCTTCAAAGTCGAGAAAATTTTCAAATCTTCATCAAAAGTCGAGCAAAAATCTTTTCAACTAAAGAAAATCAAACAAATTCAATCTCTAGGGGTATATCAGTTTCATCGCTTCAAATGAAACTGATATTGTCTTTGTCTGAATCAGTCTCTTAACATTAACTAGTTTCATCACTTTCATCAAGCTGATTATTCGTTTAAACTCAATCAAGGGTTTAAAGAGTATCTTCGATCACACACTCAATCTAAGAAAGTGTTCAGTTTCATTGCATCAAATCAAGCTGAATAGTTTATCTTCACTCATCATATCTTGATCAATCAAGTTCAAGATCGGTTTTCTCTTCGATCGCTCTCTCTAGTTCAATCAAGTTCTAGATCAGTAAGATCCACTTCTTGATCAATCAAGTTTACGTTCGGTATCTTTGCTCTCTATCGTTGCTAGTTCAATCAAGTTTAGGATCGATATCTCTTTAATCAACTCTGTTTAGCTTCATCGCTTCAAATCAAGCTGAATACCTCGCTCTTCATCTAGTTCATGATCAATCAAGTTCAGAACTAGTATCTCCTAGACATCAACTATTCTTTGAACCAACGTGTTGCTCGCACATTAATTCAAAGAGGGGCAAAAGTAATACCCTAAAAATGGTCATCTAAACCATGAGCCCCTAATCTCGACAACATCACCAAGGTCCTAACCAAAGGCAATTAAATAAATCTTGAGCACTCAATTAATTTCTAAAATCATCAATGTCACATGGAAAATTAATCAACCAATATTAATTAAATATTTATTTAATTAATTGATCATTCCAAGTAAATCATTTTTTAATAATTATCCTATTTATTTTATTGAATATCCTAGCATATTTAATTAAATAAATCAATTTGCCATCAAATCATAAAAAAAATGAATTAATTGACCAAAAAAGAATTAAAAGTTGAGAAAAGAAATCAATTGGAGATAATCTTGAAAAAAAAATTAAAAATTGATAAATAAGAGAAAGCAATTGAAATAATTAAATATTAAAATTGAATGAAATAGAGAATAAATCAATTTTTTTCTGATTTTATCTTAATTTTAGTTCAATTTCCTTTAAAACTGAGAAAAGCATCCAATCACATCAATTCACTTGGATTGTGCTTCCTCTTGGAAAATCTTGACCGCTCATCATCATTTGATCTCAGCCGTTGGTTTCTTTTTGAATTTTCTATAAATTTAGGCTCTCATCTCTCATTCAAGGATCCTAGAGAATATATTATTATTATTCTATTTTTGCTCTAGGTTCATTGAGAATTTGCATTGAGATATTGCATATTAGTCATTTCATATTGCTTAAATACTCATATATTTCTTAAATCATGTTAGATTAATCTTGCATATCTAGCTTAAATATTGCATCCATTTAGCTCATATTCATGCTCATATAGATTAAATCCTTCGTTTAGGTGTTGTCTAGTCACTGGATAGCTTAGCAATCTGAGAACAATCTAAACTCACATCTACTAGAAGGAAATAGGTCACTTTGTAATGGTTTATTATTCATTGATTATTGATTTACTAACCATGCATCTAATGACTTAATTGAAGTGTTGTGTATTCCAAATACAGATACAGGTCCACTTTTCACACACATAGCTAGAACACCCCTCAGAAGTAATATATAAAAACCCTAATGATATTTCCACACACAATCCTCCCAATTTATTTTACAACTCATTATGTCAATTATAGGATCAATCAATAACTGAATTAGAGATGATGAATTGACCTTTACCCTTGGATGTCTCCAAATATTCTAGTGCATTTGAAGGCTTAGAAATATAGCCAAAGACCTCAGATTGAAAAGGCTAATGTATTGAGAAATTGATATAGCATACATACTTGGCAAAAGAGTATAATGCATCAGGATTTTCTCTCTTTCCCAAGATCCTAAGACTTTATACTTCATTCTATTGATGCCACCACTGAATTCAATGAAGTCAATAAGAAAAATTATTCTTCCATGTTGTTTCATCAGGATGTTTATTATTAATTTAATTTAGGCTTGCTCAAAGGAATTAAGATATATCATTATAAAAAGAAATGTTTTCTATTGCAATTTGGCAGCATGCATTCCTTTATAGCTAGTAAAATATTATTTAGAAAGATATTGAACCCACATGATGTCCCATAACTAATCCGACCAAGAAATATAGCTTACAGGGTTCAATAATTTGGACTCTGAAACTTCTTACACAGTAGTTACAAATTTCACACTTAACCATAAAAATTTGCTTTTTTTTTCTCACCATACAAGTTCAAACCATCTTAGCTCCATCATGTGATCTCTAAAATTTATTGTTTCTTTCTGGATCAAAATATGAATTGTAATTGTAACTTAATTTAATTTAATTGTAATTAAAGCAATTTATACGGTAACAAACACATGATAAATCATAAGCTATATCCATATTTCAATATTAAAGTTATAAATTCACTATCATTTTATCTACTCTTTGTCATAATATGGTTATTGAACATTTAATTTAAAGAGTATTTTAGATCACAAAATAATTATCCTACTAAAGCAAGCTACAAGACAATGCTTAATATTACCAATGAAAGTTACAAAAATAACTAATCAAGATTATATTACAGGAGGTCATGGCTAAGAAATTATTCACAACTAAAGTATATCACTCGGTATCATAATTATAAGAGTAAGATGGCTTGTTCATTGGTAAAACTGAACAAATTAATACTAGGGTGCCGCCATATGCATTCATAATTTTGATGAATATTTATTTGAGGAAGGGTAAGGGATGACATCCTTAATAGACATAATCTATTAAGTCAACTATAACATAGTTAAAAAGATGATGAAATAACAATTTCTAGCATGATGCTTCAATGTTACATATCTCAAAATGGTTTACTAAGGTATGGATATCCAAGGTATGTTTCCAAAAATAAGGTAGATTGATAAACCAATGTATTGGATTGCTATGAATTGTTTAAGGATTTATAAGAAACTAAAATTCCTTCCTTATTTCCTCTAGACTAAAGTGAATTTTAAGCAACCAATGCCCAAGCTAACCATGCAGGGGATGGAAGTTGCTATGATCAAGAAAGAATAGATATTTTATTTTATGTTATCTATTGTTTTGCATGAAGATTTAATCTAGATTAAGAAAAGAATTGAAATGCAAGGTACCAATATGTATGCAAGGCATTTAAAGGTTGATAGTGAAATCTATGTTTCTTATCAAGCAATTTAGTTTAAGGAATTAAATCTACTATACCACAACACAAGATATGATAGATATAAAGTGTTCTTATGAATATGGCAGACTTAGGGGGCACCTCCATAGCTGGTGTCAATTTTTTTATATGTAAATATAGATCAAAATTAAAGTGAGATAATGGATTCTTGATTTTTAGTGAAGTGAGAATGGCCCCCTAGAAATGAAGTGAAATTATACTCCCATACTGTAAATAAAATGTTTTTTTAAAGAAATAGAACAGTACCCAATCATCACCAGTCACCCAAGAGTAAAAATATTATTTATTTTATGCCGCCTGGTAATACAAGGCCAAGAACATTATAAATTTTTTTATTTTATTGAGGCCAAGAACATTATTATTAAAGAAACCCTAAAAGTTTCATGAGAGTAGTGAAGAGGAAAAGTCACAGATGCTTTATTATTCATAGGGGTGATTGTCATAGGAAGTACTCTCATCCACTGATAGGATGTCAAATTTTACCATGTTTTTGACAGTCATGTTGATGTCTCTTATACTTTTGGGAGGAAAAGTCTTTGTTTTGGTTTTGGATTTAGTAGATACAAGGCCAAGAACATGACATACCCTGTCAGTAATAACCACAAAGCACAGATTGAGGGTAGAGGAATAGATGCAACAAAGACATATTCTAGTGCAAATATAGGAAGAAAATGATTCCAATATGAATAATCCTCTAGATCCCCCAACCTTGACCAATATATCCATTTGAATCCAACATTTTGTTTAACCTGTTGGAAAGGAGGACCATGATTTCATCATTACTCACTAGGGCCTACAAATCAGGAGGAGACATGCTCGCCACACTTACAAAGCAAAGGAGAATACGTGATAATAATAATGTCTTAGGGATTCAAATGATTTTTTGAAATGTTTTTCCATCCAATGATTAAATGGGCACCCAAATTATTACTAAAATCCCTAAAAAAATTATATTCATGAGAGCAGCGATGAGGAAAAGGTCAGACAATGTACTTACATGCTATTATGTTATAGTTTTGCTCATAATATAGAAATATTGTAGTACAAAATACTCCTGTAATAAGTCAGAACTATTACCTTTCCATTAGGAATTTCTTCTCTATAAACTTGGCCTAGAGAACCTTCTCCAATTAGGTTTTCCTGACCAAATCTATTTGTGGACTATTGCAAAGTAGCACTAGTGTAGGAAATTGTGACTATTGGAGCCCTAGAAGTAGTGGGTTTGAATGCCATTTTGTGTGTTGGTCATGATACTAACATATTCACAGGAACTTTGTATATTTCAATTATATTAACATCTGGCACCAAACTGATAGCTTTCTCCTCTCATCTTTCATCCTAAGTTGTTTTCACAGTTTCAATTAAAAAATAGTCAAGATAAATATTTTTTTCTACAAATTCAAACCAAAGTAATGCTAATTTATCTGTGTATATGTATTTTTTCCACTATAAATACTAAACAGGTTTCAAACTAGGATCATACACTTTAGAATTTAAGGAGAAATAAAAATGCACATTTTACACTTCAAATTTTTAAGTTACCATTAAGTATAGTATTAACAGATAACAGTATGGAAAATTATATGTGGTTTAAAGTACTACTAACCTAGATAAAATGTGCACACTATTTACCATTAGAAATTGAAGTCACTGGCCCAGTCCAAGAAGATTTGTTCTCTATTTCATTCTCCACATCTTCATATGATAACTTGTCCTCATGCTTTTTATTCTTTCCCTTACCCCTATATTTCTTTCCTGGAGATAACTTTTGTTCATGCTTTCTCATTTCAAAGAATATAATCACCAACACAACTACAATTGTAGTTAAGAGTCCTGCTACTGCTATGGCAGAAATCTTTCCATTTGTTAGATATTTTCTACTTTTATCATGTTGAGAATCTTGTACTGATGAAGAATCATTCCATAGTCGACTTGAGAATGATGGGGAACTAGGGGTGTGTGTAGAACAAGATGGTGGAGAAGCTAGAGATGTATCACATTGATTGCTAGTATACTTGCCAGTAGGAGGATAATGATGACTACAAGAAGCCATGTGTCCAGAATAACTAAATTCTAGATTTGAAATAAGTAATATGCACATCAATTTAACTCAACTTTTTGAATCAATATCTAAGATCTTCCATGTACTCACTTGAAGTTTGGAATTGTCAATAACTTTGGAGGAATCTGTCCACTAAAAATATTATTCTTTATATTTCTATTGAAATTAAAAATAAATCCACTTTAGTCGAGTGTGTATTGCTGCTGACCAAAAGATTCTAAACGATCCTTTCTAGAAAACTATTCTAAACTAGTGTCCTCAACCTTATAAATTTTGAAAGCTTGGCCCCAATAAAATAAGTGTAAACACAATGCATGTTGATAAAATACAGATAAAGCAACAGGAAAGAAAATTACAAATCTATTAGATTTAAATTGGCTAATCCATCAATAGTGCCACTCAGTTGGTTATTTTGTAAATACCTACAAGCAATCTAACAAAGTTCAGAACAATTCAACCACCTAGAGTCATAGACAAAGGAATCTTATCAAACATTTTTTCTCTACATTCAGATCCAAGAAACTTACAAGGAAGACGAACTTGTCAATGCACTCAAGGAAGCAGGTAGTTGACTACTAAAATTGTTGACAAAAAAATCTCTAGAAACAAAATGATACATAAAGGAAAACCTCCAATTCACTTGGTACTTTCATTTGTCAAGGCATATATTTGATTGAGTATTATCCATACTTATCCTCACTATCCAATCAATTGACTATCATGTAATTTTTTACTAAAGATGTTGTATAGGTTTTTCATAGGACAACCACTTGGGGTATATTGCAATAAGGTCTCTTTCTCATTGTTTGTCACTCTCATATTACTCTATATAACCTTCATATCATGGTTTACCTTTGTATGGGCTATCTTTTTTCTTTGTTTTTTGTCCTCTAATATTGACCACTATTTTTCCAAGGACTGTCATTTTCTTCTCTTTAGGTAGTTGTAAAGACTACTTTGTTTTGTCTATGGATGTTCTCTTATACTTAAGAAAGCCTCATACCTTCACCACAAGATTAATGTATATCTTTTATCCTTTCAAATTATTTGTTCTCTTCATATCTGGAGTATATATTTGAATGTTCATTCTAACTTCATAGGACTATCCTAAATGAATCTTTTCCTTAGTCATGAGACCATCACAATCTCCTAGACAGTCAACACTATGTTTTTCTTTAAGAACATTGTGCATTTACCTTCCTCCTATTTTGATAGGCTATCTTCATGGGTTACCTTCCTAGTACATCATTGTCTTCTTTATATAAATGCACATTATAATATAGACAATCACATTGTCCATATTTCCAAATCATGGATGACAACTTAAGTATCTCTGAGTACTATTCTGTATTGATGGTTTGCCAACAAACTTGATTGTTTCATTATTCCCTTATCATGTATTTGATAATGGATTCTTTTGAGATATCTTCTTCTATGGTGGACTCAATAAGAGAAATTGTCTTCTCAATCAACTATTACAAATCATTTTGTGAAGTCCTTGCAGTTGTAGCTGCATGAAGAGTTATCCCTTTCTCGCATGTAGCACCGAGATAAGAAGAGACAAGGGCTAGGTTGAAGGCTAGAACAAGAGTTTGGAGAAAGGAACCCACCCACCCCCTCCCACCCGATTATGAATAGAATCTAGTTAGGGTATAGCATGATGGATCATATAACATATAGAGTATGGAGTGTAGTGACATCCCAACAACCTTCCCTAGAGCTCCCGAGTAGTGGAAATGACATCTTCTAGCACAATTCAATTAAGGCCCCCAAAAGGTGAACCACGTATTACAGTGCATAAACTTCTTTGTTTATGAATTAACAAAAACTTTTCCAGATTTACACAACCATATCTATACTATGATAAGTCCTATGAATCATAAATGAAACCCATTTGTGAAGCACGTATGTAAGGACAATGAATGGTAGTGAGCTAAAATGCTATCAATACATGAGAACCCTTTATTATCCTCATGAACCCTTTAAAATCTATAAAGAGCACCTACTACATCTTCTTGCCATTAACAATCTTGACAAGAGTTCATTTTTCCCTATTATTTCGTGACAAAGGACTGTCAAATATTGCAAACAATAAAATAGAGAACTAAAATTTTATATGCGAACCGGTAATATAAAGAAATGGTAAACTCGTGTATATATAATTGATAAGTTTTAAAACTAAAAAATACACTATGCACACATGTTTGTCGTTGGTCTTTTTTCTCCACTGTGTGGTCTGGTCTTCTTTAGGGTGTGCAGCAAACTTGATGTTAAAAAAAAAAAAGTTATAAAAATTTAGCTTTCCCTCTCAATTTTTTTCTAGCGGGATTTATTTATTTTTTTGGTGGGAATTTGGGGAAGAGCACCAATAGTTGAGCATGTATGAATAGTTGTGAAGGTTGTTAATACTTATTGTTCCAATAATAGTGAAAATAAAAACTATTGTTTGAAACATAAAATATCAACTTTTGTGTGTTTATATATTAATAATTATAATACATTGTACCAATAATTGTGACTTTAAAGTTGTTATTGTTGTGAAATGTACCATTAGTTGTTAAAAAAAACCAATCATGTGATGCCACATCAGCTGCACAGGTGTAGGGGCCTCTTTTGCATGACTATTGATCTCACTTTTTTTTGTGATATTTTGGACAACTTGGCAAAAATCATGCTGATGTGGCACCATACTTGATGATGTGGCCATAAAACCTTAGTTATAAAGAAGGGACTTGCCAAGTGAGCTTGTGTAAAAATCTCGGAGTGATTTGAAAATTTCAAGTAAGATTTTGACAAGCATGAGGTTAGGGTGCACAACTACTGGGTCCTCTCCCCTAGCATAGTTTATTCCTATGTTGGTGGGGCAATTTATAGCCTTCTCCCCCCGTCACACACACACACAAACTCTCTCTCTCTCTCTCTCTCTCTCTCTCTCTCTCTCTCTCTCTCTCTCTCTCTCTCTCTCTCTTATACATACACATACACACACACACACATATATATGTGTGTGTGTATACTTATGCATACACACACACACATATATGTGTTTGTGTGTGTGTATAAAACTATTGTTCAAGCATAAATATGATGTTTAGTTATGTATTTTATCTGATGATCAAAAGTCATTTATAGTTGTGTTGTAAAAAAATACTAGAATTTGGTCATTTCTACTTGTTGTGACTAAAAGTTTTAGTCACCTAGTCATTTATTTGCCATATTTCTACTAGTGGTAGCAGTTTGGATGCCAAATCAAAAATTCATAAAGCTAAACATCCACAACAATATAAAGATTACCATGTCCACTCAAAAAGATATGTTCCAACAATGCAAAAATTGATACAAAAATACAATGAATCGCAAAGGCCGCAAAGGTCCACTAAAGAAAAAAAAAACAATGTGGATTCCAAAACAAAAAGATGTAGTGCATCCAAAATAAGAACCTACAATGGCATCCAAAATTTCTAGTCCACCAACTAATCATTGTATACACCTAAAAATGGTCTGAAGATAATTAATTGAATAAGTAATTATTTAATTAATCTCCCTCCCCAATTTAATTGAATTCACTAAGCAATTTGATTAAATTCCCCCTTTAATCTACCTATTAATAAATCTAAGGATTTATTTAATAGGTTCATTTCAATAATACCCTTTGATTAATTAATTCAAATTAATTAATTCCCCCCATCAAATTCATTTCTTCTAAATCCTTTAATTAATTAAAACAAATCAAATTCATGAGTTGTTGAAATTAATTAGCTTTTTCCTATTATTTGAATTTTTAAATTCAAATTCTCCTAACTTCTAACCACCTAACCTAACCCCTTTTAAATCTAACTCATTCCATCTAACCTTGGGTTTAATTAACTCCATCCTAACTTGCACATCCTAACCACCATGTCCCCTTTCCTTGAACTCTTTGCCCTCTCATGAGCATATCTTTGTGACACTTGTCATTAAGTGTTCCCTTTCATCTAACCTCTTCTAGAAGCTTCTTGACAATTGTCACCATGGACATGACAATGTTCCCTTTCATCCAACCCCTTCTCCTACCTACCACCAATTGTCCCCTTTTATCCAGCCTCTTTGCCAACTTCCTCCAGTTTAACCATTGATATCTTCAGATCAAATCTTGACCATTGATTCCTGCCACCTCACCCCTAGCCTTGGGAAATCCTATAAAATAGACCCCATTTTGGAGCACAAAGGATCCATCACATTCATCCCTTCTCATCTGCATTCAAGCATTGTTACTATAGTCATATAGCTCTTAGTTTATCATCTTAGCATTGTTATCATGATCAATTTTAGTTTAAATCTAGCTTATTTCTAGCTTAATTTGCTTATCATGTAGCTTAATCATGATATCATTACTAGATCATGCATCTTCATCATTTAAATCCTCCATTTAAGTGTAGTCAAGTCACTGGAATTTGCATAACTAGATCTGAGAGCAAAATTCATACTCACATTTACTAGGAGGCAATAGATCGACTAGCTATGGTTTAATATTTCGTTTATTAATATTCTAAAGATTGTTTGTAATGATTTATTAAGTGTTTTATGTTGCAGCTACAGGTATAATAGGTACACTTCACAGACATGACATTTTGGCACCCACCGTGGGGCTGGAATCATCATTTTTGGCCTCTCAAGCTTCAACAAACATCCATTTCTATCGGGACAGAATCAGAATGTCGTACGAGTTGATTTTCCAACTCGTACAAACTCCTTTCTTGTCTAGGATGAAACTTCATCCTGAGTCATACGATCTCAATCCTGTGTCGTATGACCTCCTTTTCCTTGTTGTACGAGAGCTAAATGCATGTTGTACAAATTTCTGGTTGGTAAATTCTATGTCGTATGAGCTTATTTTGATTGGTGTCTGAGATATAAATCTTTGTCATTTTAATTGATAATCTCCATCATATGAAATTTTGCTTATGTGTTCTGAGAGTAGAATGTATTTAAGGTTTTCATGCTTTCATTTGATCTTTGCTAATGCTAATATTGTTCTGTTTGTGAGATTTTTGGCAGCCTAACTCTTTTCTGTAGGACGATTGACAAAGATATGCTTGTCAAAGACATAATTCAAAAACCAATCATGACTACTAATGGATCTATTTTGCAAGTTGCTTATAAATCTGACTAAACTTTGTGTATTCATTAAAGTTTTCTAGGAACACTTCAATTTTGCTAAGGGAAATGAACCATCATGTATTTCATGTCTTTGATGATAGGAAAGTATGCTTTGACCCTTCTTAGGTGATTAGAAAGCTAGACTCATCTTTTACTTTCATTAGTGCATTTCTTTAGCAGGCCTGCCCTCTCAAGGAGCTTAAAAACTCTTAAAGCCATTATGATCGGTGTGAGGGGAATGACCTAAGTGGGAATGGCTAATGCCAAGTAATCCAACCCACTATAAAATAAATGTGATTTTGATGAAAATCAAGTCAAAGACAGTGCTCGGGAATAACTCTCCTTCATACCTTTGGGTATATCAAACCTTGGTTTTCAAGGCTGGGAGACCTCTTAATTGATTTTATACACCGACGTGCTGAACGGATCCCTTACTAGTGCCAGTTAAAATAGAAGCTACCTGATTCACCTCTGAAAGGGTGATAATCTTTGTGCAAGAGAGATAGTAACTCTTCCAAGACACTTGAAATATTGTGCCCCCATTAGTGTTTGGAGTCAGATAATACGACGTTGAGAATCCATTGTGTGAGACTCAGCGGCCCTATTCTAATTAGCTATTGGGTGTGTACCTAAGCTTGCAAGCAAAGGTTTTCATTCTTATCCAATTTCCTTAGGGTTTAGAATGCTTGGAGTCACTTATCACATCATGTGTTTGATGTGTATTCATCCCTAAATTGAAAAATCAGACATCTAAATCTGGAAAACATAAGCAAAACACCAAAATTCACTAATCAAATTCGGCAAAAACAAACATATTTTTCATTGTCCTATTCTCTGTCATACGAGTCAGGTGATCTGTCATATGAGATATCTATTTTGTCATATGGTTTATAAAGTTTTGTTGTACGAGTCTTTGCTCTTTCAAAAGAAATTCTTGATTTGTCATCTTGTGTTGTATCTTTTGTCATATGGTTCATGAACTATTGTCATACAAGTCTCTATGTTACCAGTCCAGAACTGCTGCTTTGCATGACTTTTTAAGGTTTGTCATTTTGCTTGATCAATTTGCAGTATTCATAAACATCTGTTATCTGTTGTTCTGTGCTTAAATTGTCTTCTTGGTTTTCTTGGTCAAGTTATCATCCGTCAAAATCACTCTAGAAGATAAACACCTTAAGATTTTCAAAGTGCTCACCCTTAACAAGTTCAAGATCTAAAACATCTCAAAGTGCATTATCACTCTCTCTGGTAAACTGATCACTCAAACATAGTTTCTCATCAGGATCAATCATCCTTTATCATGAAACTAAAACATTTGGTTAGGATAATCTTGTCCCACATCGTAGGATATATCATTCCTACTAGACTTGGTTCTTATCAGATCATCATCATTGCACTCCTAAATCGAAGATCGAAAAACTTGCAAACTTTTAAACACTTGAACCATCTTTTTGTGTTATATCATTTTAGCGTATCTACCTTGACAATTGATTACTTACCCAAAACAACTTTTGGACAATTGAATTCTAGCACAATATCTAACACATGTGTATGCCCGTTTTAACTAGAGCTCAGAAATGAAGAATCACAAAGACTAAAATCCAAACATTGGAAACAAATATAATCATGGAACATGAAGATAAAATAAAAGTTGAAGGAGAAATAACAAAACAAAACATCAGAGACATCAAGAAGGATCCTCAATTTGATAAATTTATGTAGAAATTGTTGGAAGAAGAAAAAGAAAAATATTTCCTAATGTTAGCCAAATCTGGTTCTACACTTCCCCAAGATTTTGATGTAAACAAATTGACAAAAAAGAAAAGTGATCCTCCCCCTAATAACAAACAATGAGGATATTTTTGGTTTCCGCATGAATGAAACATCAATTCCTAATAATACCAGAACCAATGAAGAAACTTACATACCCAAAAGAGATGAAGTAGAAATTCTGAATAACATTCAATCAAATGAAGATACAAGAAGGATTAGAGATGAAACAAGAAGAGATCCAGATCCTCCTAGAATAGAAAATCATGGTCATGTAAGAACAAATCATGTTGATAATCCTATCACAACTCTCACACAACAACTACAAGCAATGAAAACATGAATTCAAGATATGCAAAAAGGAAATGTTAGACGATACTCACTTCAAGAAATTTGTCCTTATCCATTCGACATAAATCTAAACATGATACCATTTCCTATAGGTTTTGAAACTCCTAGATACAAAAAATATGATGGAAGCACTGACCCTCAAGATCATATATGAGAATTTTTCACAGTGAGTATGGAGTTTGCACATGAGGATACCTACTTAATGAGATTATTTATGAAAAGCTTAAGTGGACTAGCTATGGAATGGTTCTCCAAACTTCCACCTGGAATCAGGTCATTTTCAAAATTGGTGGATAAGTTTGTTTCACAATACTCTTACAACATACAACATGAAGTAACAATGCTAGACCTATGTAATGCCAAACAAAAGGCTGGAGAACCTTTCATGATATTTTTACAAAGATGAAGACGATTAGCCTCACAGTATCCTCGTATAGTGCTAGAATACAAAAAAATGGACATATTCATCGATAATTTAAAAGATCAAATGAATTATTACTTAAAAATGCAAGGAAATCAAAGTTTTGGAAAAATGGTCGATAATGGAATCAAAATGGAGGAAGCCATGATAAAGAAAGGTGAGTTGAAAATATACAAAGATGGAGTCCATCCTCCTAACAACAACAATAACAACAATCACAATGATAAGCCAAAGTTTTGGAATAGAAATCAAAATGTCGTCAATGTTGGAATAGTGGATAACAACAATGTGAAACCAAAGCAACCATTTTTTAATTTATCCAGTCACTCAACAACAGCTCAAAGAAACAACAATCACCAAAGAGAAACTATCAAAATTTTCTTTCGAAGATAGTTTACAAACATTGGTGAGCTCCTTGGGTCAGCACTAAAGACACTTCTTGCAAACAACTTGATCACTTTACCAGAAGAAAGGAACTACGAATCTCAAATCAAACCACCTTGGTGGAATGATAATCAGTATTGCGATTTCCATCAAAACAAGGGACATCACACAGATAGTTGTTAGAAGTTGAAACATATCATACAAGACATGATTGATAATGGAGTAATAACAGTGGATGGACATACAACAAACAAATCCACACAACTTTTAAAACTCCACTTCCAAACTATGAGAAAGGTGAATCATCAACAACAAACAATGGTAAGGGTAAAGCATAGGTAAAATATGTTCATACATATGATAATGTGGTAAACGTGATTGTAGTAAAAGAAAAAAAAAATCAAGAACATGCTCATGCTATCACAAGAAGAAAAGAAAAAGTTGTTTTGTCGGGTCCTACAACAAACACATCATCCACTACCAAACAATACAGTCTAGTGGAGCAATTGCAGAAAACACCCACACAAATATCTATCTTAGAATTGTTAAAACTTTCACCTGCACACAAAGAAATTCTAGAACGAGCATTAGTAGATACAATAGTTTCCAAAGATCTTGATATCGATCAATTCCAAACCATGGTGGGACACCTCACAACCCCTCACTACTTATCATTCACTGAAGAAGATGACATGTCCTTACAACATCCCCACAATGCTCCTTTGCATATCAAAGTCCTCATTCACAAAATGCACATTAAACGTGTTCTAATAGATGGTGGAGCTGGCCTAAATATTTGTTCATTGAGTCTGTTCATGCCGGATATTCAGAAGATGCAGTTGATATCTAAAAAAAGATCACCATAAAAGCCTATGATGAAGAAGAACGTTCCTCCAAGGGAATTGTGATACTACCCATCAGAGTGGGACCTTTGCACAAAGACACAACATGCCAAGTTCTTGACTTAGACTTATCATATAATTACTCTTGGGAAGACCCTGGATACATGACTTGCAAGCTGTCCCATCAGCATATCACCAGTGTGTAAAATTTCCCTACAATGGGTAAGAAATCACAATATCTGTAGATTCAAATCCATTTCAATACTGCAACAATCTAAAAATGACCCAAGAAGTCATTGTTCCACATAACAGGGAGGCATCATCTTCGAGCACACAATCCAAGGAACAATCAGTTGCTTCTATTCTATCAAGTATGGAAAAACAAATGCAGCTAAGAGATAGAGGGAATGCAGAATATTCAATATCACAATTACCACTTTCTCCTAAATCCTTTGGAAAACCATCAAACTCTAAACAACAACCAATTGTGAAACATCTTTTGATATTTGATGGAGTATTTGTTAGTGTTGGAACCTTATCAGAGGAAATAGAAGACAAAGATGTGCTACAATGGCTATACAAAGATGAAGAAGTTCAACCAAAAATCAACAATGTCAGAATACCTATAGAAAAGTATGGAAAAGGATTTAACATTCTTAGAAGAATGGGATATACCGGAACAAGTCATATAGGAAAAAGAAAAGAACGTATCTCGGAACCTATTCAACCTTACGCTTAGAAGACTACAGACAAAATAGGCTTAGGGTATGGACAAATCACTTTATCAGAAGACACATCTTCTAGTCAACAACAAGAGGAATATGAAAACAGACAAGAAGAACTGACAATTGAAAGGGAAGAAAAATCAGCTAAGGAACAAGCACAAGCAAACACGAAATGGCAAAAGAAGCAAGCTTCAAATCAAGAAGAGAAACAAACTAAAAATAACTCTCAAGCAGCATTAAATCTCAATAAAAACAAGAAAGAAGCTAATATAAGTCCAGGAGAACCCATAGAAAAGTTGACAAAACTCAATCTCAGTCTTGAAGAGGTTGAATATGAAAGAAGGAAAAGTATATCTAGAAAAGTGGAAGAAATTCTATATGACCAAATTCGTAGACTACAAGCTACAAGTGATATAGATTCTAATGAATGGGAATGGGATTCCTATCACTCTGAAGAATCAGCTGAAGAAAATTGCTATGAAGGAGATATAGAAGTCGATATAGTTCACACATATGTAGGACAAACATCAGGAACTAGCCTACTTGAATCAGAATCCCATTTGGCTAACTTGGACTTAACCGAGGATGGTCAGGAATTTCTTATGTGAGGTCATTCTGATGAGAGTACCATTCTAGACATCGACATACATATTGAAAACTTTGATACATCCATCATGACCCTTGAAACCCTCGAAACATCCCAACATGAAGATCCCCTACCTCTAATCCATCCTGAGCTTATTGATTGGGAAAATAAAGGACATACCACCATTGATACCTTTCCAAATGACCATGCCATATCTGTATATCTTAATGCAATCAAACCCATAACAACTCTCACCAATAATTTCAGCAACGCATCTTCCAATCAAGTGGGTGCCAAATCTCCTAGTCGCAATAGTGAAAATAAAGAAAAGAATATCAAGTCTAATGTTGAAAACCATTTATTGGAAATATTAGATCAGGAAAAAGTAAAAAGAAAGGACACATCTAATAGTGAAAACCTCCTCAAGGCACCGAAAGATGGGAGATTTGACACTTTACCTAAGCACTATCAAGAAAGGTCATTCATTTTGATCAAACCAACAAAGGCAGTTAACATTGGCACAACAGAGCAACCAAAGATTCTTTATCCAACAACTTCTCTGTCCAAAGAAGAAATGCAACAATATGTGGAATTCTTCA
Source organism: Cryptomeria japonica (assembly GCF_030272615.1). Lineage (NCBI taxonomy): Eukaryota > Viridiplantae > Streptophyta > Pinopsida > Cupressales > Cupressaceae > Cryptomeria > Cryptomeria japonica. The sequence continues at coordinate 498,063,685 of NC_081409.1, read as the reverse complement.
AACAATGACAAATCAATTTTGCCTAGTCATATGCAGCCATGCCAGGGTTAGATCCAAAGCTTATTATGCATCACTTGAATGTTAGTGTAGACACCTAAAAATGGTCAATGCTTGCGGAGTCATATTTTAACATTTGCGCATTGCCTCATTTTAGGTTTTTGCGTCGCATTAACATTTCTCCTATGTTTCATACTTGGTCTTTATCATTTGTGAGCATCGAGTCATTCTTCTACATTCTTCAATCGTCTCGCTTTCAAATTTGGTCTTGTCGACAACAATCTTCAATCATGATTTTGATTGATTTTATCCTGTCGCATCAATGTGCGTAGTCATTTGTCATTATTTTGGACATCGTCAATCCTAATTATGATTTTGTCCTCTTGTCAATCTTATCATCTGACGATCAATTTGTCATTGATCATTGTCATTTTCAATCTTGTCATCTTGCAATCTATTTTGTCATCGATCCTTGTTCTCTTGTCAATTTTGTCATTTTGCGATCGATTTGTCATCGATCGTTGTTTGTCTCAATTATGTCAATTTGGATCAATTAGTCATTGTTCCTCGTCAATTGACGCATTAATCAATCAAATCATTTATCACATTGGTTCTTTATTAATCGTAATCGAATCAACATCAATTATCTTCAATCAAGACCTAATTGTCATTCTCGCATTGCTAATTCATCCTCTAGGGTTTCATGATTTAATCATTTAACCTTGTGTGTCATTTCCTCCTCTAGGATTAATAAATTATTTATTTATCCTAAGTATGTTCATCGCAATTAAATGTTCATTTAATTGACTCATTATTCCTCTTTGTGAATGAATTAATTAATAAATGAAAAATTATTGATTAATTCACTAATTTCTTATTTTTATCAATTTCTTAATTCCTAAATTCTTAATTCTCTAATTTCTTAATTTTCTAATTCCTAATTTCAATTTCCTCCTATTTCTCTCCTAAATTCATGGAAATGACATGTCAATTTGTCATAATTTGTCATAATTGACAATCAATCAATTTTTGACATAGAAGTTGTCATAATTTGTCATAAATTATCAATCAACAAATTTTGCATAGAAAGTGCATAATTTGTCATAATTTGTCATCATTGACATAATTGATTTGCAATTTCCATTTGAATTGAATCATGCTAATCTTGTCATCTCTCCAATTCTTCTATAAATTGGATGAATTTCATCAATCAAAGTCCCTGCTAACCAGATTATTGAATTTCTAATCAATCACATTTCGAGTACTCTTGATCAATAATCTTGTCTACTTGCTTTCAATTATGTGTGTGCACTTGTAGGTGAGATCCACAACCAAACTATTTGAAGAGGAAAGAAGAACAATGGAGCCGCATGAAGGAAGCATTCATGGCCACATATGGTTTGCATAGTATTTACTTTTGAATGTTTCATTTTCATGTCTTTATTGAGTGTGTTTAGGATAGATCATTGCAATAAGCTTTCATGATTGAGCTAATGATTAGTTTTTATATTGTTTGTGATGATTCCTAATTTCCTATGCAACATTAATTGGTGAACCCGACGTGAACACTAACCATCTAACCCCTTTACTGTGTCTTTGAGTGCTTTTGAGTTGATTTGCAGGTCAAAAAAACCCAAAAACAGGGTAGTGCAGGGCTTTCTGGGGACTTCTACGCCTGTGTAAAGTCCAGAACAAAGGTAAAAATGCAGTGTTTTACTTGAAAATTGTCTTGTTTTTGCATTCTATTTTTTGTGTTTTGGTTTTTGGTACTAATTATCTATGCAGCATCTTGGCATACACATGGCAAAGACAACAAATGAAACTAACTAACACGTTTTATGCAGAATCGATAGTCAAAGAATAAACACCTCAAACTTCTAACTTGGGTTTTGCAGGTTGCCTTGGAGAAACAACTAAACTTGGTGTTTGTCATTAATGTTTTAGGCACCTATTGATTTTTTTAAATAGGTTGGAATGAACATGTTTTTTCTTTGATTGTTGAGTGTGACATTGGAGTAGGAGAGTATGCTCTCATCCTTCTTAAGGTGATCAGAAATCCAGATCTTCGATACCATGCTCATTGTGTTGATTGTGTGTCACCTTTAGAGGGCCTGCCTTCCCGACCATTTGCTTTTGCAAGCAAGTGATAATCGTGAGAAGGGAATAACCCAAAGTGAGTACGGCTAGAATACCTTTGTATTCTAACTCACTATAAAAAAATACCTGATGGGCAAAAGCTTTGAAGGAAGGGTTACATGGGAATTGCAGTTACTTGGGAAGTGATGACCCTTGAACTCTTTCTCATATCAACATCTAAGTAGGGCCTCATGGGTCTAAATCGTGCTTGTGCGACTACATTTTTTTGGTATCTTGATGGGCTTAATGTCTCAATCACGCTTGCATGACATCAAGGAGTAATTCTTAACAAAAATCCTGACTAAACACCTTGTTTTTAGAGGCCAAAAACCCTTCTAGTTGCTTGAGAAGGACAAGTTCAGATACTTGGAAGAGATACTATGTTCGCCATGGGGAGATTTCCATGGGGATTGATGCTTAGCTACCCTGAGAAGTGAGTGCCATGGAGGGGAGCCCGTGGGGTCAAGCATCTATGTATTCTCCTTGAATCTCATAACGAGTCTACCTCTCAAGTACCTACTGCCCTTGCCATCCATAAGAAATGTGTGAATGAGCATGATTGTCTTGAGTCTAAGTTGAAGTATCTTGTTTTCTTTTCTTATCAAAAGTTGAGTTGTGTCTCATTTCAAAAACAAGACAAATTGATTCAAAACAAGGTTAAACACAAGAATATTTCAAAGTTCAAACAGCTTCAAACATGGTTGTCAAACATTTTTCAAAATCTTGTCTCAACATTCATGTCACTTAGATTTAGGTTCATCTCAAGTTTGCATTTTGCAAAGTCATTGTCAATTACCAAGGTTAGGTTTCACCTAGGTCATACTCCTTTTGCATATCAATAAGGGTCATCCATTTGTGTGTGTCCTCTTGCATTAGAGTAATACCATTGTCATACATTCATATTTGCATACCCTAGGTCCCTTCATTAAGCTTAGGTCATTATCATATCATATTAGGGTCACTTGCATATTAATTGTCCCTTTGCATATAGTCTCAAAAACTAGGTTTTGTCATACTTGAGTATTCCAAATCTTTGATAAACCCTAAGTCATTGTTAGGAGGTCTAGACCTTATCAAACCTTTTCTCTTTTTGTCGTCAATGTCATTTGGTCAAACCTAGCTTAGTATCCAAGCATATAGGGGAGACGTTGTCATTTGTCCTTTTGTCATTTGGTCCTTTTGTCCTTTGAGGTCTACACATCATTTCAATTTCCTAAGGGTCTCTTTTTAGATTTGCATTCCAAAAAGTTTGTCAAAATCTTGAAAAACAACCAAAAACATAGGTTGCATTCTTGCCATAGATTGCATTTTCATCTATTTAGTTTGCATTTAGTTGCATATCATACATCATCCTTAAAAAATTCCAAAAATATTGCATTTGCATAGTGACATGTTTGTTGAAATGAGGTCTCAACCTTCTTACGAAGCCATGTCATCATAATTGAGCAATCAATCATGTCAATCCAATCTCTACATGTCTCAGAACTTGGATCAAACTTATCATGATGATGTAAATGTCTAAATACAAAAACTAGAGGAGAAACTAGCTCAAGAAGAGGAGATATTGGAAAAAAGAGTGAAAAACATTGAGAAGAATAGATCACAAATGTCCAAAATGTTTCAAAAATTTCCAGGTCGAAATCTAAAGATTGAGCCAATTGATGTAAGATCTCTTCTTGAATGATCAGACATACCAGCTCTCCTCTCACAAATAGAGATGATGAAACAATTTCAAGAAAAGAGACAACATCAATTTCAACATTATGTGCCTCCACATCAAGAACAAGAAGGTGTTTACTATCAATCAGATTTTCAACCATCACAACCAATTGTTCAACAGCTCCAACATTTCCAACAGACACAACCAATGGTCCAATTTCAACAATATGTCCAACCAACTATACAATGTCAACAAATAGTTCAACCAATGGTGAAATATCAACAAGTTCAATCAACATATCAATGTCAACAACGACAACCAAACATTCAAAAACAAAGGTTGCAGCACACACCAACCCAAGTTTCAAACATGTCAAAGAAATTGAACCAAGTCCAAAATCAAAACATGACATCAAACCAAGACCAACTCCTTTCCAAACAAGTTCAAATTCCAAATCCAATCATGTCAAAACCTCAAAAGAAAGGTGGCTTTATTGCAATGCTCTTAAGGAAACTACCAAGTGAGTTCTTTGAGGAAGATCAAAATAATACAATTCTGTCTAGCAATGCCTCATCTCCCCACAAGAAAATTGACTCTCCAGTGGCATCTATCCCTACACCTTTAGAATTTTCACAAGAACCTTCCATATTGTCCTCATCAAACAATACACCCAAGGATGCAATTATCCAAGAGCTATCCATAATTGATTGCCAAAATAATCCAATTCATGATGCACATCCTTGTCATATTTCATAAATACAAGACCCAATGCCACCATGCACTTTATTGCCATTACCTGTTTTAGAGGACCCCATTCAAAGTCCCTCTTCCTCATGTTCAAGCATTGATTCCTTGTCAGAATCCATCACAAATGTTCAAAGTGCATCCCCTTCGTGCCAAAGCATTGATCCCTTGTCAAAATCCCCCATGCATATCCAAAGTCCAACCCCATGTCAAGAGGATAATTTAGAGCATGAAGAAATGAGTCCTAAAGAAAATCAAGATCAAGATCCTGAAACCTTATCATCCCATCCAATTGTTGACCAAGATCCCATGTTCCCAGACACTCATGATGATTCCCCTATTCTTGTCCATCCTATCCAAAGTCCTATTGACACTCCATGCCCCAAGCAAGATCAAGATATCCCAGTCCATCCAATCCCAAACGATCCCATTCCATTTCATGAAAAAAATGTCCTTTCAAATCCCATTGACATTCCACTTCCTAAGAAAGATCAATATATCCCTTCCATCCTTTCCGATGATCCCATTGAAAGTCAAGAGCAAAGTACCTTTAAAGAGGAATCCAATGATTTTCCTCCTTGTCAAGATCAAAGTATCCTTCCAAGTTCATTTCCAACACAAGACCCTATCATTCCTTCAGATCCTCCACAAGATCCACTTGTTCCTCCATCTCCACATCCTAATCCAGCATATCCACTCCAAGATCGCATTTCTTTTGATGATCCCATTATTTCTCCCATTCCATCTCTTGAAGAGCCTATCATTGAACCATGTCCACTACACAATCCTAGTCCCCCTCATGATCCTAATCCCCTTCATGATTCTAACATGTCAGTACAAGATGTTTATGAACCCTCAACATGCATAATGGGTTCTTCCACTTTGGTGCAATCCGATCCACTTCAAGATCTCATTATTTCTCTCATATCATATCCACCTCATAATGGACTCACGTCTTCTTCTCAAAGTAAAGAGTATCCTACAAGTCAAGATATTCATAAAGGAAAAGGAGTAGATCTCCATAAGCAAGAATCCCTTCATATCAAAGAAGATCTTAAGGGTCATGTCTACACAACTCACTCTCAAGATGTTGGTATCCCTCCATCACAATCCAAACATATCCCTTCCCCATCATACCTTCCATCCATCTTAGGTCCTTATATCCCTTCGTCCTCTATGCAAGGTCAGCAAAGGCACACATCCTTGAGTAAATTTCATCAATCCAAAAGAAGTCCATTTCATTCATATCCATCCATACATTCCTTTCCTCCTCCAAGCAATTTGAATGCCAAGTATACAAGTCATAAGTCTAGCAATCCACATGTATTCAAGGATCAACATGTCCAATATAATCGACATGTCAAAACAAAGAACAATATGATCTCTAAAGAAAAAGAAATATCCAAAAGGCCACAAAGGCCCACTGAGCAAAATAAAGAAAAGTCAAAATATATATGGGTTCCTAAATCCCTTGTGCAAGCAATGCACTCCAAGGAATCACAAAAGCATGAAAAATCAAAAACCATGTGGATCCCTAAGTGGCTCCTTGAAGCACAAAAGCCTAAAGAAACATCCAACTTGGCATCCAAAATTGCTATTCCTCCATCCAAACCTCTCAAATCTATTCCTCCATCACCTTCTTCATCCATTTTGGGCCCTTATTTCCCAAAATCCCAAGCTATTCCTCCATCCAAATCTCACAATCTGAGATCCATTTTTTCTCCATCAATCCACCACCCATCAAGGTGTGTGCCAATGTTGATCTTGCCTTCATTTCCATCCACTAAAGCCCAATTCTTCCAATACCCTATCCATTATCCAATGCATATTTTCCATCCTTCGATCCCTTTGATTCAATCCTTTGCATAAATCCTCGCCTTAGTTTCATCTTATTTTCCATGTCCTTATCCTACCAACGTCTTTGAGCATACTTTTAAGGGTCATGGTCCATTTTTTTTCAACGCTACTATCCAAACAATAATACGCTTGAGTCCTTCTTCCATCCCCTATCATGTGTCCATCTTCTATTGAAAAAGTCAAAATACTAAAAAAAAAAAAAAAAAGTGAAAAAAAAAGACAAAAGAAAAAGAAAAAAGTAAAGAAAAATAATTCGTCCACTGGTGAAAACCTGGCAAACAGGCGCTTTGGGAAAGTACCGTGATGAAAACCTGGCAAACAGGCGTCATGCGTAATTTATGAACTTCTTGCACACCACACTTGGGGGCAGGTTTCCTCCTTCATATCCTATTGCCCTTCATTACCCTATCATACCCCTATTATTACCCTTCATATCCTATTGTCCCTCATCTCCATTTTGTCTTTCCACCTTTGATCTTGACAAGGCTGAGGATCTTCATGAGCATCATGTATCTTGTTTGCAGCTTTTAGTCTATCATAGCTTTTGGTCTTTATCCATTTGCTTATTATAACCTTTCATCCATATTCCCTAGCTTATTGCAACTTTCTGCCACTATCCCGTATCCTATCCTGACCTTCAGTCCATGTCCCTTATCCATTCTTGGTCTTGCTTATCCTATCTGTATCTTATCACTATCCATACACTCTTTTTCATTCCTTGATCTTGATCTGACATAAGGACGCAAAATGCAAAACATAGTTTCAAAAGCCTCTTGACATGTCCCTCATGCCATGTTCTTGCTTTACATTGTCATATCTAGTCTCTTGCCCCATCACGCAATAGCCCTTGAAAATTGCATCCGTATTGTCTCCATGATAAAAGGCCTTTGTCTTCCCTTTATCGACCATCATTTTAGCAAGCCTATTTATTCACCTATCATATTCCTTGCCTTGCTAGACACTGGGGGCAAAATCTCAGAAACATTTAAAAACATCCTGAAATAATGCAAATAAATCAAATAAGGTCTTGAAAAAAATTTAAAAAAATTGAAAAATGTCTTGAAAAAATCATAAAAAAATCAAATAATGTCCTGAAAAAATCTCTTAAAAATTTAAATTGTCCTGAAAAAATCTCATAAACATTTAAAAATGTCCTGAAAAAAAATCTCAAAAACATTTAAAAATGTCCTGAAAAAAAATCTCAAAAACATTTAAAAATGTCCTGAAAAAAATCTCAAAAACATTTAAAAATGTCCTGAAAAAAAATCTCAAAAACATTTAAAAATGTCCTAAAAAAAAATCTCAAAAACATTTAAAAATGTCCTGAAAAAAAAAAAAAAAAAATCCCTAAAAAGTCATATAAAGTCCTGAAAAAAATGAACACAAAAACATTTCAAAACATTAAAATCCAAACAAACAAGCATTTTGTCAATAAAGGATCTCTTTTTGTGCATAAGACAGATCATTGAGTATACATCCAACAGCAATCAATCCAACATTGCGCTTTGCTAAAATCATGCTTTAACAAATGAACTTTTTCAATCAAACCACACATTCAAACTAATCTAAATTGTCATATCAATCGAATATCCCCATCAAAATCATTTGTCCTTGGCACATTATCATGGGTCTTATACAGGGTGTGGTATACTCGAAACCAGACTATGTCCTATCTTAGACGGGGTATTGCATTCCCTGAAACCAGACAACATGATCGTCCTATCAACACTTTCCACTTTTGACAATGAAGACCAAGATGTTTGTTTGATTTGTTGGAATTTGTGCATCTTATCTTTTTACTGATTTATCTTTGGCTTCGATCATGTTCCTATGTTGCTCGATGATGTCACTGAGTGATTTAGAGTGACCGAGATGGTTCATGGTCCTTTTCTTTTTTTGTTGTGATTGTTGTTTGTCTGTGATGTGTCTGTCTTTTGCAAAAAGGGTTACACTTCAGCTCTGGCCTTCAATGCCATGATGCTACGCATCCGTTTTGCTACATAAAAATAAAGGTTCTCACCTACAAAGCGCATTACTGAAAGCAAGTTTTTCTTCATCTCTAACTGTCCTCTATCTCATTTTCTTCTTACTAACATTTCTTTCATCAGTTCGGATAGTCAGTTCAGTCTAGTGCTCTGATTTCCCCTCAAACATACATGCTGCATCCTGCATCTATTTGGTTAGTACATTTGCATTACATCAAGCATAGCATCATGCATTTTATCCATTTCATATTATAAATGCATCAAAAACACATAAAATATATATATCCATACATGTTCCACAATGGTACATCAACAGTGCATAAGTCATCCATACATGGCAAATAACATAAGTCATAAACACATTGCATCCCATCATATTGATGCATATCATATCATATGTCGCAATAATATCGGAGTACAAAATTGGACTGTCTGTCCTAAGTATGGCCCACAGGCTGACTACAAAATGTCAAACTACATAATGTCCACTGTCTGTCCTAAGGAGCACGTGCCTCTGTCACTGGGTGCTCCCTCTGTCCTCCTCATCCTTGCAATGTCTTGCGGATGATGTCCCTCCTGGTCCTGGCTATGGTGGTCTCATAGGTCCACTCACTCCCATGCTGCTCAATGACCTCCGAAAGCGTGCCCTGCTCTCTGTCCTCGATCGTGCCCGATATGAAGCTACTCTCTGCTCTGGTGGAAAGGCACCCTCATATAGTGTCCTCTAATGGCATATCTCCTCTCTGGTCTCTACCAGCATCTGTGCCATCTCCCATGCACTGGCATCCTGAATCGACCCAATATACTCAGTGACTCTCTGTTCCTCTCGCTGTGCCTGAGCTATCGCTAAATCTCAAGCCGCTGTGAGTCTTGCTATCTCCACTCTGAACTAATCCTGCTGTCTCTCTAATGTCGCAATGTGATCCTGCTAACTCGCTATGATAGCCCTGCACATCTCCATCTCTTCTGTCCTAGCTGTCTCCAGCTCTATGGGTATATCCTGCAATGCCTCATGCTCACCTGAATCTGGCTCATCCTTGTCATCCCCATCCTCATCTTTATCCTCGTCATCCTCGTCATCCCCATCCTCATCTCCGTCCTCATCCCCCTCATCCTCATCACCACCCTCATCCTCCTCATCTCCATCCTCATCCCCCTCATCCTCATCACCACCCTCACCCTCCTCATCCTCATCATCTCCATCCTCCTCTCCAGTAAGTGGGAAGTCCTCCTGTCGCCTCGGCACTAGAATATCCAGATCTATCAATGGCATTGGCCGTCATCGTGCAAACCATCTCTCATACTCCTCTGTCATCCTGGCATCGACCACATCTGATCTCCAATCCCACGGTCTCTGTTGTAGCTGTGAGAAGTCATCATATGCTATGTGTGGCTGAATCATACTCCCCCACTGACTCGTCTCTCTGTGCGATCGGGCAAAGTGTGCAGTCCTCCTCGGGACATCTTGCCTCTCTCCAAACTGTCGTCTGACTCTCTCTGGCAGGTACAACCCAATCACTCTCTGGCGATTCACTGGTCGCCCAATCAGGTACCTCTCCTGTCTACAATAAGCTAGCTCCTCACTATCATCTGACCATCCCAGACAATCATGATATGGCGTCCATATGAACTCTCTCAATCTGTCTAGCTCATGTCGCCAATATAGTATGTATCCAAAAGGACCCTATCTCAGTGCTCCACCATAGCAATACACATACGGTCGATGTGGTACTACCTGTCTATCTTTGATCGGTCGACATATGGCTACGTGCTCAAATGCCCATACCTATAGCAATGTGACTCCACAGCTCAAAGTCTGAACTCCCTGATATGCTATCTAATGCAACTGAAAATATAGCATAGCTAGTACACATGGTCCCCATGCGTACATCATCCCCTCTGTTGCCATCTGCTCTAGCACTCTTCCCCATCCAATAGGGAATCCATGTCCTCGTCTGTCTCCTGCTAGTAGACATGCTATCACCACTGCTATCACCACATATCGTCGATCATACTCTGCTGCCATAGTCTCCCAGCCAATCTCCCTCTCCACGATATCCAGATCATTTGCGTCACACTCAAATAATATGCACAATGCATCTCTCCCTGTCACTGGGTCATACTCTATCATCTCTCCATGAATCGGAATGCAGAGGATACGCCATACATCCTCCAGTGTCACAGTTGCCTCTCCAGTCGCCAGATGGAAGGAGGAAGTCTCTGAATGCCATCGCTCTGCCAATGCGATAAGTGTTTGTCCTAATCTCAGGCATGAATGTGATATGATCTATCCCAAGTCCTGCTAATGTATCTCTGTCCGTGCTCCTAAGTCTATGTCGTAGCATGAAGCAGTTAGGTCGATTCTCCCGTGTGATCAATGGACACTGTCGACTCTACATCACAATTGGGGCACATTTTGTCAGTTTTAGGGTTTGCTCCTATGGGTTGCATTTCCTCCTTTTCATGTCCAAATCAAGGTGTTTTTCATCTAATCTGACCTATCCTACCCTTATCACCCCTTTCAGGATCATTTGCATGTAGTTTCAAACCAAAATTGAGTAATAAATGCACAATTGCGCTTGTGTCTTAACTCCTATGCCTGTGTCACATAAATTGTGCCTGTGTACCCTTACACAAGCGTAGAAGACCTAACACAAGCATAAGATGTGCCCTACACAGGCGCAAAAGTCAATTTTTGCAGTTTCTGTGGGCCCTGCAATGTTCCGTAAGCAATCAAAATTCATGAAATTGAAAACATGGGTTTTTGAGATCCATACCGCTGCTCCTGCGTCGTTCGGTCGTCTGTATGTACGTACATGTTCCCCGAGGTGATCTGCCATTGGAATGTTCGCCATCTATATGAAAGTGTCCTTGTCCAGAGCAACAAATCCTCCTCTTTGTCTAGTGCAAATGAGCAATTTTCACTCCCTTGGTCCCATTTATAGATCTTTGTCAGTGCATAGATGGACGTGCACCCTCTCCATCTTATGTTGGTCACAGTCTTTTGCACCATAAATTGTTTGTCCTTCATGCATCCAATCTCCGATTGTCAGTCCATTCGATCCTATCATTTTTATCGATCAATTGGCCTCTTTTCAGCATGTTTCTGGCCAATTCCTCAAGGGGGCATGCATATGTCATTGTCATTGTCTAGGGCATTTTCATTATTGTTCTTTGAAACAATGCTTAAAATCACATTGTCTCAAAGAGGGGCAAAATATAGACACCTAAAAATGGTCAACGCTTGCGGAGTCATATTTTAACATTTGCGCATTGCCTCATTTTAGGTTTTTGCATCACATTAACATTTCTCCTATGATTCGTAATTGGTCTTTATCATTTGCGAGCATCGAGTCATTCTTCTACATTCTTCAATCGTCTCGCTTTCGAATTTGGTCTTGTCGACAACAATCTTCAATCATGATTTTGATCGATTTTATCTTGTCGCATCAATGTGCGTAGTCATTTGTCATTATTTTGGACATCATCAATCCTAATTAGGGTTTTGTCCTCTTGTCAATCTTATCATCTAGCGATCAATTTGTCATTGATCGTTGTCATTTTCAATCTTGTCGTCTTGCAATCTATTTTGTCATCGATCCTTGTTCTCTTGTCAATTTTGTCATTTTGCGATCGATTTGTCATCGATCGTTGTTTGTCTCAATTATGTCAATTTGGATCAATTAGTCATTGTTCCTCGTCAATTGGTGCATTAATCAATCAAATCATTTATCACATTGGTTCTTTGTTAATCGTAATCGAATCAACATCAATTATCTTCAATCAAGACCTAATTGTCATTCTCGCATTGCTAATTCATCCTCTAGGGTTTCATGATTTAATCATTTAACCTTGTGTGTCATTTCCTCCTCTAGGATTAATCAATTATTTATTTATCCCAAGTATGTTCATCGCAATTAAATGTTCATTTAATTGACTAATTATTCCTCTTTGTGAATGAATTAATTAATAAATGAAAAATTACTGATTAATTCACTAATTTCTTATTTTCATCAATTTCTTAATTCTCTAATTTCTTAATTTTCTAATTCCTAATTTCAATTTCCTCCTATTTCTCTCCTAAATTCATGGAAATGACATGTCAATTTGTCATAATTTGTCATAATTGACAATCAATCAGTTTTTGACATAGAAGTTGTCATAATTTGTCATAAATTATCAATCAACAAATTTTGCATAGAAAGTGCATAATTTGTCATAATTTGTCATAATTGACATAATTGATTTGTAATTTCCATTTGAATTGAATCATGCTAATCTTGTCATCTCTCCAATTCTTCTATAAATTGGATGAATTTCATCAATCAAAGTCCTTGCTAACCAGATTATCAAATTTCTAATCAATCACATTTTGAGTACTCTTGATCAATAATCTTGTCTACTTGCTTTCAATTATGTGTGTGCACTTGTAGGTGAGATCCACAACCAAACTATTTGAAGAGGAAAGAAGAACAATGGAGCCGCATGAAGGAAGCATTCATATCCACATATGGTTTGCATAGTATTTACTTTTGAATGTTTTATCTTTATGTCTTTATTGAGTGTGTTTAGGATAGATCATTACCTTTAAGCTTTCGTGATTGAGCTAATGATTAGTATTTTGATTTGTTTGTGATGATTTCCAATTTCCTAGCTACAGTTAGTCCAGGAGCCAAACCAGTCAAACAAAAGTTAAGGAAAATGCATCCGCATATTGCTCTCCTAGTCAAAGAAGAACTAAAGAAATTACTGGATGTAGGATTCATCACACCTATAGCATATCCTCAATAGGTATCCAACATCGTTCCTATTTCAAAACAAGATAAAAGTATTAGAATATGTACAGACTTCAGAGATCTTAATAACACATGTCCAAAGGATGACTTTCCTTTGCCTAACATTGACATCATTGTAGATTTAACTATTGGATACTCCATGTTTTCGCTAATGGATGGTTTCTCCAAATACAATCAGATCAAAATAGCACCCAAAGATCAAGAAAGGACAGCTTTCAAATGTCCATGGGGTACTTTCTGCTGGAACGTCATGCCTTTTGGATTAAAGAACACAGGTGCTACATATCAAAGAGCTATGACAACTATATTTCATGACGTGATGCATACATTCATGGAAGACTATGTGGATGACATCTTGGCTAAATCATACAATAGAGAAGAACATATAAAGATACTGGAAAAGATCTTTGACAGGTTAGAACAATATAAGCTAAGGCTAAATCCTAAGAAATGTTCCTTTGGTGTTACTTTGGGAAAGCTATTGGGATACATTGTTTCAGCTAGAGGTATCAAAGTAGATCTAGCTAAGGTTAAAGCAATCATGGAAATGGCATCTCCTAAGAATATCAATCAACTAAGATCACTCCAAGGAAGACTCCAATCAATTAGAAGATTTGTTGCTCAACTAGTAGATAAATGTCAACCATTTACTCATCTATTGCACAAAAATGTTAATTTCAAGTGGGACCATCAATGTGAAGATGCATTCAACAAGATCAAGGATTATCTCGTACAACCACCTGTCCTAATGTCACCAATTCTAGGGAAGTCATTATTACTCTATGTATCAACCACCGAAGCATCATTAGGAGTTTTTCTTGCACAACGGGATAATGAGGGAAAAGAATGATCTATCTACTACATCAATAGAACACTAGTAGGATACGAGATCAATTATTCATCAACAGAAAAACCATGCTTGGCAGTAGTCTTTGCTTCTCAAAAATTACAACACTATCTACTATCTCACTCCATCAAGTTAATAGCTAAAATTGACCCTCAGAAATATTTACTCAGCAAAGCAACATTAATAGGATGACTATCAAAGTGGATCATGATTTTGAGCGAGTTTGATATTGAGTATGTTGATAGAAAAGCTATCAAAGGACAAGTTATTGCAGACCAATTAGTAGAGGCACCACTTCAAGATGATCATCCTCTACAGATTGAGTTTCCTGATGCTGATATCCTAATAGTCACAACAAAAAATGGCAATTTTACTTTGATGGTTCATATACACAACATGGATCAGAAGTAGGTATTCTATTCATCACACCACAAGGTCATACAATCCTAAAAGCATACAAATTAAGTTTTCCATGCATCAATAACACAACAGAGTATGAAGCTTCGGTTACATGTATCAAAATGGCTATAGAATGGAACACAACACAACTTCAAGTCTTTGGAGACTCTCAGCTTGTCATTAATCAAATTAATGATGACTATCAAACAAAGGACGAAAAGCTAATGCCTTACAAAAATATGGTTGAGGATATCAAGAAATACTTTGTAGAAATAACTTTCCAATAGATTCCATGAAATGACAACAAAGCAGCAAATGCCATGGCTACACTTGCTTCTCTCCTTTAGACATAGGAAAATCAAACAACTTTATGAATTCCTGGTGGAAGAGTTGTTTTATCCTACTCATAATTGTTCGGATTCCCAAACCATTTGTCAACTTATTGGACATGATTCCTCCCACTATGGCCAAACTTACACATACCTGAAAGATAATACCCTACCTCCCGACTTATCAAAAAACCAAAAGAGAAACTTTATTCGCCAATCCTCTCATTTTACTCTCGTCGCAGATACCCTATTTAAACGAGGTCTAGACGATACTCTCTTAAGATGTCTCGAACAAGAATAATCTGAGAAGGCCTTACATGAGGTCCATAATAGCATTTGTGGCACTCATTCAAGTGGTCTTACCCTTTCAAAAAAACTCATATGCTTGGGCTATTATTGGCCAACCATGGAACAAGATTCTTTTCAGATAGCTAGAACATGCAAACAATGTCAGATCCATGGATATTTGATTCATGCACCAGCACAAGAACTTCATGCTTTAGCAACATCTTGGTCTTTTTGTCAATGGGGTCTAGATCTTGTAGGAAAGATAAATCCTTCTTCACCTAATGGTCCCAAATTCATCCTGGTAGCTACAAAATATTTTACAAAATGGATTGAGGTTGTACCTCTCATAAATATCACAGGAAAACAAATTGCTGCATCTATCTTGAACTACATCATATGTCGCTATGGAATACCCATGACCATTATCACTTATAATGGGCAACCATTCAAGAATCAAGATGTACAAGAGCTATGTCAAAAGTTTAAAATCCAACACAGATTCTCCACACCCCATTATCCATAGGGAAATGGGTAGGCAGAAGCATCTAACAAAACTATTCTGAAATCCTCAAAAACACAATGAATGATGCTGGAAGAGATTGGCATATTCAACTAAATCCTGCTCTATGGGCCTACCATACCAGTATCCGTACACCAACAGGTGCCACACCTTTCTCTCTTGTATATGGATCAGAAGCCATATTGCCAATCAAAGTAGAGATACCCTCTCTACGTGTGTCACTAGAAGGTCTCATCCCAGATGAAGAATAATGAGTATCTAGACTACAAGAGTTAGAATTGATCCATGAATGAAGACAAAATGCCTTTGATCATTTAAAGGTATATCAACAAAGAATGTGTCACAAGTATAATCATAAGGTTAAACCAAGAGTCTTTCAAGTTGGGCAACTAGTACTAAAGGAAAATCCACGCAACCAGGCAGATCGAGAAAAGAAAAGAAAATTTGAACCAAATTGGTTAGGTCCATTTGTGATCACAACAGTATTTGGATCAGGAGCATATCAGCTATCAACATAGGATGGAGATCAGCTTGAAGAACCCATCAATAGCATGCACCTAAAGAAATTCTATGTCTGAAAAATCTGAAAAATCAAAAAACAGTGAAAAATCAACAAAAAAAACAGTGAAAAAAAAGAGAGCAGAAAATAAAAATAAAAATCAAATATGAGAAAAAGTGCAATAAAAACAAATGGTGAAAACCTGGCAAACAGGTGCTATTTGTCTGCTGGCTCTTCCATCTATTAGTTCATGCATTTTTCCACTTGCATCCATTCATTTTCCATCAGAGCTAACCATCATAAAGCCTTTGTACATACGCGGACATCTCAGGTGGTTCTCTCACCATGGTTTGGATTATTGGGTATACCATAACAACTTTGTTTCTAGGCTTGGGGCAAAATCCTGCACTTAGCTGGGGGCAAACTTCTTGATCATTTTGAGCTTAATCAAATAGGTAGAACAAATAGTTAGACAACTCTTAACAAGTGAAAATTGAAACATATCCAACATTGAACATGAGATCAAATTATCAACCATCAAACTATCACAAAATCATCCTAAATGCATGGATGATATATTTTTGGATAATGATTTTAACATTATTGTTTAACTTTTCTATATTGATTTTTGCTATCATGATTTCTGAGTGACTCCAAGATGTCTTTGACTATAGGAACAAGGAAGGAACATGATATTTTTCTTGTCTGTTGTCTAAAAATTAATCATTAACACGCACAAATATGTCTCGGGACATGATCACCAGAGTATCATTGAAGACATTTCTGATTTGTGTATTGAAATGATTAATACTACTTGTTTTATGCAAGCAACACTTAGGTCATCTCGGTTCAATTATACCTTGATGCTCGTACTAACTTTCTATATCAAAATCAAGGAAAGAAGTGCTCAGGTCGTCATGGTTTAATTATACCATCGATGTTTGCACTCACTTCCCACATTTCAAAAAGCTCAATGATGATAAAAAACAATAATCTAGTGACTGGTCTAGTCATAGCTTTGCATTTTCATTTGCAATTTAGCTTGCATTTCATTCTTGCATGAGATTCCACATGCTCCTTTTATCCAAGGTTAAATCTATCGTAAGAATCATCAAGCTATCATCACAAGTGTATACACAATCAGACTGATGACTCATATCTCTCTAGATACTATCAACCCAACAAAAATCTTATCCTACCCTCTCAACAGAACCAACATCAGCATATCCAAATCTTTATGCAAATTGATATCAACAAACTGTCAGTTTTTTATCCAATCAATCTTATCAAATCAAATCAATCAATCAAACCTAATCAATTTTGATCATGTCTTATACAGGATGTATCCTTCCTGAAACCAAACGATCTGATTCTGATTCTGATTCATGTCTTATACAGGATGTATTTTTCCTAAAACCAGATGTTATGATCATATCCTATATAGGATGAATCCTTCCTGAAACCAGATGCTTTGATCATCTTTGTCTTATACAGGAGGTGTCATTCCTGAAACCAGACTGCATCTCGATCTTATCAATCTAATCAATCAAGATTTATCAATCTTATCAATCTAATCAATCAAGCTAATTGAAGAACTCACATTTTCATCAAACACAATTGCAGAAATCAAATCAAATCTATCAGGATATCAATTTTGCAAAAATCCAAAAAAAAAACTCCAAAGATGAATTATCTCAATTGATCTCCTGAGGGGGCATCATCATACTAGAATTTAGCAATCAAGAGCTAGGGCATCCTATCAAACCAATATCATCATCAAAATGAGATTATTCTTTGAATCATCGCGTCATCACACCTTTCTTCAAAGAGGGGCAAAATGTATACACCTAAAAATGGTTTGAAGATAATTAATTGAATAAGCAATTATTTAATTAATCTCCCTCCCCAATTTAATTGAATTCACTAAGCAATTTGATTATATTCCCCCTTTCATCTACCTATTAATAAATCTAAGGATTTATTTAATAGGTTCATTTCAATAATCCCCTTTGATTAATTAATTCAAATTAATTAATTCTCCCCATCAAATTCATTTCTTCTAAATCCTATAATAAATTAAAACAAATCAAATTCATGAGTTGTTGAAATTAATTATCCTTTTCCTATTATTTAAAATTTTAAATTCAAATTCTCCTAGCTTCTAACCACCTAACTGAACCCCTTCTAAACCTAACTCATTCCATCTAACCTTGGGTTTAATTATCTCCATCGTAGCTTGCACATACTAACCACCATGTGCCCTTTCCTTGAACACTTTGCCCTCTCATGAGAAAATCTTTGTGCCACTTGTCACTAAGTGTTCCCTTTCATCTAACCTCTTCTAGAAGCTTCTTGACACTTGTCACCATGGAGATGACAATGTTCCCTTTCATCCAACCCCTTCTCCTACCTACCACCAATTGTCCCCTTTTATCCAACCTCTTTGCCACCCTCCTCCAATTTAACCATTGATATCTTCAGATCAAATCTTGACCGTTGATTCCTGCCACCTCACCCCTAGCCTTGGGAAATCCTATAAATAGACCCCATTTTGGAGCACAAAGGATCCATCATATTCATCCTTTCTCATCTGCATTCAAGTATTGTTACTATACTCATATAGCTCTTAGTTTATCATCTTAGCATTGTTATCATGATCAATTTTAGTTTAAATCTAGCTTATTTCTAGCTTAATTTGCTTATCATGTATCTTAATCATGCTATCATTGCTAGATCATGCATCTTTAGCATTTAAATCCTCCATTTAAGTTTAGTCAAGTCACTGGAATTTGCATAACCATATCTGAGAGAAAAATTCATACTCGCATTTACTAGGAGGAAATAGATCGATTAGCTATGGTTTTTGTGGCATAGAAATTAGGAATCATCAAAACATGAGTAGATCAATCAAAAACACAAGACATGATAACATAATCAAAGGAATACTCATGAAATGAACCTAATTCCAAAGCACATTCAATAGAGGTATGGAAACAAAGCATTCAAAAGTAAAATTATGCAAACCATATGCTTCTTCCATGCGGCTCCATTGTTGTTCTTTCCTCTTCAATAGTTTTGTGGATCTCACCTACGAGTGCTCACACAATTGAAAGCAAAAAGGCTCAAGAGTACTAGAAACGAAGGTTCGGTAAAAATTCGAGATTCATGAAGGATTTGATTGAAGAAAACATCCAATTTATAGAAGAATTGGATAAATGAGCAAATTAGTATGAAAGAGATTTGAATAGAAATTCAAATCAATAATAGCAAAATTATGACATATCCATGACAAATTGCTATGCAAGGCTTATGACAATTCATGACAAATTTCTATGTCAAGAATTTATGACATTTTATGACAAATTCATGACAAATTCTATGACACATTTCTATGTCAAGAATTTTATGACAATTTATGACATTTTATGACAAATTTCTATGTCATTGCCATAAATTTAGGAAAGAAATAGGAGAAAATTGAATTTAAGAATTAAGAAATTAGGAAATTAGAGAATAATGAAAATAGGAAATTAGAAATTAGTGAATTAATCAATAATTTTTCATTTATTAATTAATTCACTCACAAAGAGGAATAATTAGCCAATTAAATGAATATTTAATTGTAATAAGGAAACTTAGGATAAATAAGTAATTTATTTAATCCTAAAGGAAGAAATGACAAATTAGGTTAAATGATTAAATCATGAAACCCTAGAAGACGAATTAGAAATGCGAGGATGATAATTAGGTCTATAATTGACTTGATCATGTTTTGATTTGATAAATGACCAATGCGACAAAATGATTTGATTGATAGATACGCCAATTGACGAGGAACAATGACAAATTGATCCAAATTGACACAATTGAGACAAATAACGATCGATGACAAATCGGTTGAAAAATGACAAAATTGACAAAATAGATTGCAAGATGACAAGATTAGACATGACCACGATCGATGACAAATCGATCGCAAAATGACAAGATTGAAGGATTGATGATAAATCGACAAGATTGATAAACCGATCGCCAAATGATAAGATTGAAGGATTGATGATAAATCGACAAGATTGATAAACCGATCGCCAAATGATAAGATTGAAAATAGGACAAAACCCTAATTAGGATTGACGATGTCCAAAATGATAAGATTGATAGGAGGACAAAACCCTAATTAGGATTGATGATGTCCAAAATGATGACAAATGAATACGCACATTGATGCGACAGGGTAAAATCGATCAAAATCATGACTGAATATTGTTGTCGACAAGACCAAATTTGAGGACGAGATGATTGAAGAATGTAGAAGAATGACTCGATGTTCACAAATGATAAAAAACCAAGTGCGTGACATAGGAGAAATGTTAATGCGACGCAAAAACCTAAAATGAGGCAATGCGCAAATGTTAAAGTATGACCTCGCAAGCGTTGACCATTTTTGGGTGTCTACAGTTTTATCTTTCGTTGATTAATTTTCTAACCATTTCTTGTAATGATTTATTGAGTGTTTTGTGTTGCAGCTATAGGTATAATAGGTACACTTCATAGACATGATAATCATTATCCCCCTCCATCTCCTAAGTCTATTTTGGGTCCCTATTCCCCAAATCTACCTATCATAATTCATCCATCATATCCACATGCTACATCCATCTCCCCTTCACTCATGCCACTTACTCCACAACATGTACCAATGTTGGTCTTGATAGCATGCCCCCATCACACTCACTTTCCCTTATTCCATTCAAACACTTGCCACCACCATCTCCCTTGCATTCCCCATTAAAACCATCTAATCCAAGCCTTTGCATAATTCACACATTCCTAATAAAGTTGTACCAACACCTGGTGATCACTCCAAATGGGCTCCTATTACCTTGATATGGAACTTGATACTTGAGTCCTACATCCATCTCCCTTATCACTTATCCTCCAAATCCATTTATCCTTGTCTATTTCCATCTATAAAGGTCCTCCTAGAAAATGGAAAATACCAAAAAAAAAAAAAAAAGTAAAGAGAAAAATTTGTCCAATGGTGAAAACTTGGCAAATAGGCACCTTGGACAAGTAACATGATGAAAACCTAGAAAATAGGCATCATGCATGATTTCCCTCATCCTTTTTCTCTACACACTTGGGGCAAGTTCTTCTAGCCATCTAGCCATTTCCTCTGCCATCTCCATCTACCTACCATATCTATCATATCCAATCCATTTGAGTTCCTTCATCCTCGTTTGGATCTTGATAAAAGGAAAGGCCACTGTGTACATGCTTTGGACACCTCTTGGATTCCACTTCCCTGTCATACTTTTCATTCATAGTCCTTATTTACTCATCACCCTATCTTCCATCCACTTTTCTCAACTTCCTATCTTCCTATTAGTTATCTTATCATATCCATCCATCCACAAATCCTTATCTCCTAGTTCCTCCATCTACCCATCCATAACCTGATCCATCCACAATGCTTCTATCTCCTAATCCTTTTTATCCTATCCCCCATCCTTTCATCCCTATTTTTGTATCATTCCATTGCCTCTTGCATCCCTTGTCATTGGTATCTATCTATAGGCTACCCCCTCACTATCCAATGCCATTCATCCAACCAATCCATCTGCTACTCACAATCCTATCCATTTTCCTTAGCTATCCAAAAATCAAATGCTAATCAAATCATCTGATTGCTTCCTTGGTCTTGTTCTGAGCCTTGCTACAAGCCTTGATCGTATTCTTCTCATCATCATTGATATGTATCATTCCCAATCATCATCATCAATCTCTCATCGCTTTTCCTCTTGACTAGGGAAAAATCATGCCTATCCTTGGGTCTCCCTCCATTCGCATCTCTTGTACATCTTACATTTAGGTGTCTATGTATATAGTTGTGTGTGTCACTTCGATGCTTCAAGATCATATCCTATCAGCTGGTTCTTCAACAATCATCTTTGAGCATCTTTGTCACCATGATTGTATCGGGTACCTTTGTCTTATCCATCGAACTGGCATCTATCAATTGTCTTATACAATATTTAGCCTTCCTAAAACTAGATGTTTTGATCTATCTTAGTCTTATATAGGATGTATCCTTCCTGAAACTAGACAACTTGATCATCTTTGTCTTATACAGGATGTATCCTTCCTGAAACAAGACATCATCAAATCATCTTCAAATCCTTATCTAATCAGTTATCCTTTTAACAAAAGATATTTGAGGCCCTCATGTTGGCTTTGATTCTTTTTGAGATTCTCGGGTCATGTTTCCTCTTGGTCGCCATGATCCTTTATATCATGGTGTGCTAGGAATAATATGGGCTCAGGATGTGATCTTGTTGCTTTTGGTTTTTTCTTGGTGTGTATTTTGGATGTGCTCCTTGTTGTACCCTCATGAGGTCTCTGTTATCTCATGATTACACTGGGGCATATCTTCTACTTGGGGTTCTTCTAGCACTGTTGCGTGCAGGGTCTTTGTAACTTTGTGTGGTGCTAGATTAGCCTATGTGTCTATTTATATGTGTCAGTTTGTGCATTAGTTGTGAAATTCCACCTTGTTTCCTTATACCTTGGTTACTGACAGACACTGCTAAATCAAAATAAGTGCTACATGACATCTTTTTTTGTAGGTGCTTATACTCCATGATGTTTCCATATTCATCTCCACTGCATGCACATTATCTCCTCTTCTCATGCTTCTTGTTTTTCATCCTATCCATTGGGGCAATATTTCTTTCGAGATGTCACCTGACCTTTTCTCCTTGTGCACCCTCTTGAGATGGCACCCCTACCCATTCCTTCATCCACCTGGGGAATTTTCTCATTCCCCCTTCCTTTTTTATTCTCTCACAAGTTTCTTATTGTCTTCACACTGATGCCATTCTAGCACCACCACAAAGAGGGGCAAAATGTAGACACTTAAAATTGGCTAATTAATTTAGTCAAATTCATTCCCTTTAGCCATTTAATTAATTAAATATATTAATTAATTAATCCCACCCCTTGAATTAATTAATCCAATTAATTAACTCCCCTCTTTTCCAAATCCATGAATTAATTAAACTAGTTAATTAATCACTCCTTTTATTTGAATTATTTAAATTCAAATATCCTATTTAGAGCACATGGCTCCTAACTTTCAACTACCTAACTAACCCCCTTCTAACCTAACCTCCAATCTAACCCATGGGTTCCAACCAACCCTATCCCCCCAAACTAACCTTATCCTAACCTCCCCTCACATGTGTGTGCACACATATTCCCCTAATTTCCTTAATATTAGGAAATTTGATTCCTTTTTTGGGTTGCTTCCTCCCAAAAGAGACACGTGTCCTTGAGGAACTCCTTTTGACATGTGTCTTTCTTAAGGGCACTTGTCTTTCCCTCTTGAGCCACTTGTCCTCCTTGAGGACAAGTGTTGCATTTTCCAATCCCTTCCTCTCCTCCCTTCTCCTATTTAATCCCCCCTCATTTTCAATCAACTCCTCCATATTATATGCAATGCATTGTTATTATGCAAGTTTTTATCATTCACTTTCATACATCAATGCTCTATGCCAAATTTCATCCTCACATTCACTCATCAAATCCGTATATCCTAAATCCAATCATCAAATCCTTGCATCATGGAGCAATCAAGCACTAGCTACGTCTTGACCGCACATCCAATCATGGGAAAATTGAATCAAAGTGGGTAAATGAGGTTTGCATTCACTTTTGTTTCATGCTTTTGATACTTCATTTCTTTCTTTTTATATCCCAATCTTGAGGTGTTTGAGTTAATGGCTTTCTTGGTTGATTTCCTTGTTTTTTCAATAATTTTAGTTTAGCATGCATATTTACCTCACACACTTTCTTATTCATTTTGGCCCAAAAGTATTCGAACTTGTCTTTGTGAACTCATCATCTTCTATAAATATCAAAGAAGTTACAATCCTCTCATCTTCATGTGGCTCTTTCTCATCCTATGGTTGCACCTCCTTCCTTGTTTTGGGCTAATGAGCCTTAGTCTCATACCTAGGTGGTGGTTTTGATGGCTGATCAACTTCTACAACATTCCTCATATGCCTCAATGTACTGGAAACCTCTTCTGCATTCACTACTTCTTCAGTCATCTCATACCACACAAGAGGATCGAGATCCTCAATCCTCTATCTTTTAGGCATTGGTTGATCAGGTGGTGGGCTTTGTGAGGACTATTGGATAGAGATTACATCTGGAGGGGGCTCAATATTCACAACTCCTTTTGGTCTTTTGACCAATAGCTTTGTAGGTTTTGATGGTTAGCTCTCAATCTCAGCCACTGACTTACCATATAATCTTTCAAAATTATCAAGCATCAAATTACTCTCCTCTGTGAAGAACCCTAAAAAACTCGGGTCATTTTTTAAATTTTCCTCTTCAAGTTTCAACCAAATGTTACATTTTATTTTTCTTTGAAAAACTTTAGGAGTTGTAACACAATTCCTTATGACATCTTCATCATAATTCATCTAATGGGTGATCACTACTTTGGTCAATATTTTATGTCTTATAAAATTCATGTGACGTTCAATGTTGAAACCCTTTCTACTCTTGGCCCCAAATAATACATTACTTTTACATTATTTTTCAATTATTCT